>NC_050521.1:16265906-16276079 GCF_002922805.2 Oryzias melastigma
TGCTTTGCCAGAACATGATAATGATTTTTTTGGGGCTTTAGGTTATTTTTCCATATAAAACAGCAGATTTGAGCAAACAAACTGTTCTGTTTATGGATGACCACCCACCACCAAATTTAAATTAACATTGATTTATTAGTATCATTTAGATTGAAGTTGCTTTAAAATGCACATATACTAAAAGTGGAAAACCTACACAACAGCTTAAATGTTCAAAAATTTTAATTAATTTTTTTGTGTATTGTTTTTAGCTTTTGCATTGCAGACTTGTGGTATTTTTGACAGCATTTTCAAACTAAATATTGATGATTTGTAATCGGATCAGAGCTTGAAGGTAAAATGACCTTCATTCCAGCAACTTATGCATAAAATGTTCCTGTCATTGTGTCACAGTTGGGTGTAAAAATAATCATTTGCATGTGGGTTTAAATCTCTTTAGGATTTAAAAGCAGTTTTTACACAAAATGTGACATTAAGTGTTGAGCTGGATGTTGCAGTACAAGTGTGCAGCACTGGGCGGAGCTGTCTGACCAACAATCCACCAGAGGAGGGCCTGAATTGTAGCCCTCTGTGGACGACCAGCAGACAGTTTGGGTCTGAATGGAGCCTCATGTAGAAAATGTCCCTTTATGTTCTAGTTCTTCTGCGGGGAAACAATTACTGTGTTTTATGACCACAGATTAAAACATTTTCATTCTAAAACGGTTTAGAGTTTTTCCTGAAGGTCTGTGAGGAAATGCCAGAATCCTCTGAGACGTCTGTGAGCCAAAACGTGAGCAGTAAGGCGGCATGTTGCTTGGCCACATCCCTGCTGATTTGGAGGAAGGCTGCAGCTCCTGCTACGCTGAGAAATATAGCTTTCGACAGCTTATGCAACATGTCAACTAAACTTGGGAGGCATGTTGTTGTTGTGTGTGTGTGTGTGTGTGTGTGTGTGCTTGCACACGCGTGTTTTCCGGACATGCAGCAGGGTTTCAGGGGTGAAGGTGTTGGCAGGGGTGAGGAGCCAGGTCAGAGCGTCAGGACCGATCTGTCACATCCTTGAGGAGGATCCACCGCGTGTTTGTGAAATTGTTTACTCTAATAAACTGCTCTTTGTTTGTGGAGGTGTTGCTGTGGTGTAGCGGGCTTCCCTTTGAGAGCAGCCAAAGGAAAAAGGGGGAGGGTGGTTCAAATAGTGTCATTACTAGTGGGTCAAGCACAATATTTCAAAGCAATAATTGAAGTATTTATGGTTTTATCTGCTTTAAAGTTAAAGTTTGACTTTTTCCATCTTTATTCCTGGACCTCATGAGCTGTTAGGCGTCTTCTGGACAGATCCCAAACTCTTTTTCTTACTTCTTGCACTTTTTCTTTACTTTCTCCACATTTCCTCTCTCCCTGCTTTGGATTTCTTTACTCTTTTTCTATTTCTGTGTTCTTTTATTTTTGTTTTGCAGCTTGGTGAAAGAACGAACTGCAGGTATCCATAGCAACAGGTTTGTGTGTGTGTCGGGGAGTTTTGTGTGTGTGATCTGCATGAGCAGCCTCTTGTCCGAGACACAATGTGGTAATTACCTAAGCTTACCTCGGTGCTAATTAACCGTCGCCGTGGTAATTGGAGAGGTCAAGTGAGCAGGACAATTGGCTCACCTTCACGCATCCACTACCACACCTCTCCAATACCATCCCTCGCTCCTCCTCTCCATCTTTGCCACTCCATCGTTACCCCTGCGCCTCACCCCCTGTCCCTCCTTTTTCCCAACTTTCTTTGCCCTTCTCTCCTCCTCCTCCTTCTCTGCGTCCTCATCCCTACCCGTTGTGCTCAAGTATTATTGATTTTTTTTGCTCTTCTTCTTTCGAATGGGAACATTACTGCGAGATCTTGGCTGCCGTTCCTCCAACGTGCCCCCTCCCCGACCCGCTCCAACTGATTGGGCACACTGTCAGCTGGCCGCCAACCAGAGGTGGAGCCGCTGACCTTCAGAGCCTCCAGGTGTCCACAGCAGCATCTGACGAACTAACCTGGAAATGATCGCAGACAGGAGTGATTACAGGAGCCGCTTTCTTTTGTATTTTTTACAAAAACTTTGAAACTCTTGGAGGTTTTAGATGAGACTTTAAATTTTCAAACTTTCAAACATTCAAAACAAAAAACAACAGGACTTTCTCTATAAAACAATGCATTTATGTGCTCTCAAAACATTAGTCTCACATGATATAGAATTTAGGACTTCTTTTTTTTAATCTCTTTAAAATATTTTCACTTTAAGAAAAGTTATTTAACACTTTTTTTTACAATCCCTCTTCCAGCTGTCATCTACGGTGGCCCAGAAGTGCAAATTACAATTTTCAATCCAAAAACATATTAAAGATCACAACAACAATTAAAAAAAACAAAACTTCTAATAAAAACATTTTTTTTAATTAAAAGAAACCAGAAATAAAAAAACGATAAAAAAAATTTAAACATAAAACTTAAAAGTTTTAGGAAAAAGTAATGTCCCGAAACCCAAATAAAATGAACAAGAAGCCAGAAAAGTAAGAACATCATTGATTGGACGATGACTTTTGAATTTTTTTCAAATATCCGCATATTAATAAAAGTTTTATGATTCGTTTGGAGCATATCCACGATCACCTCATGCCTAATAATTTCTGGTTAAAGTGGTGAACAAACGTCATCATCCAATCAACGATGTCCTTTGGTACATTCTATGAATTCCGACGAAAAATGGGAAAACTAAAGTAATTTCCAGAATTAAAAACAAAATGTTAAGAAAAGATCCATCGCTGATTGGATTATGACCTTTTGTGAATCACTTTAACTGAAAATTATTTGGCATGAAGTAATTGTGGATATAATAATCCCAAGAGGGATGTCCCAAACCTTTTCCTAGTTTCTTGGTTTTTACTTTTAATTTGAATTTCTGGATTTTTTATTTTTCTCCTGAAATATTACATTTTTGGAATTGTGTTTTGGTTTCTGGAACTATGTTTCAATTTCTAAAATGTGTTTTTATTTTTTCTTTTGGCTTTTTGTTTGTCGTTGTGATCACTACTATATTTCCGTGTTGATTTGTACTTCAGGGCCACCGTAGTCATCAAAGAACTGAGCACACCTTTAATGGAACACCAGAGCCACACAGGACAAAAACACTTACTATAAAAGAGGATGTAAATCCACATAATAATCTGAACAAACAATCTTTGGTGAACAGGTGGATGTTGGCGACATCAGTTAAAAGCCCAGACAGGGTTCAGCTTTAGCTTAAATCACATCCATTAACCCCCACATTAAAACAACACCAATGATTTGTGATCGGTGTTGTCAATTTTCCAGAATTCCACCTCAAAAGATGCTTGATGAAATGAATTTTCTCCTCCCGCTCCCCCCCAGCGAGGAGCTAAAGGTCACCAGAGTGCAAACGCTGCTTTCCACCCATTACCCCCTCTTTTTGTCCTCTCCCTCTATTGCTCCTTGGGGTTTCAGATTCTCCTCATCTTTCTTGTTCTCCAGACTCATGAAAAGAAATCCATCTGGCCTTTAGGGGGAAGAGTGAAAAATAGTCCCGAGGCTTAAAACAGACAGAAATATGGATGGAGGTCTTTAGGAAAAAAACACAGAGGTGGATGGAGGAAAGCAGAGTGCTCGGTGGATCACAGAGGTGAAGATGCACTGAAAGGTTTACTGGAAAGGAAAAGAATTAATGACTGCGGTTTAACAGCAAAACTTTTTATACCAAAGAAGCAGCAAAAGGAGCGAAAGTCAGAAGTGACGCAAAGGACTGATGAGTGTTTATTGCCGAGTGTGGAAAAGAATGAAGAAGCGGGAGAGCAGAGTGAACGCTGAGAGAGGAAGGTGAGATGAGGGCTTGACATGACGGCAGTCAGCAGGGCTTGTGTTTACCGCTCAGCTGCTGTTTACTGAGGAGCTCGCACTGAGAGAACACCTGCCGAGCTGTCAGCACATACACAACAACACGCGCACACACAGGGCAGGCGCCACGCCGGCGCTCTCCGTGGTGCTGATCCCAACATGAGAGACCCCTGAGCTGAGCAGAACGGGACGAGTGTCCTCATTGGCTCATGAGGGGGGGCTTCTTTAGTGGCGGTGGGGGCTTCTGTAGATCTATTTTCAACCCTCGTCTTCATTATTTATTAATGAGCCAGTGTTTAGTCAGACCTGGGGTGCTGTTTAATATATGATGTCAACACTGTTCTCTGGGGACTTTTCCTATACTCTTCTACTCTTCACCCACACTTTACATAATCTACACAGATGTGTGTGCCAGTGTGTATATTGGGGGGGTTCACATCGCTATAGGAGAGGCGCTGTGTGCAGACACAACATCCTTCCTTTATTCTGTAGAGTTTACCCATTGGGATGCTTAACAAGAGGACACGCCTAAGTCTGACTTTCCTCAAACGCTGAGAGGAATCTAACAGAAAGTGAGAGATTAAACAAAGAGATTCTACTGTTTTCTGACTTCATAGGGTTGGCCTTGCATTGTGTCATGTTGTGTTTAGGAAGGATTGTTTTCGATGACATTGAGAAGCGTGTCTTCGACCTGCTGAGCTGCAAATGAGTGACAGTATTCACCAGAGGGTTGCTTTAAAGAGCTCTCTCTGGATGTGGGGCAAAAAAGTGAAAACAAAGCAGTTTGTTCAGTCCAACACACACATGCATGTGCACAAAACGGGGATGTCATGGTGCAGAGGCATTGGCGTTGAAGGCTGAGTTTACAGAGGAAACTTCAGAAAAACTGTTTAGATGAAGAGAAAAAACAAGTTTGAGAAATGGTGGATGCAGCAGAGAATAATGACAGGGTACAGACACGTGTACTGTTGCTTGATTGTACACTTTGATCACTAATAAAGTATAGACTAGGATTTAATTAACACTCATAATAATCCATACTTTAATAATGTTAGTATTACCATGGGAATCCCTGATTTACATTTTAACACACACATTAAAGCTTTTCTTATGAAGGCTTTCCTGTGGCAGCATAACTCTAAACCACTGCGTTAATGTACCCAAAGGTACATTAAACTTAACCCATGGTGACATCAGTGTCAAAAATCAGAAATGCATTGAGTTTCCTTCCTGGTTTGTAGTGTGTTCCATATAATTTTATTTTTAGTAAAAATGGGTTAAGCTCTATTCCAACAATGTCTGTCCTCGGGAATGAACCTGCAGAGATACCAGATAACTCAACTCACTTAAGAGAAAAAACAGCTTTCTTAAAAGTTACCTCAACTTTTCCTTTAAAATCTACTCCAATCATCTTTTGATCTCTTGTTAAAGATATTCTAGTTATTATTTGCTGTTTTAGGAATAATAATAATAAAAAAAACTTGTCATTTTCTAGGACATAATTTCTGCAGAGCGGCAAGAGTTAATTAGAAATTCGCCCTTGAGTTGTGGGCGGGACTGTTGGCGCGGGTCAGGTGTCTCAGCGGCCCACGGGCCATTTGTGGCCCCCAAGTGGATAATTTCATTTAAAATGAAATTTCAATGTCTCTTAAGCAATATTTTCTGCATGTCTACGACATTTTTGTTGATAGCTTTGTGATATTTCAGCGTGCTTTATGCTTAAAAATTTGAAATGTCGTTGGTCATCAGAAAAGTCCTTAGCAACAGTTGCTAGGGTCATTAGCTGCTGTCGTTTCACAGGACACACAGAAGATGATGCTTAGTAGTACAAGGATGTGAACAAATGTTCAATAAACTTGTTCAGAAGACGTAGACAATGGACCAGAGATATAGACAGCGCATGAGGAAACATTTTTGGCACAAGTGGGACCCCATACATCCCAGCCTCAGCCACACTCTACCTTATAAAAAAATCACCTCCAGTGATGTTAATTTCTTTTTAGGCCATTTTACTCCACGCTGTTATTAAACTTCAGAGTTTATACTCAGTAATTACTTGAAAACAGCTGACAATCATTAAGCAGAGGAACCCCACGGTAAGCAGCCAGCATGTAAACATAGTGCAGCATTCAGCAGGTTAAAAGATAGATTTCCCTCCGGAGTTTGTCCGCTGTAAAAGAGTACATATTGGACTTTAAAGGTGAGGATACGTCAATGTCATAAAGGTGCTCCTGGAAATGAGAGGTTACCTTTCACACAGCCTCAGTAAATGAGACTGTCTTCCCTGAAGAAATAACAACACATGAGTTTGCTGGTTCTGTTACTACAACCTGTGTTCCTGTTATTACACAGTCATCACTGTGGAGAGAGCATTCAAAAATGTAGTTTTGGGCTTATTTTACTTTATATATTTACCCTCCATCATGAGAAAAATGCATAAAGAACATGATAAAAACACCAAACAGTTATTTAAACACAATATATATATTTCTATTACTTTTCCCTCACTAAAGCCACATTATGCACAAACACTGTACGGCGTGCCACTGTGAATGTGACATGACGTTAAGAAAGCTGTGATTCAACTCCATTGTTCTGCACTTGATTTTTATTCAGCCTCACTTAATGTACGGACCGAATCCGTGGGAATAGAAATCACTGCGCTTGTGTTGTTTATTTGTCTGTGGCTTTCAGGCAGTGAGCAAACAGGGACGGATGTGTGGAAATGCCACTGCATTAACAGAATGTTTTTGCTGCGACCTTTTTGGGAGCGAAAAGTGCTTCTCTTTGCCATAGCTTCATGTTTTTAGCTTTTGTAGAATTTTACTTCAAGCAGCTGACAAATCAGTGAAAAGCAATTATTAAAGTAAAGCCTACATTGATTTACTCAGTTAGGAATGTGGAAATTTTATATTTTTGTGCATGATTTTGATGATTCTGTTTCAATGATAAGTGTAAACCTATTTTCTAATTGTGCTTTTTTTCAAGGGTCTATCTTTTTGGTTGAATGCAATGTTTTCAAAAAATGTTGTTTCCTCAATGGAAAGTTTTAAAAACCAGTTTACAATCAACCTGAAACACATAACCTAGAGGTGTCAAACTCAATCGCACAAGGGGCCAAAATCCAAAACAGACAGGATAAACGTTTACTGAACACTCTAAAACAACATTTTAAAACATTAAAACCGTAACTTTTTGACAGAATTTGAACAAGATATATAACATTACCTGTGATTATGCTAGTGTGAATGCTGTAAGCTGAATTTGGCTGCTGAAGATGCTAGTGCTGATAGCTGAAGATGCTGAAATTCATCACTAAAAATGCTGAAGCTGAAAGCTGAAATCATTAAAGCTACTAGCTGAAAAATGCTGAAGCTGATAAATAAAAACACTGAAGCTGAAAAAGGTTAAGTTAATAGCTGAAATGGCTAAAGCTCATAGCTAAAAAACGCTGAAGCTAATAGCTAAAAATGCTGAAGCTAATAGTTAAAAACGCCAAAGCTGATAGCTGAAAATGCTGAAGCTGATAGCTGAAAACGCTGAAGCTGATAGCTAAAAAACACTAAAGCTGATAGCTAAAAACGCTGAAGCTAACAGCTAAAACCGCTAAAGCTAATAGCTGAAAATGCAGAAGTTGATAGCTGAAAATGCTGAAGCTGATAACTAAAAACACTGAAGCTGAAAAAGGTTAAGTTAATAGCTGAAATGACTAAAGCTCATAGCTAAAAAACACTGAAGCTAATAGCTGAAAATGCTGAAGCTGATAGCTAAAAACGCTAAAGCTAATAGCTAAAAACGCTGAAGCTGATAGCTGAAAACGCTGAAGCTGATAGCTGAAAACACTAAAGCTGATAGCTAAAAACGCTAAAGCTAATAGCTGAAAACGCTGAAGTTGATAGCTAAAAACGCCGAAGCTAATAGCTGAAAACACTAAAACTGATAGCTGAAAATCCTGAAGTTGATAGCCAGCTAAAATATTAGCTAAATGCCAAGTTAGCGTAAAAAAAGGAAAAACTTAGGTTAGCTAAAACAGCTATCCTGTGCTGAAAAATTATCTAAACTTAAAAATAGCCTATAAAACGGAAAAAAGCCTAAATCACCCTTAACAGCTAACATGTAAATATTACCTACACTCAAAAACAGCCTAAAAAAAGACTAAATTAGCCTAAACAGTTATCATGCAGCGGAAATATTAGTTAAACTCCAAAGCAATCTAAAAAATCTTAGTAAATCCCAAAATAATCCAAAAAGCTTGCAGAATGCCAATTTTTAAAACTTTAAAACCATAATTTTTTAACATGGTTATGAATAACTAAAAAACAGGAATATTATTCCAGAATAAACACACTTAAACAACTTTCAATATTTTACTCTCCATAAAAATATTTTTTATCAAAAGTGTACAAGTTAGAAATGAGTGCAGGATAACATCAGGCTATTAATAAAAATAAAATGATCTGGAGGGCCGGATCCGGCCCTCAGACTTTGACTTTGTCATAACGCATCGCATCCAAGAGTTTTTGTTTAATCTCTCTGTTAGTCCTTACGTTTGAAGCTACACCGGAGCTCCAGTGTTGATTTACTGTAATCCTTCAGAATCTACTCGTATTAACATCAAAAAGTTACAATATGTTAAAGATTTTGTGTTTAAGCGTCAGCGGCAACACCTCAGGTGTTAAAGGGTTAAAAAAATTAACATAGCATTTTTTTCCATTGTCACATTTCAGCGTGCGGCACTTGGAAAGTTACTTTCTGTGCTCTCAGAGACAACAAGAGGAAATTAGTTGGACTGAATCATTAGAGTAAATTTAATCCATTTGACAATAGACCTCAATCATTGCTTGTTTGTCCTCCAAGCTGTGAATGATGAAACACGGCTATTTTTCACTGTCAAGTCTACGGTGTGGGCAGCAACTTATGTGGCAGTTTTATGCCAACCAAACGGCAAACTTCCTCCTTTCATTTTTTATTTTATTTTTTTGTGTTTCAGTCCATGTGTGTGAGCCGTAAATGTCACATTATTTAGTCGTTAATTTTTTCAATGAATATTATATTTTTCTCACGTAACGGCTGTCCTCTGACGTCGATGTGCCCACAGATCATCTGCACTCGTGTATTTGCGTTGCATGTGGTGTGTGTAGGAGTTCTCTGCACAGTCATCCTTTGAGTCCCTGTTTACATAAGACCAGCATGCTCTGTGCTGTTGCATGGCATCGGGAAAGCCCTTCTCCTCCCACATTGCCCCCGTTGCGGAGAGCCGTACGCACATGGCCGTATGCAAAAAAAAAAAAGAACGCTAGAGATGCAGCTTTGAATAATGGACACAACCCTGTTAATGTGGCTGCATAAATATTCGATTAATAATCGGACTTTCATGGATTGTCTTTGTTGAAAGGAGCTACACAAACAGCAGAAACTCCTCAGAGGAACCTCAAATAGCTTGCTTTATTGCAAGGTAGAAGACAATCTCACCCGTACTATATGTGTTTGTTTACAGTTTAGATCTGTTTGTTCAAAATCCCTGTTTTCATAGAAACCTGTTTTCCTTTGGAACAGAGGAGGCCGTGCATAATACATGCTGTAAGTTTGACCCACTATCTGGCACCTTTGAGTGCTGTTTCATGGCAGGCCTCACAGCTGTTCCAGCACCAGGAAACCCCCTTTTGTGCATCTGTGTGTGTGAGTGCGTGTTTACTTTAGTAATGACACTGCTGGTTTCTGGGGAAAGCCCAAGGGCTAACCTCCACCCACTCACTGTTTCTGGCTACCTGTCTGTGAATCACAGCCTCGCTTCCTCGTGATAGTGAGGCGGTGTGTGCATGAGCTTTCAGGGCTGATATTTTGAAGATTTAAATATCAATATAAATATTTATTAGAGCTGTGAACATGAGGGTGTTAATGCACACGATTAATCATAACGCGTTAATATTAATTAACATAACTTGATTGCACCTGCAGAGCATGCGGTTCAGGCTTTGTCATGCATTATCCCACCTATATTGTGGTTATTTACAGAAGAAATACAGATTCAGTTGTTTTTTAGTAATTTATTCTTTTCATTTTTTCGGTTTAGATCGTTTTTTCACAAAACTCGGACTATTTGATCCATGGTCCGATGCGTTGTCATGGTAACATGACGACCTGAGCCTTGACTGCAGCGGAAAAGAGGCGATATAAACGCTGATCGTCATGTTAGGTTAAATAAAGCATCAGATCAGAGAGAAAGTTTACCTCTTATCGCTTGTTTTTTCCAGATAATGAAAGATAAGTTTTTTTTTATAGAGCACGACTGGAACTTTTTTTTTTTTTTTTTT
>NC_050521.1:16276233-16280527 GCF_002922805.2 Oryzias melastigma
ATAAAATGAAGGAAAAACATTTATTTTTTATTTAAAAGCTCCATATTTTCTTAAAATTTGCCAAGTAAAACATGAATAATAGTGATCAATCACAACACAAAAGTTTTTAGTCAGTTGACAGCCTTAATTGAAAATAAATGTTTTAAATGTACAGTTTTGTGTTATTTCATATTATGATAGTAAGTGGTCAGCAAATACTGTAACAAAAAGAAAAGTTAATCGCGATTAATTTTTTGCCCTATTTGCAATAATTAGCTGTTATTTTTAATCGATTCCCAGCCCTAATATTTATATAAAAAAAAAATTTCCGTGTCCGATTCTTAGAATTCATATCTCCTTTTTCTTCTGTTTGTTTCACATCCCCCAGGCGGATGTGAGGTTAGAGTGATGCAGCATTTCTTTTCTTTTGTGCAGCTTTGTTCAGCTGTTTTTGTGGATCTGGTAATTGTGCAGCAGTGAGGCATTCAGACACCTTTGGAGCTGTGTGATCATAAAAATTTATGAGAGGCTGAAAACTTTAATAAAGTCAACCTGACTGACCCGTCTGGATCACAACAGGTAATGCTGAGCTTTGCAGAGAAGTTTTTTTTTTTTTTTTTTAATGAATAAAACTTGTCAGGATCTCAAAAACAAATAGAAGAACCTTGTGAGATGTCATCAGTCAAAGACGCTCATGCAACATGTCGGCACTCCACCATTAATTTAGGAACTTTATAGTTCCTATAGTTATTTGCTCACAGACTGTCAAGACCATAAATGTCAAATTATCAGTATTTTTAATAAATATATGGCTCCGATGAATAATATGTTTGAAAAAGACTGCAAAAGAGGAAAAACATCCATTGTGTTTATCATTACTTGACCTGTAAAAGACAAAAATATATACAGCTAATAGGACTTAGTGAGCAGCAATTACAACATTCCATATGTTATTAAATTACCAGCTTTTAAAGTGCAAGCATTAAAGAAGAAAAATAAGTTATATAACCAAGCTGTAGACTTGTAAACTCTTAATATCTGTCTAATTATGATCACAAACAGCTTAACAGATAACTTTCTTGTCAGGTGCTGTTATTATTACTTGGACATTATTCCACAAACCCCCTGCAGTCTGCTGAAGTTCCCCCAGGAATACAGGTTTAGAATCTGCATTTAGAAGATTCTCGGTCAGTTTGAGATTTAATTTTTGCCTATTTCTCAATTATTTCACTGATTTGTTACTTTCTTTCATTTCTGTATCATGCATTCACTCCTTTCACTGGGTTAGGGTTGGAAACACATTTCTGCAGATTGGTATTCATGCATCAACAAGGTTTTTACAGCTGCTATCCTTCTGACAGCAGAAGCAAAAACTTACAGATACCGGTGTGTCCTGCTCGATTAATGGAACAAGTTCCTTTTTCTCCAAGATTTTCATCACTTAAATTAAATATCTTTTTTTAAGATAGGTCAATTAGTTCTAATAGTTTAAGTATAAACATAAATATTTGTTTTGGGATCAAAATGACACAGTAAAAAAAAAATAAAATAGCTTTCTCTTATCTGTAGACTATTTTCCTTATATAAAGGAGCCATTTGGTTCAGTTTCTTACAGACCGAAATCCAGCGAGAGCCTCAAAGTCTCACCCCATGTTAAGAAAAATACACTTTGTTAATGTTTTTATGGCTATAAGGTCATTCATGTGTAACATGTAGCTTTTAAACATTTACAAAAAAATAATTATAACAGTTTTTTTGTTCTATATTTATTAAATTGAACTTATTTTACTTTTGGCACCAGCTTATACAAGTTCCTTTCAAAATAAAATACTTCCTGTCTCGATTAAGATCATCCTGGCGCAGGAGATTGAATAAAAAAAAAAGGAAGTCAAACATGACATTTTCTATTAGTATTATGACTTTGGGTGCACCATCATTCTGTTTCTTCTGTTACTGCTAAATAGAATCATGACAAAGTTAGTGTAGAGTATTTCTTTTTTAATTTATACATGTGAATGCGATAAGACACTGTTGTCCCACATAGATTAAAATATGTGCTTTAGCCTCCTTTAAATAACAATAGAATAAACCTTTTACCATTATTTTTCTCAGTTATCTGACATGTTAAAAATCTAAATATATGACAAAACTGAATTAACTAAAAAATATTAGGGCCATAATGGAGGGATAGAAGAGTGGCTCCGGAGTCTCCGGTTGGAGACTATTCCCCTTGATTATTCTGAATTTTAATCTGAATGTAAATAAAGTATAGCCTGATAGATCAGAAAATCTGTTTACTTTACATGACTTTGTCATGTCAACTTAAGGAAATAATTGTGAATGTTAGAGGATGCTAGTTTTACTAGTAAAAAAAAAACAACTGAAAATATCTGATATACATTCAATTATTAGTCAAAAGTTTGCCGAGCTAAGAAATGTACACATCTTATATTTTCAGTTTGGCAACCAAAATGATAATTAAAAAAAAGTTAGATTAAGTTTTATTACTATTTAATAATAGCGCCACTTGATGTAACAAGAATGACTTTGGAGTTATAAAATATGTTTTTGTATAGTTTGTTGTCTTAAATTCACAATATGAACCAATACTCAATAAAGCTGATAAATAATAAAACTCATAATTTCATCCAGACGATGTTTTCTGCAAAAACTGTCCTATAATGAGAGATTTGATGGTGGCATGATGATGAGAGACGATACGAAGGCAGGCATGCACAAACCAACCTCACAAATAGGCAGCTCAGAATCAGCCATCACTGTGGCAAGTGTATTTTTGGACTGTGGAAGGAAGCCAGAGTACCTGGAGAAGAGCCATGTGGAGAACACGCAAACCCTTCAAAAAAGGCCAGAGCTGGGATTCAAACTCAGAGCTCCTTAGCTGTAAGGCAACTGTGTTAAGCAGCACACCACAATGCTGCTCTATTCCAAATATAGTACATTTAAGTTGAGGAAAGTTTCTTTATATGACAGCCTTTGAGAGGAATATCCTCATTATGAGAGTACCAAGCAGGCACCAGCCCTTGACATACCTCTGGATGCTGTAAACACATAAAATATGCGCCTTTGCAGCACTTTATTCTCTCCTCTTTTGCTTTTGAGAAACACGCAGGAACGACTGGGAGCGTGTTTAAATGTTTTCAAGCAACTAACAAGCTCTTTTTAGCCGAAAGATTACAGCGAACGCACTTCTCAAAAATCTTTCTTTGACTTCAGTTGCAAACTTTTCCACGATTTGCATTCACTATTGTTTTCTGTTTTTGTCTTTATTCCGATTTGGTGCTTTTTAGTACAATTTCCCGAATGTTGTTTTGAGTTTTTCCCTCATAGCAAAAAATCACACATTTTTTCAGTCAGAATTGGCTGAAATGTAAACTTTGCAAAACTGTATTTTATTTTATTTGAAAAATAGCATGTAATCTTTGCAAAAAAATTAAATACATACTTCATTTTAATATGTATTTCCATACCTCTTGATTTCTGCTCATAAAGGAGAAAATGGCTCAACAGCCAGAAAGTTTGGCAAGTTTTGACGTCAATTCAAGTGTAACATTTACATTTTATGTCACAATCTGTTTTCTTTTGTATACTTCTTTAAGGCTTCCTTGGTTTATTAATCTTTCTGACTATGTATGGTTAAATTGCTTAGATTTTTTTCTTCTGACCCCTGCATTTGGTATTTGAGTCCGGTGAGTTCACACCTGGTTTTAGTTTATTGTGTCAGCTGCTCCCATTGAGTTAATTACTCCCTTAGTGTATTTAGGCCCATGGTTTCAGCTGCTCTCAGTCAGATCCTTGCCTGTCATATTTTGTTGCCAGCAGTTCGTGGTCACAGCTGCTTCAGCCACAGTCATTTCTTTTCCTTGGATTTTCCTTCCTCCTTTACTTTCATAAATGATTTAGTTTTATTGGCAGCCTTCTGCGATGCATCTGCATTCTTCTTAATGTGACCAGCAGCTCCAGATATTGCTTAGATTTGTATGCTGTAGGAGCGAGCATTTGAAAACTGGGAAAGTTAAAATCCTCAAGAATGACGAACATTATGTTTAAAAGTTGAAATATTTTGTGTTTAAGATGTAAGCAGGATTTTGTATTTGCACCACTCTTTTCATGTAAAAAAAAAAGTAATAATTAAAAAATGTAAGTAAAACAACTCAAAACTTTGATGTAATCAGTAACGCTGCAGTGCAGCACCCATCTCTTATCGCTGCTGTCGAGGCTGGCTTGGGGGAGGAGCGATGCTACCACTGTTAGAGCTTCTTTATACTTTAAGGATGAAAATAGGAAGAGGAGGAAC
>NC_050521.1:16280658-16317855 GCF_002922805.2 Oryzias melastigma
TAACGTTTGAAATCCCCCCTACTTTTCTCCTGGACATGATCGGTGGCAAGTTCCACGCTAACACTAGCTGACTGGGGACTATTGGTGACATTGAGCAAAAGTGACGTCCAAAACCTGAGACACTATTTTTCTATAACTCTCCATTTGGAAGGCTAATTGTAGGGGCAGGGAGAAAGGAAGAATGAAGATTGGGCCCAACAGTCCCAACAGTGTGATCACGAAAGGTGTACCACAGGGTTCAGTTCTAGGTCCCATTCTGATCTCCATTTATATTAACGATTTGTGTCAAAACCTTCCAAGTGCATCCTGGTACCGTTATGCAGATGACGCTGTCATTTACTGCTGCTCTGCTTTTAATGTGGCTGTAGTAGTCTCACTCATCACTATGATCTATATGTCTTTGAACCCTCGAAGGTACACACACTGGATGACTATAGTCTATAAGGCACTACTTGGATTGGTACCTTCATATCTTAGCTTTCTTCTTCAAAGAACTGCCAGTCAGTATGCACTACGCTCTCGTGATATTTTTCATCTGCATGTTCAAACTGAAATTAGGAAACAAGCCTTCAGTTTTCCTCCTGCCTCTGCCTCCAATTCGTCTTAAATGGTCTGAACTGGCTTCATAGATAATTCTGCTCCACTCTGTTAAGCATAGAGAGAAACTCCATAATTGAATGCTCTTGAGTCTAACTTCTTTTGTAATTCAATTGCACTGAATAACTAATGTACTCCATCTAATGCAGATCTGCTAAACTTCTGCACCTTCAAAATGTCTATTTAGCTTTATTAGCCTGCTGTGTCACTTTGTTAAACCTAAACATGTTCCAATTTCACTGATCATGTTTTTTTTTTGCTTATATTTTAACTTTATTATTGGAATGTGTGCTGCTGAGCCAGGTCACCCTTGTAAAAGAGATCTTGATCTCAACAGTTTTCCACCTGGTTAAATAATAAAAAAAAAAAAAAAGAAACTCAGAAGCTGAAGTCTGATAAACTCCTGCCGCTCTGCAGAAACCATGTTCTGGAAAAAACAACACTTTTTAGCTAATAATCCTAATTAAAAGACCACAGGGAACGCTTTTAAAATAGATCCAAAGATGGTCATCGTGGGGCTTTAAATTATAATATTTCTATACGTCTATATTCGTTTTATTCCAAAAACGAGAAGTAAACATATCTTTTAAAAACCCAAGATTTACAGCTTTGTTGGTAGTTCTGTGAGCGTCCATTTTCAGTGCTTCTGTTTTTGTACTTCTTTGAGAAACGTTCTCGTAGTTTATTACGAACCACTTCAAACGTTCCCCAAATACGGCCTGACCTACCGCTGTGACCTGAGAACCTCCAGCTCTGAAAACCTCACAAAACAGAAAACCCAAATCAATTCTTGAAACCTGTTATAAAGTATGTGGTGGAGATAATTCACTAAAGAAGAAGAAAGCGGTGATGTAATAAAAGTACAAAAACTCATTGATCAGAAAAGTTTATATTAACCCAGTCAGTGTACTGTGAGGTGACCCTCCACCCTGATGCTGCATTTATTTTTTAATTCGATCTCCCTCCGTTATCGACTAATCTGTGGCATGCTTTGTGTGTGGAGTGATCCTGAGTGTGTGGGTGATATAATAATAAGTGGAGTCAGAAAGTAGAGTGTGGTGGGAGGAAAGGCTCCGGCTCTCACTGATTGTGCAGTGGGAGGCAGTCAGGCGGAAACAGGGCTCCCCTGGTTACTTCGCCTCTGTGGGTGGCTTCCAGCAGCCCAGTTCCCTCCCCGCTCCGCGCACTGTCGGGGGCGACGGACGGGACTACCTCTATGGCAGATCGTACCCCTCCTTTTGTTGCCAGTCCACAGCATTTTTTTCCCTCACACTTTGGTACTTTTAGTATTTCAGTTTTTTTCTTGGACTTTCTTGACTTTGTCTCCCACGCTGGCCCACCACATGGGTAAGGAAAGACCTTTTCCTCACCATCACAGCCTCTCCACCCACCTGCAGGTCCCTTGTAGCTGCTTTTACATTGAACCTCCTGCCTGCACTCTTGTTCAAATGGAGCATAGCCTTTGCTAACAGCCTCTTTATACCTCTATAAAGTACACAATCAATAACTTTTCTTTGGATGTAAAGTAATGTTACTTTTGCTTTTCTGCCTCATGGCTTTATTCTTTTTCTCCTCCTCACAGAGCTTTATTGCTGGGTCTGTGATGTCAGCTGTTCAAGTGCTACATAGCTGATGTCAGATTGGATAGTCTCAAAGCAATAAGGTAGTAATCTCTTAAAGGCCCAAAGGCTTTTAAGCCCAAACATTCTCTCCTTTCTTTTCCCCTCTTTCACCTCCCTCACTCCTTCTCACCTCAAGGAAAGACGGATCATATACCTCTAAATAGATCTTTTGGTGGCGATGCGCTCCGAAGTCTCGCACACATCCGTGTCCACGCGTGCACCCTCACTCGGCACACACAAACACGCTCCGCAGGATGCTGCTCCACACCTACCATCTTTATGAAGCTGAGAATTATCCCACCATAGGTAATCATAGCACGCCATACCTGGGACTCATACAAACACACCTTGGCCCCTTCTCTCTAATAATGTGTATACAGTGATCTAATATAGAGGCTTACATGCTAGGACTCTGGAAACCAGTGGGATTTTGCGGTCTCTTGGCCGTGTCATAGTTTTCCAGCAGAATTGGAGTGAACGGGAAGCAGGTGAGGTGGGTTTTTCTTCATCTTTCTGTGTGTTGACACCAAAGGTTTTTTGGGGGGAGTAAGAGCATTAAAATTGTCCTCCAGTACACAGAAATAGAAGCTCATCATGCCTTCAATGCAAAAAAAAGGCACTCGGGATGAGATTTAGGCTGGACTGACCAGCATTGGGGAGGGCCGGACTGCCCCAGGCCAATACTTATATTACAATATGTCTGGGATAGATGGCACACCAAGGATCCATAGCTTTGTTGGTCAACAGAAGAGTCATTTAATAACCGGCCTGTAGGAGCTCAATTTGCTGATTTGCATATGCATCCCACAATGTTTTCCACGGCATCAAAGTGTGAAGTTTCAAACTTTTGCTGATAGCAGTTTTATGAAAGTTTGTACCGGACTATCAGTTCTGCAACAGCATGAACAGGCCTGAGCTGCTGTTTAGACTTTCTTTGGATCCTGAGCTGTCTCTATAGCAACCACTGCAGGCAGTTGCTGTGGTAATCACTAACTGTTCCTGCCCATGGCGTTATTAAGTGTTTGAAGTTTTCCCAGCGGTGCACAGCTGAAAGGGTTAACTTTACCAGTCCCCTGACAGGCATGTTCAATGGTACACTTATATATCTCTTTGATGTTTTCCAGTGAAGGGGGTTATCTGACATCCGAGTCTATCTGGGAGTGTTTGGACGGAGCGAGCGGCGGGCCGCGGTCTGACAGTGATGCTAAAGCCTAAAGAATAGGTCAATGTGTCTGTTGGTTTGTGGATGAGCTACACAAATGAGATGCCCACCACTCGGAGCAGTGCGGTGCCCAGGGGTGTTGGAGTGTCAAACGCTGTTAGCCAAACAGGGGAAGCGGGTGCTGACACCAGTCAGAATGGCAGATGTCCACACGACTAGGCACGGCGGCACACGAGGGCACGGGACGGCGCAGGGCTGACTTGTACAGACTGTCCCCTCTGGACATGGCAGGAAGCAGACCGAGGCCTTTCCATCATGGGTGGCAGGCTGCATCAAAGGATTTTTATGAGCTGATGTGAAGTCATCTCTCACCAAAATTAGCATTTGCATATAAAGCTCTATTATAATGACATTTTTTCCAGTTTGTAACCTTGCTATATTTTAATCTTAAATAAAATCTAAAGGTAAACATACCAGACTGATAAGTATAAATGATGCAGGTTACAGGAGGAATTACAATTGGTAGACAGCTTCTTAAATTCCTAAGTATGTCTGCTGTGCTGCTTAGGAGTTTTGCTGAAAGTTAAAGGGCCCATACCACGATTTTCTTTTCAGAGTGAACTATATCCATGTATATGATCATATATTACCTTTGGAACACTAAAAAAGAAATTATTTACGAATTATTAGTTATTTTTCATGAGTTTTTTCCTACCTTAAAGTAAAATGACTCGATTCCTGAAGCTCCGCCTGCCGCTGCGTGTGGCTCCCGCCCATTTCATGACATCATCCTAGAGTTTTTCTTTCTTCGTTTTCCCCCACGAAAATAAACAGTATTCAAATTTCTTCAAAGATGGATTCACATACCATTTATCTGCCATTAGTAGCAACCAAATCCGAGTTTCTGATTGATCGAGGTTAACCTGGTTTAAGTGCATTTTATTTGTGCCCGTATAAAATGCAGGTACATATAAAATATAAAAGTGGGCCAAGTTTGCAGTTTCCTTGGTGGTCCCACCTGTGCTGCCAAACCCAATTGGGGCCGACATTTTCTGCCCAATTTTAAGCCATATGGGGCCCACATGGCGTTGCTGGCTCATTTATAGTCAGAACTTGTGTAGCTACGTGTGAATGCACGAGTTTTGAACCTGGAAGCTTGAAAGACGTGTTTATGACATAGACTTTTCAGTGGAAGTGGACGTTTGAATGCATGTTGTCGAGAACAGTAGGACCGTAACTTAGACATCTAAAAACAAAACTTTTGAACACAAGAGTAACTGAAATGTTATTCACTTTCCTAATAAATAATGGAAAATGTTCGATCGGTGATGTCATTAAACTCGTAGTTTCATGAGCAACAAGTGTGTCTGTCTTGAAAGTTTAACCAGCCAACAAAGAGATAATTTGCATTTGTTTAATTCGGATGCGCCTGAAAGTGGTTTGTAAGAAGACCCGAAATCTTTTTTTTTTCAGATAAAACAGGTTTTCAGTTAAGAACAAAGACAGAATGCAGATTCAAACAAAAGTCTTACTATAGTTCTATGCAGAAACACAAAAATCTGCTTTCACGATCTCTATTATAATGCTAATGTCCTGTAGTGGGCTTTTCCTTTTTGTGCCACAATGACACCTGTCACTACAGTTTGTGACGCAGGTTGTCAGAACTCCTTTGGCCTTTCTGTTTCTGTACTGGGTCATATAAGCCAAAAAAAACCAGGAGGTTTCAGTCCAAGAATTGAATCACAAAAGACTTACTGTGAGTAGAGGCGAAGTGCTCACCTGTTTCAGCCAGACATGGTAAACTTTTGACTTTATGCTAAACATTTCTTGAGTTTAGGTGCTATAGAATCAGAATTACTGCATCATTTGTCCTCTGTTGAGGATCAAAAATCCAGGGTTTGGTAAACAGCATGCAGGCTGGTGACCGACGCACCCTCCGAGGATTTTAGCATCGTGCTGCAGCCTCATTTGACTCAATTAAGAGTCTAAGCTCTGCTAAAAGGCTGAGCCGGTGAAGGGCTGCACAGGTTTACTTAGCCACAGTCATTTTACTTTAATCACTCTTGCTAACAGCAGACCAATTCTGTCATTTGCCCTTTTTATTTTTTTTATGAAAACAGTGTTTATTAAAATGGGCATTTAGGTTTTGATTTGAGTTGTTTCAGGCACTTTTGTGTGAAAACGCTGCAAAACGATTGCAGGGATGGAAGCATCTGAATGAGTGACAGAGTGTGTATAAAAGTGCGTCTGTGCTCCTGTCAAGATTGATGGCACAAACAAATTGTCTTCACCAAATAAGTCAGGCAGTATTGAAAGTATCTATCATGTTACTGTCATCCTCATCTGAAGACTAGCGCCACCTCATGGGCAAAGCTTTTGACGGGTTGAATATTCAAAGTGTTCCTCTCATGCAGGGATTGTTCCAGAGTCCTTTTCTGCACGAGTCTTCCAGGCATGTTTGCTCCTCTATGATGAAGAGGAAACATCTAAAAAATCAGGATGTACCTTGTCATGTTGGTGATGATTCCAGTTCTTTTCACAGTCCATTATTTTCACAAGAAACAACCTTTCAGAGAATGTGCCATTAAAAAAGACATTACTGCAGAAATGGTAACCCTTCACATCCCTTTATGACTCAAGCTTTTGTATAGATGTCATTTGTTGTAAGATAACGTATAAGTACAAACGTTGCACTGAGATTTAGCTTCATTTTTTTCTCATCAGTAACTGTTTTCTTCATGCCAAATGTCATATTTGTTTGCTAAAAAATGATAAAGATGTCAGTTATTGTGAAGAATATTGGTGAGATAGTAATGGTGTACTCTTGTGTAGCACTTTTCTACTGTCCTGGAAGACCCAAAATGCTTTTCCAATTCACCCATTCACACACTGGTGGTGGTTCCCTGCTGAACGCTGGCACCAGCCTTCCACCAGCGGCAAACTGGGGTTCAGTGTGTTGCCCAAGGACACTTTAACAGATGGGTGGGCAAGGCAGGAATCGAACCTGCAATCTTTCAATCAGAGGTCGACCACTCTACCACGGCCGCCCCATACAAACTGGACTCGATTGGACCTCTATTGTCCCGATTGTGGCTGGTTCAGTCACAGCTCATACAACTGCAGGAGAAAATATGTGAATCCTTTGGGATTACTTTGTTTTATACATACACTGGACACACAAATGTGTTAAAAAAACATGAAACCATAAATTGGTGTGATTTTAAACAGACAATGTTTTCTCCATCGTTGTGATTTAGATTGAGATTAAGAGAAAAAAAAAAAGTGTCCATTTCGTACGGAAATTGAGGCACTCCCAAAAAGTTTAACTGTAAATGACCTCAGGTGGATCTAAAGGTTTTTACCCCCCAGAACTCATTGGAATCATCAGAGAACATACAGTAAAAGCAGATTGTTGCAGTTTCTGCATATCTTTTGATGACTGTATTTTCCTTTTTGTCTTGGAAAACAACTTCCTTAACCCCAGAGCGCCATTGCCGGCTGATTTTTACTCTAGCAAAAGTATTTATATAATATTATAATAAAAAAAGGATTCCAATTTATCACGTGTTGTCATATTTTGTTCTATTATTTTTTTAAGGAACAATTCCCTTAAAACGCAAAAATTCCCCTATAAAAGCAACTTTTTTTTTAATAGCTAAAGTGTTCTAGGTCAATACTCACTCCAATGAAAAGTGTTTTTTTTGTGTGTGTTTTTAACGTGTTCTTGAGGCATTTTCTCTTGATTGAAAATGAGATTAAAACTGCCTTTCTGAGTGTTTCTTTATTCAAATCGCTGTAAAGATTGTAGTGATCGCGTAAAAACTGCAGTTGAGTCCACTTAATTCTGATACATCCACTTATAGACAAATTAACGTCTTTGTTTTCTTTGTCCAAACTGGAATCTGGCTCATTATCTTCAATATTTCTCGTTTGTTGCACTGGTAATGTTAAACTGGGGTTGTCAAGGGCTGTAAGCTTGTGGGTGAGCATGTAAACAAAAAGTTGATGGGAAATTAGTGCAGGCTTACTTACTCAGAGGTGAATCTCTAATAAACTATTGAAACTCTACAAAAACTATATCCTAGAAAACAACACAGGTTTTTAGAATTTTAATAAAAATTGAATAATCATATTTAAAAAGACCACTGGGAATGCTTTTACAATAGATCAAAATATGATTGGAGTGGGACTTTAGGAAAATGAAAGTCTGGGCCCCATACGGGGGGCTGTTGGTTGGTATTTAAGGAAAGTGGTTTTTCAGGAGTTCTGGCTGCACTTACGTGTCCTATCTCACACGCTGGCAAATCCATTTGGACTGTTTTCCACACTTCTCTTTCATTTTTCTCTTGCCGGAGATTACCTTAAATTCTCTGGCATGGCATCAGAGGAAAAATGAATAAAATGGGGACAAAGAAGGGAAAGAATTACTGCTGCATGACTGAAAATGTTGTTTCATCATAGCTAATGGCCGACTTAGGAGTAAAAAGAATCAACTTTAGTGAAATGATTCAGATGTTTTTCTTGTCTCTGCATCGAAGTAACATAAAAATGCAAACACGGAGGACTTTACTGACAGTTATATCGGTTAAATGGCAGCTAAGGTGTGCACGTCATGAATAAAGTATCTGTTTTAGGATCAAAAGCTCAGCTGACAGTCTCTGCAGAAGAGGAAGCTAAAGTGAACGTTAGGTTGCATCTGAGCAGATCACAGCGTTTCCCAAACCATATTGTTTTCCATCTTTAATTATAAATCCAAAAGTGAACCCCCCCCCTCTCTTTTATTTATTTGCTCTGTTGTGTTACTGCGTTTACCCACAGCAGCACATCTTCTGGAGTGATTGGCTCATAAAACATGTCTAATCTGCTAATACCAAATGAAAAAGGCTCATCATCTCACTGAGACTTAAGACGAGCCTTCCTCTCCCTCGCCTTTTGTTTTCCTCCATGATGGAAATAGCAACACATGGGCCACTGTGTTTGTCTTTAAGACGGCACGCGGCTAATCCCGCGTGCAGCTGAAGGGATATCTTCTGCTACTCTTGTCAGCGATGATTTGTCAACGGCAATCTTTTCATTTCCACAGTAAGCTGACACCGTCATGTCTGCGAGATAATGTGATGGAGGCAAAGCTGGATCCAATCTGAACGTTCAAAACCCCGGCTGCTGCTCCGCCACCGGACCAAGTGCAGGCTTTGTTGGTGTGTGCACTATGGCTTCTGCAATAGAGAATAATCTGTCTAACAAGCAAATGTTGCATTAACAGTTTTGAGGATACAGAAAAAAAACATCTAATCATGCAAATGTTTGAAATGAAAAGGACAAGTACAGAAGGTAATTAAAGTTTCCAGCCAGGGCTGGCAGCCTGTTTGAATGTGAGGCTACGAGCAAAAAGAAGCAAACGACAATTAAAAACCCTCTGTAGGAACACCCAGCTTAAAGCGAGCAATCATGTCCGAGATGTTGGGCCTAAATGAGGATGTTGTTTTCTCTTTTCTCTTCTGTCAATCTCTGCCAGAAAGCGATTTCCTCCTGAAGAATGGCGGGCCAGGGCTAAAAGCATGTTTTAATAAGCGCACTGACACATCCATCTTTGTTTTTGAGAGATAAGTCACAACGAGAGCAGAGCAAAGCATCCGGGGCTCGCTGGAAGGATGCCCATTCCTGCGTATCAGTTGAATGCGCTTAAGCCCACAAAAAAAAGCAAACAAACAAACGTGCACTTACATTCAAACATGCAGGCATACGCAGACATACACAGGAGCTGTCACCTTCACTTAAATCCTATTTATCACCAAACCAGTGGATTTTTTTATTTTTTTTGCGAGGAGCCGAAGGTGGTTGGCATGTTCACTTTATGCCTCCTCAAAGATTAGTGAATTCAGCCCTGCTCTGTTCCCACTGTGTCTTCTTTCAAGTCTTCTCTCTCATACTCCCCCTTCCTCTCCTTCTTCACATCATTGCGCTGCACTAAATGTGCTTTTATTTGTTTATTTATTTATTTGATGTTTTTCATCTAGGGGGGGAAAGGAAAAGGGGAGTGAAGTCTTAGATACCTGGGACTTGGAGCTGGCTGGCGCTGGCAGCTGCGTGTGTGATTGAGGAGCGTGACAGAAATGTCCTCATTAGGTCTCCACAAATGCTGCGAGGAGGGAGCTGCCGCACAGGGGAGGAGAGGAGTGAAGAGGAGGGGTAGGAGGCGAGGAGAAAGGAGAGAAAAAGTTTGTGAGCTTTTGACACTTGGCGCCTTTTATCTGCGCGGCGTCTCAGGGTTTAAAGTTATGTGTGCTCTAAAAGATATGCATGCACAGGCACGAGTTCACACCCTGCCTCTGTCTCTCTGGCACAATGAGTCACAAAGTGCACTGGAGTTGCTCTATGCCATTATTGTACACTATTAATTAAAGAGAACCGATAGAAGCCAAATGAACTTCTGTTCTGCCTAATTATCATGTCTTTGATACCAAATTGAGCGGAAAAAGAGTCGGCAGCAGCCGGGAACGTGGAGACCAGGACTCTGAAAGTGGAGGATCTCGTTCTGCTTCTTTGAAATCAAAGTGCAGATTCTTCATTACGGAGTGAGCAGAAGAAGAGTTTGAGTCGGGCCACCAGGATGATAATAGGATGGAGGAGCGGGGTACCGGTAGGGGGTAAAGGGGAACTGTTGCTCAGGGGAAACACTGCAACAACAAACAAAACAACAATCATCTGTTTTATCTCGCTGCCTTTTTCTCTGGATCTCGTCCTCCGCACGCATCTATTGATCTCTGAACTCGGCGCTTCCACGCCAGCTCCCCTGTCGCCTTGTTTACACGCCGCTCCCGCTGCTGTGTGTGCTAGCACGTTCATCATTAACATCATTATGTGTCTATGATGCCGCACGTGGAGCCACAAATCAGCTTTCCGTCTTTTCTGCTGGTCTAATGATGAGACTAACTTTGTAACCCCTTTTATTTTCTTCTGCTCATTGTCATTAAAGTGCTGTGAAAACACACCTGTTGTCGGCTCTGAGGCGTGCTGCCGGCAGCTGCAAAAAAAAAAATAAAAAAAAAGATTTGGTTTGGAGAGGGGACCGAAAAAAACGCCAGCTGCAAAAGGAGTGACAACAGGGCCATCAGCGGCAGCTTTCGGGGAAGGTATTCAGCAATCAACGAGATGTGAATAAGTCAAACGGGGAAGATGGAAAGATAGAGATGTAAGAGGAGGAAGAGGGGAAGTCAAAGCGGTATGGGAGAGGTAGAGAGGAAGAGGGAAGGAGAAAGTGGTGGCACAGCTAAGGTTGACACTAATGAGGAGCCTTTGTGATGGGTCCTGACAGAGGAGAAGAAAGCAGAATCCCCCGACACCGATGCTCCGCAACACTCCTCTGCTTAATTGGGAGAGCCGAAGCCCACAACCGGAGTGTGGGTGTGTGTTTCAGAAACGCGTGTGTGTATCTGTTTTACCAGGAATAAGTGAATATAAGACGAACTCGACTTATACATGCTCACTTAATTAGACCTACCTTCTGCGTGTTGGTATGCCAATGTAAGCAATGGAGCTAATACTTGCAGCTCAGTCCTTCTTGGTGGAATTTTCACACTTTTTTGGTCCAGAATTTTCACGCTTTTAGTTGGCGGAAAACGCAGCTTTGAGCATTAAATGCACACTGATGGCTTTGAGGTTCACACATCAGATATCTGCCGTCTTTTCACATTTTTTAAAAGTGTCAGGAAACCAGTGTTGTAAAGCCCATCCTTCGCCTCGCATTACCCACAAATCTCCACGCGTATCGCGCTCACACATCGTCTCCAGTGACAGAGCTTACACGCTTGCACGGACGGGAGAGTGCGAGGCGACACTTTGTGCACGTGCGTGCTCTTTAGCCATCGACTTTGAGTGGAGAAGCAGGAGCGCTCCCTGTGTTGCAATTTCAATTGTTGACTCTGAATCAATCATTTTTAATTTATCTGAAGGGATTTGTGTCATGAAGGCTGATGCCAGCTCCAATAAGAAGAGAGGGGGGGCAACAACAACAACACAACAGCAGTGAAAAAGCCAGAGCAAATCCCTGCTCTGATGCGATTATACACACAACCAAATCAGGACTGACTTGAATAGACACAGAACACAAAATCATATTAGGAGGAATTCGATGTGCATGGCATTACCGCTGCAAATCTCTGCTTTTTCTTTCGGCTCTTCTCTCGGACTTTTTTTTTTTTGTTTTCCTCCATTTCTCCCTGCCCTTCTTCTGTCATCATCATGATTTCCTCCTGATTTTTCAATGCTAGTGACCTGAAAAAATTCCTTGCCAGCGACTTATACGGTGAGTTGATCCTCTGTTTTCTGCTGCCAGCAGTGATTCTCCCGTCCAGCCTCCTCCCAGGGCCAAACTCCCCTTGCATCCTCATGACACAGGTACTGAGCAGAAACAGATTGAAGCCCGACACCGTGTAATTTCCAACGATCCTGCAAACATACAGCCACACATGTGAAAGATATTTTGAAACAGTAAAAGCTCTCACTCCACCGGGTTTCATTTTAATGACATAATAGCGCCGCTGCAAGCAGGTAGAAAAGGGAAAAAAAATAGCTTGTGATCAGAGCGGAGAGGTGAGTCAGGTGTACGGAAGAGGAGAAAGGGCAGGATACAGTACAGAGAAGAAGCTGAGGAGATAGATGGAGCAGGGCTGTTATGTCAGAGACAGTCGAGCTGCTCTCATCTTGCCATTATCTCAAGCACCCTCACATTACCATAATAATGGCTTTTAACCAAATGTAGCACTCTCCAAAGCAACACAGGCAGAATTTGTTGCAACCAAATGTAAAACTCTCATTGGCGGGCGGAATCGAAGGGGCTCCACAATAACATAGCCATAGACTCAAGAGTGCTGTGTGGGTTGGAGTGGGGTTTTTCAAGCTGGAGATAATCTTGACTGTAGATGTAATGTATATAAAAAAGATTCAGCGTTTAAAGTCTACGCAGGGACAACCACAAGTGTGTCTAATTGTGCTGCATGTTTGGCGTGCGTGTGATGGTGAGTCAGAGTTGAGCTCCAGGTCTGGGCAGGTGCTCTGCATGTGTTTCCCCTGTCCAGATGGCCTCTCGGCAGGCCTGGGCCGGGGCGCGGGGTGTCCTCCTGCCCTCCCACCCAGCCGCTGCAGAAGGTCGACTCGACCGGTCCGTCCGCCTGCCCCGCAAAGTCCACTTCCAGACTAAACACTACCTGCCAAATGAGAAAAAAACCCATAAAAATTCAAGTTTAAAGACATTTAAAGTGCACTCAAAAAAACCCTCTAAACTGTTTTATCTTCTCTCTATTTTTGAGGTGTTGGTGCACAAAAACACAAAAAGGGAAGTGTGTTTGTGTGCAGTGCGAGGTGCCAGGGAGGGTGTGGAGACCCACAGATGGTCGGGGTGGTTCCCACTCAGTGAGATCTGGGTCGGAGCCCACTCTCAGATTAGTGGGCCTCGCTCGTGAAGCACCCCCCACAGGTATCTGGGCAGACCTGGATCTGACACAGAGGTTTTGTTTTGTCATGGAGCGACACTCACCCGTGTTACATTGTTGCTGCCATCGTCGGCGGAGCGAGGACGTCTCGGCGCGTGCGTGCAACTGTTGAATTGTTAATAATAAATATTTAGGCATTCTCTTTGTGTGTCTAAGGACAGAAGATGTACAGTACGGGCGGGAAGACGCCAACAAATACAAAATTAAACTGCTGCAAAAATGATC
The DNA here is from genome assembly GCF_002922805.2 of Oryzias melastigma. Taxonomy (NCBI): domain Eukaryota; kingdom Metazoa; phylum Chordata; class Actinopteri; order Beloniformes; family Adrianichthyidae; genus Oryzias; species Oryzias melastigma. The sequence goes on from NC_050521.1 coordinate 16,293,756, forward strand.
ACAGATGTATCTGTGTGAGTTGGAGGCAGCAGAACCCAGAAAAGAAACAGTCCCTTGATAATTCTTTTCAGTGTCTCCTGTGGCAAACAAACAAACAAAAAAAGCTAAAATGCATGAGTTAAACAAAGAGGCAGCAGTCCCTGTGAAGAAAATAAAAATCTTCTGACAAATGCAGCCACAAGTTTACTTTTATCTTTGTGGAAACGGTGAACAAAAATGTTCACTGCGCTTGGTACGCTGGTGGCTATCTGAAATCGCAGGAAGGAACTCCCGACTTTGCAGATTATGTGATGTTTTGTCTGAGTTGTGGTGCTGCACTTGAACGTGCCGGTTTAAACCATTTCAGAGTGTATATATATTTTTTTATACTTCCAGTAGCACTTTGTCGCACAAAGCGTATACTCCCATAAGTCGCCAGGAACAACTTCTAAGGTGTTAATTCCCTGATGCAGCAGCTGCTATGATGTAAAGGCAGATGGCAAACACGCTGTTGTTTCACAGAGGTGTTTACAGAAAGACAGTTGTTAAGAACCTCATGATGTTCGGAGGAGCGTTCTGTGAAAGATGTTCTATAAATGGTCCTTTCAAATTAAAATTTGTATTTTTGTTTATTTTTATTTGTACATTTTTTTTTGTTCAATTTAAGAATTTTTGCTCATTTAACTTCTCTTTTAAATGTTTACATCTGGTGGTAGATAATTGCCACATCCATCCTTTGGTTATTTTCTCATACACGATGTAAACACTTGATTTAGATTTTTTTATGGCTAAATTCTCAAGTCGCAATTTCTGCCGTGTTTTTTTTATATATTTTTTTACTTTTGTTCAGTATCGGTTCTTGTTGCTGCAAAGCAAAGGCTAGGTGACCTGCCTTGGGCGCCATCTGCTGGAGGTGGGGCCAAATCCCAATGTATAATAAACAAAAATTATTAGTTTTTTTTATATAGTTTGACACACAACTCATTTTATGTATAAATGAGAAAAAATAATAAAAAAAATAACTCAAAAGTTCGACGTAATCAATAACTTTGACTGGCGCCCTCCCTACCTAACGCTGGGGCTGGCTAAGCTTGGTGGGGGAGAGGAGTTCGCCGCTGAATTCCCCCGCCCCAGCGTTTTGGTCGAAAAAGATTCTCATTTTTTATAAAACAAACGAGTTTAACTGGTGATATCGTTTTTTTTTTAATAGTTAAACCAACAACAATGATCCTTTACTCTTCTACAGTGGGGAGGCCGTTCTTAACACAGATTATGCTTGTGTAGTTGCGCCTCATGGTGGTGCAGTGGTTAGGACTCTCACCTTTAATTATGAAGCTCGAACCGCGTTTGGGTCACCGTAATTTTAAACAATCACAAGTAGGCATTGCTTAAGTTTTAAGAATCAAGATGAATAAATACTTATTGCTACATATCCCGGGCATATGTGTTGTTTCTGTTCCGGACGGCCGCGGTGGTCTTGTGAGAGGGTGGGGTTGCCCGCGGGTCAGGTTGAGGGTGCCAGATTCTCTTTTCGCCTAGGGCGCCATGCAGCCCATGGGTTATGTTGCACATTCAAGAACGCCGTGTACGCAGTTTCACGAACGCACATTCAGCCCGTGGCGTTTACTCTAGACCAGCGGGGAGCGGCAGTGGCGTTCTTCCCATGGCTCCAAAAACCATGCTTCATGGGTAACTGATAACAATTGTCCCCAGGCAGACTACCCGACAGTAGCTGGGTTGGTTCCAGCAACCGTGAGATCCAGGAAATCCTTTATAGTAAGAATTCTTAATAAGCTTCATTAACACATTAATATAAATTATGAATGTGTTTAAATGTAAGAATTGTAATTCATAAAAAAAAAAAAAATCTCAGAATTCTCTGCATTGAAGGAGCTCAAATGTCTTAAACTTCCATTTCAAATTTACAAAATAAATCATGCATTATTTGAAAAACACCATATTTTTTTAACAGCCTTAGTCTTAACTTTTCAATAAAAAATTACATTTTCAAGCAGAAAAAAAATTAACTTTTGCTTAAAGTTGTATAATTTCCACTTCCAGCCAATAGCACCATTTTCCGACTGAATCAAGAAGGACTCAGCGGGCTCAGAGATGGATGTTTAAGAAACAGTCATTTATTATTTTGTCCAGTCTAACATTGCACTCCACGTGTTTGAGCTACGGACCACAATCTCACCATGAACTCCTGCAATGAGCTCTTGAAAACAAAACCAAATCGGACTCTCAACTACTTAAGTTAACCGCCGTCGATGAGGAGCTAACGACCAACAACCCCTCCTGCTCTTTTTGAATTCTCAGTAGACGCTGACCTGTCAGTAATCTGAGGCACGTAAACGGTGGTGACAGAACGTGTGGAGGGGTAATGTGTGTCACCGTGTGTGCCGCGGCGTCCCGCTGCTTCAATCCATGGCGAGCTTTCACAGATTCTGTCAGCTCTCATTCTTTACAGCAAAACCTCCTCCTCAACAACACACACATGCACATGCAGATATTTTTCGGAACACGCTCTGCCATGCAAACAGGCCCCACGTACACACATTCCAGTCCAGCCTAATGAATTAATTACAATCACAGGCAGTGTGTTTGTGTGTATGGGCTGCTAATAGGAAGTGACAGGAGCTGCGGCGATGTACTCATCACTCCCGGCTTCCTGCCTCTCCCCGCCCGTTCCCTGGTTGAGCTTGACGTCTCTATATTTGAAGTGTGGTCACCTGTCATTCTTTGAAATGGCTGTTAGCTCATCATTTGTACTGATGCATGTTCACACGTAAACCCGCTTCGGCACAAATGTGCCATATATAGGCGGCTCGCATACACTTCCTCCACGTCTGCACTCACCTGCTAATTACACGTGTTTACGGAAGCTGTGGCGCCGTATGGACCGCCTGGCGGTGTTACGAGTTCATCGTGAGGTCAATTCATTGTGGAAGATTTAAGCGTGCAGTCAACATGATGTTAATCATTGATTTAATTTTGGGAGTTTCTGTTAAGTTTTCCTGTTTGCCAACATTCAACAGGAAAAGAAATATGTGCCCTCTTACCTGATTTATTATGTAATGGGAGTAACAGCCCTCCTTTCTCTCCCCCTTTCTTCTCCTCCACTCCCCTCTCCCTTCACCTTCTGTTCACCACCTGTATGGGAACAGATTCCCTCCTCTCTCTGCATGACACCTCAATCTGTCAATCTGTTCGCCAGCAGACTGAGTGCTGGCATTTGAATATTATCTTTAGCCCCCCCTCTTCTTGTCCGGCACGTGGCAGTCTGCGACTGACGGGTCTGGACGGCACCGCGGGTCAAACCCGAAAGGTTAAAGGCCTGACATTTGAGCGGGGAGCTAAAGGCTTGATCTTTATTCTTGTGACGTTGTCCACGTGTACACACACACACATACGTTTTGGCATTTTTGCGTTTGTGAAAACATGCATCTCATCTGTGCTTGTGCGGTTCGCTGTGACCTTAAATAAATGGTTCCCGCCACTTGCTCTCCATTTGACATGTGAGCTTGACGAGCTCTGCAGCTTTACTGTCCAGTCGCTTTTGATGAATGTCATCACTCAAGTGTCTGGTTTCAAACATGCTGATAATTGAAGTCACAACGAAAAAAAGGGATAGTCCAGTGGATTTGAGATGATTTAGATGAAAAAATAAAATAAAAACAGTATCATATTGCTCAAAGTTCCACTCTAATCCTCTTTTGATCTGTTTAAAATAATTCCCAGTGGTTCTTAATTATAATTGTGGAATTTATAGTCAAAATCAAAACATCTGTGTTGTTTTAGAGGACATAGTTTCTGCAGAACATCAGTAGTTTAATAAAAATTTGCCTCTGAGTTGTGGGTGGGACAATTAGCATAGAGTGAGCCCACCCCTCTTCCCATCATCCATCTGTTACACACTCTCCCACTAGCGTACAGCCCCCAACAGAGATGACGATCCATATTGGAGCTTTCCAACTGTCCAGTTTTGATCCAGATACCAGCTAAGACGAGGACAATGAAGTATTGGATCTTTTCATCTGCAAGTGGATGCATCAGATGTAGAGAAGCAGGGAGCCTGTAGCCTCTGCATCACACTTACCAATGCATTTTCACCCCCAACTTGTCATAAATAGTCGTATGGTTCACGTTTGGGTGTCCCCGACTTGTTGTTTTTTGTTGTGCTGGCTGCTCCCATTAAATCAGTGGTCCCCAACCTCCAGGCCGTGAACTGGTACCGGTCCAAGGGCTTTTTGGTACCGGACAACAGATGGTAATCAACGGTATGGGTTACAAAAAAAAACGGAAGTACCAGTACTGGTTCACTACCTTAACCCCGGGGTCCCATGGCAAGCGTTACGGCTCAGATGCGACAGCCGTAGTCTTTACATAACTTTAAAAATGTGAGCGGAGCCTCCGCTACATACAGTCACGTCTGACCTCTGAGATCTGGACTGCAAATCTGTTTCGTTGGGTTCAAAATTTCGCTGGATGCCAGAGCTGAGTTGCAAAACTTAATGTGAATTTGGGGCTATTTACGACCTAAATCATAATGAATGGCCGGTTATCACGTGAACCTTCGTGAGTTCTGAGTTTTACAAGGTCGGCGGCAGAGCCTGTATCTGCAGCCATCCAGTAGCCAATGGGAGACCTTTGTCAGCTTCAAGCTAAGCATAGCAACTGTCCAACATTTTTTTTTGGGAGATGAGAAAAATGCAACAAGATCTGACTGAAAACAATATTCTTCAGAGTGGGTTTTTCAAGCGTGGCGTGGAAACGTCTGATCACCGTTTTTGTTTAAGTCGAAGATAAATCCCAACTTTTCTTCAGGTGACCTGCAGTCAACTAAAACAACACAAGTTTCAATGCAAGTCGAGACGTTTTTGTTCACAGTGACTTGTTGCTTCCTCAGAAACCATGTGTCAGTGTGTCAGCAAAGTGAAGAATGTGAGTTTAGGCAGAGAGTTTGAATCAGACGGAGGACTCGAGGAGGAGAAAAAAAAGATTTCAAGGGGACGACATTAAAAAGAGAAGAAAGACAGACGGGACAAGCGAAGCTGAGGAGGGAGATGATGAGAACACGGGGGGATGAGAAGAAAGGACAAGGGATTCAGCAAGTAGCAATTAAGAGTGTAAGGAGGGAGAGGAAGAAAGACTCTGCAGTGGATGAGACGGGGCTCACACAGAATAGAAAAGGGAAGGAATTTTTTTTGAAGTACTGTGTTCAAATCTCTCTTTTGTTCCCGTCATTGTCCAACACCTGCCACAACTCATCTCTGTAAAAATCTCTCTCTTTTCCTCCAATTCCCATCCTCCCTCAGTCCCACCATCAACAATGAGACATCAAATCTCCTCGGCTGCCACCAGTCGGGCCCTCTGAAATGTTTCGACTTCAAAAACCTTTTTCTACAGGTATTGATGTTCCAAGCAGATGTATGAGTGATGTTTTAATTTAACTTTCACATGAAGGTGTCGCTGCCTCTGATCACTCGGGTCAAACCACAAAAAAAAGCGAACAGAGTGACCTTTTCCCAGGAAGACTCTCAGCTGAAATTCTTCGCTCTACTTCCTGCTTCTGTGTAAGTTGAACAGCTTTTACTGTTGCTGGTTTGTTGTTGGGCACCCTGAGGAAACAGGGAGATGAAAGGGAGCCGGTCCCAGGGGAGCACCGGAGTTGAACGGGGAGGCTCTCCTAGCGCTACATCGCAGAGCGGCGCATCATCCCGGGGACGAGATGTCTCCAGGGCGGGGCGCAGAGATCTGCCTCCTATGTTTCCACTGTACACACACGTGCAAACATACACACCTTGAAGGGGATGGTCCCCAGTGAAGATAAAACTTCCCGTCTCTGCTGTATTCACAGTTAAAGGGTGCGCTCAACTCCAGGGAAAGTAGAAACACGGATTAACAGCAGAAGTGCGTTAAGGAAGCAGAATGAAACTAATGGGCCAGCTTTAAGATAGAATTCATGAATATTCCCTCCCTCTCGATTTCTGCTGCAGCCTTCATGAAGGAGTTCCCTCACACCCATTGCCCCAGGGTGGCAATGCTCCCAGAGAGCACCACTGCAACAGGAAAACCTCCCCATTTGGGTCATTCCCTCCCTCTTTATCTTTATCTCCTTCCGTCGTATTTCTCTCCGACTCTCCTCTTGCTGCAGTAGGTATGAATAATTAAACCTGCGTTTCCTCCTCTCTCATGTCATGTCTCTGCCACCCCTCCTCCTGCCCTCTGAGTTGTGTCTCTCACTCGGGCTGGAGTGTAATAACAGGAGAGTGACTCACTTAGTGATGGGAAAATGCTGCAGATTAAGGGAAGTAGACTCGAGTTTAGATGCTCCATAAGCCGTCACTGCTAAAGACGGACGGAGAAACAGATTTAAATAAAGTATAATAAAAAACACTAAAGTGGTGAGGAGAGTAAAGGTAAAAAAACACAAAGGAGGGTGGGAACAGCAATAAACATGATAAGATAGCGTAAAGTCTGCCACACACAAGATAAAGGAACATTTTTGTGCACTTGTCCTGTACAGCCACTAAGTACACAGATAGAAGCTGAGAGCCTCTTGTGTTGGAGAGATTTTTGATTCACATCCTGTTGCACGCTGGAAAAAACAAAAACTCTTTTTATGAATGTAAGCATTAGGAGCATCATCAGTTTTTTTTCATAAAGGGCCAATTTACAGCAGAGGTTGTCTCAAAATCCACTCTAGCTTTAGTAATTCCAATTCAGTTCATACCAATCCAATGATTATCTTTTTGTAAAATAACAGCATGTTTAAGTGACAAAGCAAAGACTTTTTGTGCTAGGCTAAGCAATGAGAGGAGAACTCAATTTATGTGGAAGATTGGGAAGAAACTTCCAGAAGAACCAAACTTTTTAAGATCAAAATCTTTGGAATATTTGTTATACATGAAAAGAAAAAAGTTAGTTGTTTCAGTTTGTATCAGTTCCAATAAATTAGATTTGCTACATTCTCACCATACTCACCACCTTCAATGAAAAGTCTATGTAAAAGCGTGGATTTCAGGTTTCCGTGTTAGAAACTGTGCTTTGACACTGAAGTCATCTGCTTCAGGGTTCTCTGAAACTGACTTAAATTTTCATTTTAAATGTATCTATTAAAAACTAAAACTGAATTAAATTCATCAATCAACACAAAGTTGAATTGGACTGTCACTCACTTTCCATTAACCTTTACTGCAGAAATGAATCTTTTATCCCTGTAAAATAACAATGTACTGACACTTTCTGAAAAACTGAAAATCTGTTTTTTTTTCTATAAATTACTTTTTTATATAATTGCTGACCCATATTCAGTCGAACATTTTCTGTTTTGTTTATCCTTATCAGAGCTTTATCCTTTTTCTATCTTTACATATGCTAAAAAAACCTTGTGTATATTATTTTAGTAAATAATTAACTCTTTTGTGATTCATCACCTTTTACCTCCTAATTTTGTGCTCTTGATTAAATACTCAAATTAAACTATTATTCAGGTTAAAGTCATTTTATTTCTAAGGTTGTTTGAGATGTTTAAACATTGAAACCAAGAAAAAAAATCAAACTCATCAAAACTCTTAAGAATTAATTACACTAATCTCTAACAAAACTTCATTTTTATAATGTTTTTCGGCAAGGATTAATAATATGAGAAACAAACTAATTAAATGATAAAAATGTGATTCTAATTTATGCAAAAATAAAGCTCTGAAAAAGTATTTTTTGTGCATTTTTTGTATCGTGTCCTTATCAAAAAGCTCTAATAATATTTAGGATGTTGCCAGTCAAGTGGAAAAAGAGTAGGAATCGTTGTCATCGTGTTTTTTTTTTAAAAATTATGTTTATTTGTTTCTCTTCTGTACTGTAGAGTAAAGACATCTGACCCTGCTTCTCTTCAGATAAAGATGGTGTTGCCCCTAAATTCACTTTACTCCTTTGTCATGTTTTGCTTAATCTGGTTAAGTTCATAAATGTTTTAATCATGATTCCCCCAAAAATATGGATCCCTAAAGCATCACTATCCCAATTATTGAGACAAATTGGTGAAGATTAACAAACTCTTAACAGTGAAACCTGACGCACACAGAAACTTAAACTGTGTTTATGACAATTGTAATTGTTTCATTCTGCTCGGTTAAACTGTTGTTAAATTTATTTGATTGTTCTCACATTTGCTCAAAAAGGATTTCTTCTGCAGTTCTAAAAGCTCGTGCTTTCGCACATCGTGATGTTTACTTGGTCCAAAGAAGTGATCAAAGTGACAACAGAAAATTCACACATTTGATGAGAAAAAATGATTTAAAGCAGTCTTCCAACTGGTGGGATGGTTGGAACTGATGTCTCACAGCAGGTTGTGAATCACAAAATACCCCCCTCTGTGCGAACATGCTAAGGCTTTCTCATTCTGACTTTCTCCCATAACCCTGCAAGCCTGTAGGTATGTTCATTCTGAATTATGATGAAGGAAAAGTAAAAAGTATGCTCCTTTTTTTTTGTCCTTTTTCTAAACATGAGGGGCTGCCAACCCATCCAGGGTGTTGAAAACTTGATCGTGAACTGAGAATAGATTCTTGACTTAACCTAATCATTCATTAAGTATGACATTTGAGGTGAGAGCGGTGTCAGAAAGTTCTGGCGGGGTAAACAGATGCATGCTGGAACCTGTCTGTGTGCAGACACGTTTGCAGAAATGGCGTCTGACAATTCTAAAAAATAAAGAATAGACTTAAAGAAAGCAATCTTTGTGACGCTCAGTGTATTGCTCTGGAGTGTGCTTGATTGTCGAAATTTAATTTAGCCGTCTGTTTTTAATGCTTTGATACAGTGGTAATTTGCACCCCAAATCAAGCTATGCCATGTAACAACATATCTTTAAATTTTATTATGATAACATAATTTAATAGTTTAAAAAAGCAAACCCATTACATAGAAGTAGATAAAATAGGAAAGCTTCTGGTGTAACAGAAGCCCCACTCATTTTTTGTTTTTTTTCTTATTAACCTTGATTGAAGGAGGGCAGGACCCCTGCTGAGTGCAACCTTCTTACTTCCTCGTAGGAAACAGAAAAACAAACCTTTCCTGAGCTGCTGCACACTTAAATCACCCAGGGTTTCTTCAGCATACCCTACCTCTGAGCCAGTTTGTCTGCAGTAGCAGTTTTCTATATCTTCACGGCTACTGACAGAGACATGAGTAAATCAATTCATAATAACGGAACAAAATCCAACTAAAACTGTTGAACAAAATAAAATAAAAAAAAATAAAAAACAGGGAAAATTCAGATTTGTAGAAAACGTCACGAAGCTTGCTTAGGTCGTACTCCTCACAACAGTTGCAGGAATTGCTAATTAAGTTGTATCACCGTTCAAATAAAGCAAGAAACATGAAGGAAAATACATGAATAAAAAAACCTGATTATTAGAAGTGGCCACCAAATCATCAATGAGCAAAAGTCTAACAATTTCCACCACAACTCCACATCTGCCCACGAAACATTACACATTTCTTCTGTTTTGCACATTGTCAAATTTGCCCCCAATTTTTTCTTTATCAAACTTTTTTCACCTTTTAATCGTCTTAAAGTCTGCTGCTTAAACCATTTGTATTCATTACATCCCAGAATCACACCAGGGTTCACTTGCAAGTGAACAAGACCCTTGTTTTCAAGTGGACCAGAGTTGACTTGTTTAGACCAGAGTATAGATAAACTTTCAAAAATCCAAATGAACTGGAGCCTCTCAAGAAGTGGGCCAAACAACTGTGTGAAAGTCCTTTTAATGTCCATTTGGTGACCTGTCAGGAACGAGCTTTCAACCGACCACTTTCAATGAAAAGTCTTTGTTAACGTCTATATCAGCACGTTTAAGGCTTCCCCATTCAAACTTTCACGTTCACCAGTAGTTACTCCAGTTTCTATGACTGTTTTCAACTCTACGTGCAAAATGCCATTAAACCTGGTCAACTCTGACCAATCAGGGACTTTGATTTGGCGGTGACAAGTGGATGGCATCCACTTTAATTCATGAAATTATCAACCGATCATTGGTGAAAATGAATAATTGTGCTTTGTGCCCTGACACCAACTCTTTCATATATTGCAAAGGAGCTGCGAAAAAAAGCTTCCAGCGAGATTTGTGAGATTTGCCCGGCTTTTACATTTTGCATTAAGCCCCTTCCAAGTGTAGGTGGCATAAACCACGTCTCGTACGATACATGGCACCAACCAACAATCACTGAACACGCGTCACATGACTGGTGTGAATGTAGCAATACTTGTTCACTCCAATAAAAAGATCAGAAAACTGGTTTTAAAAATCGAATACACCTAAAGTTATGTTTCCGGTATTTTTAGCGTTTCCATTGTGAAATAGACACAATAAACAGCCCGTATCTCTTAATGGGCCCCTACTGTTTGTAGGTCCATTGAAAATGGAAAGGAACAATTGGTGGCTACAGCAACAGCGTGATGACAACATTAGAAAGCGCCAATATAGCACTCACTTAAGCTAACTTTCTCCAATTTTGGGCAAAAACCTGACTGTTAGCATTCGGGTTTATGCAGTTTCCTGTGTATGTTTTTGGTCACTAGTCTATTTTGAAAATACCTGCAAACAACACCAAAGTCTGGTGTGCGGTGGAACTGCAAACGTTTCTTGCCATCCTTGGCGACGGTACTGTACCTCTCCTTATCATATTGGACTGGACGGCTCAGAGGAAATGAGACTTAAGAGTCCTGCACAGTTGTTCTGTGTTTAGTTTTAAGAACTAACACAAGTTTTGCTTACATATTATTGTCATTTGAACACCTTAAAAAAATGGCAGATTTATGAACCCTGTCAAAGACCCGAAACATTTTACTGATCGGAACTGGCAGCTATGAAAATGTGTCCCCTTGCAGGACCAAGAGCAGAATCTCAAAGTGTGCCATGATTTAGGAACCCTAAAGTAGAACTCCATAATTCTGTGTGCAAATTCTGAGCACAAAAGTGGTTATATTGAATTTCAAAACTCTAATATCCCATTTATTATATAGCTGTAAGCAAACATACTTTATCAGCTCACTAATCAAATCAGGACATCACATGCTTTTGTCCTAGGTACACCTATTTCACCAGCAAGTATCCATTAACCCTTCACTAATCTGTGCGCACACATCTTCCTGTTTTTCATCTTCCGCTCTCCTGACAACTTCTTCCCTCTTTCTGTCTCTGTTCCCTCAGGTGCTGTATTACCATAATGGCTTCATGTGACGGTGATGTACTAGGCAGCGGTATGGAAATGCAACATGCCATGGCACACATTATCAGAGCTGAATACATTAGATGTTATTTGTGTGAGTGTACCACTGTGCAGTCATTATGTGTTAAGCTGAAACAGGGGGAGACGAGAGGCAGAGGGATGAAGATAGACGGGAAGCTGCTGCATATTCCATTTACAATACAGATTATGTGATGCTTGTGTGCAAAGAGGAGTTAGGAATAACAGAGGAAAATACGGTATAAAGTATTTGAATGCAACTGCATTAAAATACCTTTTAAACTCATTTGTCTAAAAGTCTCAGTAGGTCCAGAATGGACCATTTTGGTGCAATTTTTGGAGAATTACTCCAAGTGTTGTGGTTTGGTTTAGTAAGAAAACATATTTTCATATTCAGTTGTTTTTATTCTTTAAATGTAATTTTTCTAGGAATGTCTATATATGTTCTGGAACAAACAACCTTCAGGATTCAGAGCTCAAAGTAACGATTGCAGAGGCTGGACTTAGAACTCCTCACCTTTGTTTCAGTCATTCTCCCCCGACTTGGGAACTAGAGGATACTGCACAGTACCTGAGCTGTTCCTTTTAGTGTTTCTCTAAACAAAGGTCCAAAAGTTTTCTGAAAATACTGGAGTCCCTCTCTGAGTTTGAGTGGGTCACAGTCTTTGAGTTGGTCGTCCTCGAGTTTCTTTTGGTCCTGTGAGGATCTCCTTTTTTAAACTTTTGTTTTCTTGGCTTACAATTGTTTAGGCTTTTTTTTTCTCTGTACACTCTCCTGTAGTCTTGTCCTTGACAAGCACTGTAGCACTGACAATGACAGGAACAGAATCCAAGTTCAAGATCCATTGAGACTAAGATCTCCCACACCAGGAAGGGCTCTGAGTGCTGGCTGTGCAAAGATGCCCCAGAGACACTCCTGCACATAACAGTAGAGTGTGAGATGGTAGCAGAGACGGGAATGCCATAACTAAGTGGCTGGCATAATGTCCAGAAACATATATGCCAAGAACGGGTTGGTAGTCACAGGGTCAAGATAGGAAACCCTTCCAAATGTGGTTGAGAATGACCAAGCTAAGATCCAGAAGGAGTTCCAGACAAAGATAAATTAGTAAATGATAACAGACTGGACATGGTGGTGCTGGACAAGAAAAAAAAGATGCAGTTATTATTGATGTAGCAATGCCAAATGATGACAACATTAAGAAGGAATAACATGAGAAGATCAAGAAATACCAAGGGGTGAGATAAGAGCAAGTATAGAAAAGTATAGAAAGTGAAAGAAGTAGTGCTCACTGTGATAGCAGAACCATTGAGGCGGTGAACCTGAAACTGGGAGAATGCTCCATTTCAAGAACTGTGGAGTTAGTGAAGCAGATTACAGAAAACACTCTATCACAGGAAGATAGTTCATTAATAGACTTATGAGTATGAAGGAACCAGTACAACGAGTCTCTATTCCAGAAAGGGGTGTTAGGCTCACCAGAGACCCACTGGTAGGGGAAGACAGGAAGGCACTTCTGGGTTGCATCAGCGAGGAGTGATTGGAGGAAGAGAGTCACAGCAGGAAAATCTGTGCAGGTCACAATGCACTGCCAAAACTAAAGAAGTTGGAGGGTCTCAATCCAACCTAGACGTCCGCTGAAGAATCCACAAAAAACTGGAAACTGTTGCACTTAAGTCTGGCAGAGACACAGGAACACAGGAAAGGGGCAGAAAAACTCTGGTCCAAATCCAGGAAACAAACTAGGACTAGAAACCATGATCGGGGCCAAAGGATCTCTGACTGCTGGCGACTTTCTGGCAGAGGTCCTTCTTCTTTGTTGTGTAGTTCCATCTACTTCCACGTCTACTTCCTTCCAAGTCTACTTACTTCCACGTCTACTTACTTCTAGGTTTTACTTCTGGGTCTACTTAATTCTTGGTCCAATTACTTCTAGGTCCACTTAATTCTAGGTCAACTTACTTCTACGTCTACTTACTTCCAAGTCTACTTACTTACTTCCAAATCTACTTACTTATAGGTCTTACTTCTAGGTCCACTTAATTCTAGGTCAAATTACTTCTACGTCTACTTACTTCTACGTCTACTTACTTCCAAGTCTACTTACTTGCTTCTAGGTCTACTTACTTACTTCCAAGTCTACTTACTTCCAAGTCTATTTACTTGCTTCTAGGTCTACTTACTTACTTCCAAGTCTATTTACTTACTTCTAGGTCTACTTACTTACTTCCAAGTCTATTTACTTACTTCTAGGTCTACTTACTTACTTCCAAGTCTACTTACTTACTTCTAGGTCTACTTTCTTCTAAGTCTACTTACTTACTTCCAAGTCTACTTACTTGTAGGTCTTACTTCTAGGTCCGCTTACTTCTACGTCTACTTACTTTTACTTCCTTCTACTTCTTTTAGTCTAGTTTCATGTCAGTTGGCAAACAACAGAATGGTGCATTACCACCACTCGGTCTGAAGTGTGACTCGAGGGCTTTATCAAGTCCTAAAAACAGCTTAGATACACTGCAGGGTCCTGAAGCTCCCAGGCCTCTGGTAGATGACCAAAACTCGAAAAGAATTTACTAAATGCTTAATCAAATAAACAACTGCATTGTTCGTTGTTAGGAGGCTTATGTAGAATACTGTCTGGGTTCTTGATTGGTCACTTAGGCAAAGATTTGACTTTATCCTAGAGTAATATCATTACTAATGTTGCATGACTCCATATGACTCAAGTATAAATAGGATCAAAACTAAAAAAAAAAATAATGGTTGTCTATTGAACATAACTACATTTTGAATTATGCAACATCTCAAAGTCGTGCTGTGCAGCTTCATTGGAACCGAATGATGATGCTGTGGATTCTTATTCCAGCTCCAAACATCACTCACAATAAAAAGTCAGTTTTATCTGCTTTAAAAAAAGTGTTTCTGTCTGAACTCATTTCTATTAACTGGGTGCTTTGAAATCCAATTTTTCCTGAAAAGAAACATAACAGCAAATCAGTTGAGCTAATTAGTTTTAATTTATATTACTAATATATTAATCTCTGAAGCACTCCAGATGTGTCGAATTCTCTTGAAGAATATAAAGTATATAATGGAGGAAGTGAGCGTTTGATCCGAGGCTTGCCCATGTGCTGCAGCAGGATGCTAAAATGAGTCACTGCGTTGCCGTGGGGACACTTCCTGCACTCCTCATAAATATAGCAAATCCTAAAGTGCAGAAAAATGTTCCTTTTGAAAACTGGACAAAAACTGAAGAGAAAAACTATGTACAGACATCAATTTTTTAAATATTTTCTGGAGTTCTAAGGAGCCTGTTGTTGAAATCAAAGCAATTGAGCAAGTTCATCTGAGTGCATTGTTTTAATAGACATAGGCCCAGAAAATGTGTTTGTTCAGGTGAGGAAAAGTTTATAACGGAAAACTAAAAGCACACAAGTGTCATAGAGATGTGTGCTTTTAAATAAAGGCAAAGAGGCTGGATGGAAAAAGGAGAGCGTATCCGTGGGCACTGCCTCAGGGTGTCACACTCAGAGCGCCGGAGAGGGAAGCAGAGACAGAGGAACATCTGTCACCTATCAATCTTTCCTCTGCAGGTTTTATTTGTTTGGCTGGTGTTTGATTTTCCTGTTTACACAAAAAAAATTATTCTCCTTTAACATTCCTGACGTGTGAAAAGATGTTATTTCAGTGAAAACTCCAGAGAAGGGGCATCCGTCCCCAAGATGCAAATCTTTTCTTCTGTTTCAAGGCTGCCAAAGCTGCTGCTGTCAGTTTTCTTTTATTGCACAACAACAGCATAGTTAATGGCTGTGTTATTTCATTGAACTGTGTTTCCTTTTTTGTGCTTTTTTTTTTAGGTGCCTGAACCAGAAAATAATAGAAAGTTTGACAACAAACTGCTTCAGAAACAAATTGTGGACTCTACCCAGTCAATCTTTTTGGAGTTTACAGGTTTGACACCATCACTGGTCAGCCACGAGGCTGTAACAAATGACAGACAAATGCTGTCTTGCGGTGTTATTCAGACCCTGCAGATTGATGCTTCCTGGAGAGCTGAAGGCATCTCCAACCCTGTTTTTATGAGCTACCGCCCTGCGTGTCTTGCAGCTATCACAACTTCAGTAATTGCTGATTAGCTTGATTGAGTGAATCCAGTTTATGATTGACTGAACACACCTGATCCAGGTGGGTAGTAATTACCTGAGGAACAGGGTTGGGTTAGCTAAACCTTAAGAAATCACAAGATATTGAAATGTAGAGAATGTCCTCCTCATGAATTAAAAAAATACATAAAAATAAGATTTTCATTTAATTTTGGTGTCGTATTCTGCAAAACTCTGCCAACATGAATGCTGCAAATCAGTTTTAGAACAAAAATACAAATTGTTTATTCACCATCTGAACAAGAAAAGCAAACATTTGACAGACATTGTCAATCTTTAACAAAGAGACAAAAAGTTCACATTTGCTTTACGTAATGGCTGGATGGCTCACGCTAGACAATGTTTTTGCAAAGTTTTTAGAAGAAAAGTAAATGTAAAAACTTTATTTTCGAAGTGATAGAAATCTGTTTGGTGGCTCTGCGGTGGTCCGATGACCCCGGCAGGGTGTATTCTGCCTAGGATAGGCTCCAGCAACCTCATAACGCTCTGTGATCTATTTCAACCAAAATCATTATTGTCATTTGATCCTGTCATGGATTTATAATCTAACGGGCCCTTCTGACCAATCACAAATCAGAGCATTTCTTTTTTCTTGGTGTCTAATAGGTTTTTAGGGATGACTCCCGCCACTCGACAAATCTCCACTACTAAAAAGCCAAGCGTTACATTGACGCCGTGGACTCTCAGATCCCAGTCTTCTGTGGTTGGATCAACTCTTAATAATAATTAAAAAAAAACATAAAAAATGGGATTGCATGTTCTCAGACCTTCACCTACAAACAGCTAATAAGTTTATTAAAGTTGACATACAAGGGTAATTACCAGTACCTTTTTTAATCATGATTTATGCAAATTGAATGAATGGGGGAAAAAAACTTTAAAACATCTTTTAAACAATTCTGCTACATTTTAGTCATCGTAACTTCATCTTGGATTAAAACTCAAACTGGCCGTAGCACTGTGTCAGAGTTCAAGTTGGATGAATTTTCTGCCGATTTTTGTGGCACTGTTGATGGAAAATCAGATTTTTCTTTTTAGTCAAATTCAAAAATCTCACTGAGTTCAAGGTCTACACTTTGTGTCCTTCCTGCATGAATATTGAAGGTAATAAACTCTGATCTTCTCCTTCACATTAGTTTTTCTGAATTTCTAACCTCTAGTGTCTGGACCGTGTGTCCATCCTCCTTGAATCTGGTTCTGTCAGAGATCTACTTCAGAAAAAGAAAAGACTTGCTCAGAGCGATGAAGCTTTAAAAGGAGTCCATCAATTTTTATTGGCATTTTGATTTTGTAAGTAGTGTTACGCTGAATTAAACTGTCTTTAAACAAATTAAAACGGGATCAAAACGACTCAGTTTAATTGGACCTGAATTTAATTTGTCTGTGCAAAGTGCCCTCAGATGACATTTGTTGTGAACGGGCACTGTATAAATAAACCGAGTTGAATTAAATAGAAACTGTCACTGCTGTGCAGTAATAATGTCAGCTAAAATCCCTTCACCAAGATCATTTTTGGCAAAGATTATTTCTGGTGTCTTCCTTGTGGGACTGAGGGGGACAGATGGAGGAGTCCCTTCCTCATTGCCCACTGCTGCCTCAGTTTTCCTCCCTAAGGAAGTCTCACATCTCCCTCAACACTGAGATATTTTCAAATTAAATACTATCTAATGAACTGGAAAACCTGCCCCCACCACTGGAGAGCGGGAAGTGAAGAGAAATGCCTTGCGAGAGAATAAAAGACAAAAAAGGGTGTTTGCATTGCAAGAGATTGCACCGCCTGTGTGTGGCGTCATGAAGAGTGTGTTCGTTAATTGTATATCTTGGCAGTTTTAATTGTTTTAATTCCCTGTAATTAATCGGTAATTGCAGTGAGGAGCTACACGCAGCTTTCCTTTGGATGCAGGAGAACTTTTCAATACGGGGTACATAAATATAGATGAGGAAGAGGGAACGAGCAGAGATGGTGTGGAAAACGATCTGAAGAGGGACAAAGAAGAGAAGCGGAAGTGAAACAAAAAAAAAAGGAAAGAGTGTGGACTTCAGTTTTCATTAAAGTGCCACTTGAATCATGTTTTTATCTTTTATGAAAGCATTCCTGGTGGTCATTTAAATTTGAATGCACCGTTTTTAGCATAAAAAAAAAAATATTGTGGAGTAATCCGTCCCCACTTCCCATCATCCATCTGTTCACACACTCTCCTGCAAGCTTACAGCCCTTGGATGCATCAGAATGGAGATGAGCAAGAAGCTTGTGGCTCACCAGTTCTAGATTCTATGAAACAAATATACAATCTTTTACAGACAGCATTTTTATCTGCTCCTGGTTCACAACAATTTTAATAAAGAAATTCCCAGATATTGAGCTTTAACCTTTCTCTTGTGTTAGCATTCTGTTAACAGTGTTAATGGATCCGTTTTGTCCTCTGTCTTAAATAAGCTTTGAAATACACTAAAAACAAAAACCTGTCTTACATTTTTTGACCATCTCTTGGTTATCTTGTTAGGCTTTCTTATCCATGTAAAATATTGGCTTTTTAAATGTTTTCTGTGGGTCTTTAAGGCTTTAAAAAATTTAAAATGCCTCTATATTTTAGGAAAAACATAATAAAATAACCACACATTTCCTCACAAACTTGGGCATTTCTGGACATGACCAAGTTTAATTTATTTTGCTTTTTTGCAGCCATACTGGACAGATGATCTCACATGATTGGGAGAGGAGGTGGCTGTCAGTGTGTTGACTGAAATCCACTAAAAATTTAAATTTTGGCTCTAATTATTTGTTTAATATTTGATCATTTTAGACTATAAAAAATAAAAATTGAATTTAGCGTAAACCAAGGTTCCTGACAAAACCAAAAAGCCTTGATGGAATACATTAATTATATAATATAAAACTAAAATGAGTCGGTTCCAACCTTAACAAACGACTTAAGGTTAATCTTAATTTTCTTTATCGGTGTGAGAAAAATGCAACAACATGCTAAAAACACCAAAAACACAATCTTGTGAAGGGAGTATTCCCCGCAGACTCACAGCAGTGTCACAAAACATCCAAAATGACAGAGACACAAAAACAATTTTGAAATGTCGATTCAAACAACAAATCAGTGCTTCTCCAACACAAGTGTTTGGGACTGTGTGACTTGCTAAAAGGTGTGGATTGTGCGTTTATTGTAATTGTGCACAGAAGAAGCCATTCCAAGGGAGGTCCGTGTCCCATCAGTACACAGTTGGACTGGAGAGAAAATCCCTCTTCCTCATACTGATGCAGGGCACTCCACTCTCCCCCACCGTCCTCTTCCTCCCTCCGTCTTCCTCACCTTGTCGTCCTCATTAATTCTCAATTAAGACAGCAGCCCACCCACCCACACACCTCCTCACTGCACATACTGCATGTAAATGCTTTTCTGGTCAGATTTTTAATTTACCGGTTCGAGCTGAGGGTAGCAGACTGGGTGAACTGTTTGAACCTGTGCGAGTGTGTGTGTGTGCGTTTGTGCACGGGGCGCATGCATGTGCTGTATAAAGATTGCTGCTTTGCTCCTTTCCTCAACCCTGGATGAAAGCAAACCTTTGTCATTCTCGATCGTTTTTTAAATGAGACTCAGAGACCGGTCTTTGGCGACCTGCTGCGCCCCTCCCTCTCTCCTGTCTTCTATCTGCCCGCTCACCTCCCCCACCGCCACCTACACCCACCTCATAAACGGCCCTGGCTCTCATAACAAGCTAGATTCTCATAGATCTCCATCAATTTGTGTCACACTAGGGATTCCTTGAACAAAGATGCCTTTGCCACATCACCCGAAACATCTATGCATTATTAAGGCGAGAAAAACAGCCTGCAAAGAGTCTGGAACAGCTTTGGTTACGGAGCAGAAAGATTCAAAGAAACCAAGAACACAGGGTCGAAAAAAATAAAAAATAAAAACATACGCAACACACAGAGAAATAAAAGAGAAACGCTAATGATGAAAGGCTAACATTTTTAATGCTGATGCGGACGCCCGTTTGAAACTTTGTGTTGCCGCCTTCTTTGCTGTGTTTGTTCATTAAAGAGATTTCCCAAGATGCATCTCATTGATGCACTGCAAACATTTGATTATGTGTGTGGCGAGGCTGGCGTTGATCTCTAAATGGTAGCATAATGTTATTAAAATACAACTTGTCAAAGGGCTCCAGGTTCATTAAAGGGCATTTGAGCAGCCTCGCCTAAAGCTCAAGAACCCTCACGCTCTGCCTGTCCTTCAGAGGAGCAGCACAAACAATTATTGTTAAAAACAAAAAAATAAATCACAGGACTTTACTTGGTAATCCCTCACGTTCTCTTTTGTTAAAAATGACTCCAGATTTACGATGAGGAGCAGTTCTTTGTTGCATCTTTATAAACTAGCCAATCAGGGAACCACAGGCTTAATTAAAGGGAGACAACATGAAGAGCTTCCACTGACAAAAAAGCTGAAGAATATGCAAATTCAGGGAATACGTCATGGAATATTTCGTCGCTAATGAGTCTCATTTAACAACAAGGAAAGGTCAGAGACCTCAACATGCTTCTTTCTGCCATAAAACACTGGTATGGATTTATTTTAAACTTTGCAGCTGTGGCCACCCAGGATTATTAAAAAAGAAGACACAAAGGGCAAAACAACAAATTATACTAAAGGGAAGCGTGTTACCCTCCAGGTGTAAAAAATAAAATCTCATGAGAGTGACGGAATTAATAAGTTTTCGATTGAAAAAAAGCACTTTTCCTTACACCTGACGGTTGTTAAATGGACATTTCAAGTTCTTACCAATAGTGGTGGCATTTTAAAATGCATCACATTCAATCCATAAAACCTTTATTGATTCCAAACAGAAGGAATTTGTGGCGTTGCAGCAGCACAGCTGTGTAAGAGATCACAAATGGAAAATGAAAAAAAACAATGAAAAAATGTATGTAGATAAAGTAAGAATCTGGACTTTTACGTCTTTAATTTCATAATTATCTTTGCCTTTTTTCATTTTTATTAATCAACTTTTCCAGATTGAGCTTCATTCAGACGAGTCTTTCTTTTTCTGAGTCTTTAGACATTGTTTTAGACATGTTGTGTTGCACGTGTTGTGTTTTAAAGTCATCTTTTCATCTATTTTAAAAGTGTTCCTAGTGGTCTTTTAATTATGATTACACCATTTTTAGCCAAAACAAAACAAAAAATGTTTTTTTCTTGGACAGTTTCTGCAGAATCCATTAGAAATTCCCATCATCCATCTGCTGACATGCTCAACCACTAGCTTACAGCCCCTACATAACATTAGCGGTACAGCAAAAATTTTGAGTAATATCGGAGCTATTAGTCGTACAGTTTTTAGCCAGATGCCAGCTCAGACGAGGAAAATTAAGGCGTATATGGATCTATTAGATCTAGTAGTTTCTGAAGGAGAAAAGCGGAATTACGTCGGTCGTGTTAACGGTTTAAAAGTTACAGTAAATTAAAGAATATAAACATTGGAGCTCTGGTATCAAAGGGTTAGTAAGGAAATATTTATTTATAAATGCTTTCTATGTGAAAAAAATGAGTGAGATTTATATGATGGGAGATTTCACCTTTCATAAGGACAGGATAAATGGGCAAAAACTTGTTCTCTCCTTTTTGGGGGGGCTTTTTTCTTTTGAGTTTTTTATCGCGATAACTCACCGTGTTGTGTTGCCTTCGCACGAACCAGCCGTGCCGGCTCACCCAAGCCGATTCCCACATTGAAATCTTACCTTCTCAACAGTCCCGGTAATAAGATCAAACCCGCTCAGTGAAACCCAGCCTTTGTTTTATCCAATGGAGGCATGAAATGAGATTCTATTAATACCTGCAGCCCGATTGGGTTGGCTTGCTGACTCCCAGTGGAGGCAGCACAGAAAAGGTTAGGTGCAGCAATTACACAGGTGGAGTTGTAGAAAAGATGGAGGGGGGGTGAGAAGGAGATGATTCTGTCTTGATCACTGCCTCTGAACAAGGTGTTATTGGCTGCAGCAGAGACGGTGGGGGAGCGCGAGAAAAGTGGGGATGTGTGTGTGGGGGGTACAGCAGCCAGAACTGCGTTAATGACTTGTCTTGTTTTTTGAAGCATGGAGTTGCTGTTTCAAAGGCAAGGCAATTAGAGGGGGACTTGTTCTGTTGTGCTTGGGCTACTGCGGTGACTTAGTAAAGCTGTCACCTACCGGCCAATCAATGCCACACAGGAGTGACTGGTGAAACACCAACACACGATGTAGCGCCTGAGCTCGACACTTGTGCACCGCCGTCTTTTAGGCACAAACAGTCCTGAAGCATGCAGGGAAAATGACAACTGTACACCGTGTGAGGTACAGGTGACACATTATTAGGCTGCTTTAACTTTCATTACTTCGCCTTACGTGCAAGAAAAAGGAAAAAATTGCCCCCACTTGCTCCCAAACCTCTCTTTGTCTCTTCAGATTATCCAGTAGTGCAGCAACACACCCACCGCTAGTTTGCTGCTGCTGCTGACCCCAGTCATTCATTTAATTGGCTGTTAATTGCTATCCTCTCTACAAGAGACAATGTATATGTGGAGCTATATTTAGGCGCGCCCCTCGATGGCTCTTCATGCTAAATTACAACTTTCAGCCAGGCTTGAAGGGCCCCATTGTGGCCTGTCGTTCTACCCCTCTGTGACTGACTGACAGGCTCCTTCTTTCCCTTCCCTCGCCCCCTACCTTCCTTTCCCCTTCCCCTCCTCTTTTTTTGCCGTTCACTGCTGCATTGTGCAGTTTGGCACCTGGATCAGGCTGTCCCTTTGTCCTTATGTGTTTGACACAAAAGCAACTTTTCAATCTGTTGCTGTGGCTGTCTCCGAAAGCCCCGCCACATGCGCTCATCATCGACTCATGTCTGCTGTGTGTCTTGCCAGTGGAAAAGAAAAAAAAAGTTGTTTTGATTCTGCAGATTTCACAACACATTGTCAGAATAAGACGTTGAAGCGAGAGTATTTACCTTTTCATATTCCGCTTATTTATTCAAAGCTTTGCAATCTGCTGTCTTTCTGTTTTTTCTTCAAGTTCCACTCTAGTCATCTTTATATCTATTTTAAAAAACATTCCTAGTGATTTTTTTTTTAAATTATGATTATAGTTTTTAGCCAAAAATAAATAAAAATAAGTAATTTTTCAGCGGTTAATTACAAAATTCACCTCTTAGTTGTGGCTGTCATGGAGTAAGCCTCCCCTTACATCCCAGTATCCCTTTGTTTACATGCTTTCCCTCAAGTATACAGTCCCTCACAACCCCTACCCAACATCACGGATGCAACAAAAATGGTGACCAATATTGGAGCTATCCAAGCTATTCAGTTGTGAGCCAGATGACAGCTCAGACCAAGACGACCCTGCCTCAAACAATAAGATGGCGCCCAGATAACATTAACCAGAACTGGGAGTCTTTTTACTGGAAGTTTAAGCCCCCATTTCAATCAAAATTTGGTCAAATTAGACACATTTAAATTGTCCATTTTAGCCCCATCAGTTGTAGGTCCATTGAAAACTGTAACGGAATGGTTGGGGCGGAGCCACTGTAGCCACCCGTTGATAGTCGGAAAGTGATGACGACATTAGAAAGAGCCGATATAGAGCTCATTTAAGCTAACGTTTCCAACGTCTGTAATAGGCATTTGGGTTTTTGTGGTTTCAATCGTGCCTGCAATCTTCTTTCAAACATTAATTTCCTTTATACGAGATTAACCAGAAGTAAAGCAATAAAAAGACAAGCTGCTGGATGACCTCTATTGTTGTTGCTTTTCTAGTCGTCGCACAACAATGACACAATGACATGCAGGCGGTCTACACCACATATGCGCCATGAAAGCAAGCTATTTGCTCAGTGGAAACGAGACTCAGCTCCTTACGCGATCAAAGGGAAACAGCTGATTCGCAGGGAAAAGTGCCTGTAAGCAACTTTTCACCGATATGCAAAACACTACTGATATTATAAAGTATTGCATACTAATGCAAAGTCGTTTTTTAATGTGAAGGAATAAGTTGATTTACGTTGATCGCCTGAAGTGTGGAAAATTTACGTTAGTCGTAAATACTGAAGCAATAGATTTGGTGTTAAAGGGTTAACAGTTTAACAAATTTGAACACTTTGGTGAGTATAATTTTTTAAAGGAATAAAATTACCGTTTGTCCCGTTTTAAGATCATTTTGCACACTAAAACTTTTTTTTGTACTGGAGATTGTGACAGCTACCGTTTATTCACATTTAAAAGATTTAACCAAAGTAGCTACAATTGGGAAAAGTTGTTGAATTTCCACCTTTGGCTGATGATGCCTGGACGCCATCTTGTCTGCAGCCACATCTCCGTCATTCAGACCATTGACAGTAAATACAAAGAACTGGACTGTTCATTCCCTCCCTCCTCAGCTTCCAAATAGGAAGTACTCGCTGTTTTTTTTTTTAAGTATTTGATTTTCTTTATCACAAGTTATTCAAGTTATAAACTGGCCTATCAGAGGCCTCAATAAGAGTATGTGGTGCTCGCTGGCCCCACCTTAATCATTCTAAGCGTTTTGACAGAGAATCTGTCAATCGATCACTGCTTACTAACGTCGTCTGGACCCAAAATGGCTCAATCGGATGATATTCGTACCGTGAAAAAATTGACTTATTTCATCAAAGGTATTTTCTATCAGTGACGTCACTGCCTT
>NC_050521.1:16317955-16320645 GCF_002922805.2 Oryzias melastigma
AAGTTTTTCAGCAGGTTTCTCTTTTTGCTTTTACTCTTTATGGTTGCAGTGCTCAACATTTCATGTATAAAAGTCCTAATATTCTGCAGGACACCGTAGGGAATCGAACCCCAACCTGCTAAAGCAGGCGTACCATTACCAGTGTCTTTAGTTTTTGGACCATACATGAAAGGTGAAGCAAAACTACTGTTCAACTTTGTTTCTATCTGCGACTTTTTTCCTAATTTTATACCGATCAACACTGTCTAACATCCAGACGTTTTTGAATTTCTGCAGCAGAAACATAGGATCTCGTTCATTTTTCTGTATATACTTTAAGAACAAACCCGTTTCTTGCTCTTCTGTGGGAACATACAAATAAGATCAGTTAGTGTTACATTGTTGTTAGAACTTACAGGGTTGATGGTATTCAATTTAATTTCATTTATATAGCCCAAAATCACAAAAAGCAATTTCCCCGTTGGGCTTCAAGTAAACAGACAAACAAAAATATTGGCTCACCTGCCTCTCCACCATGTTATGGTGATAGTTTACGGGGGAGATGTTACGTTCCATGTCCCAAAAAAACTACTTCCATGACAGGCTGCCAAGACACCTACCTTCAGCTGCTGCCCAAACCACGATGTATCAACTCCTCATCAGCTCTCCTGGAGGTGGTGGGCCGAGGAAGGATGGTTCCCATGTCATTTTTTTCAGGTTGGACTGGACCAGTCCCTCGTCTGCGAGGCCCAGGTTTAAGCCTGTCCTGACTGCAATCTGTGAGTTGCAACTGGACCTTGGTCTTTATGAGTCATTTGGAGATTCTGAACTGCTCTTAGTCTGGCTCGTCACCTAGAAGCCATCGGTAGTAGGACATCATACCATGGGTACTAGCCCTGGACAGATTAGCTTCTAGGATCAGTCGAGCGCTCAAACCCCCCCACCACGGTAAGGTGGCAGTTCACGGAGGGGAAAAATTTGGTGTGTAGCATTTTTTTTTTTTTTTATTTATTTTTTTAGTTTTTTAGGTTTTTTTTTTTTTTAGTTTTTTGTTGTTGTTTTTTTTAAAGAATTGCAACATTTTTTTTATTTTTTTTTATTTTTTTAGCCAATTTTGTTTTGTTTTATATATACATTTATACATTTATCGTCCTTTTTAAGTGTTTGTCCTGATCAGAGATGGAGGAAAACTGGATCTTAGTTCTGGTTCAGATTCAGATCTAAACCCTTCCCTGTGTGCTTTTCAGCTCATATAACTTCTTTCTCATTACTGTTCGTCTCTTCAGTTCATCCAGAACCTTTTTGTACTGAATACGTCCCTTCAGTTCATCCATTACTTTGTTGTATTTAACAACCAGTTCTTGTGCGTCGTTTTGCTGCAGTGTTTGATGTGGAACCGGTTCTGGATTCTGCATCTGAACCTGCAGGTTTTGGACTTGGTTCTGGAGATGGTCATGTTCCAGCTTTGCCTTCAGATTTGTCTCCTTCACTTTTAATACTCTGTCCTCCACATCTTTCATATCTGAAAGCTTCTTCTGGAGATCATCAACTTCAACATGAAGGTGGAAGTTTTCAGCTTCCACCTGGTCAGCTTCTGCTTTGATCTCGTTATATTCCATCTCCAGGCTTTGACGGTGTTTTAGAAGATCCGTCATCATCTTTCTTTCTTCTTTGAGGTTCTTTGTTTCCTCTCGAAGGGGTCCCAGTGTATCCAGTACGTTGTTGTATTGAACAGCCAGTTCACATACTTCTTCTTTCTGCTGCTTCAGATGTGAAACTTAATCCAGAAGCTGCTTCTTCTTGACCTCCAGTTTGGACTTTTCTATAGAGATTTTGTCAAATTCAGCTTTAAACTCCTTAATTTCTTCATTTGTCTCCTGGAGGTCTTTGACTTCTTTCTCCAGAGCAGCGACTGCCTGTTGTGGATTCTTCATCTGAACCTTCAGGTCTTTGACTTGGTTCTGGAGAAGGTCACTTTTGTTCTTTGCCTTCAGGTGTTCCTCCTTTGCAAGATTGAGTTTTTCTTGCACAGCATGAAANTCTGCAACATCTTGTGTCTGGTTGAAAACTTGGTTCACCAAGTCACTGGTTTCTGCTTGTAACTCGTTACATTCAGACTCCAGCGCTTTATGGTGTTGCAGTTCATCTGCCAGAGCGTTTCTCTCTGCTGTGAGAACGTTGATTTGTTCTCTAAGAGATTCCTGCTCTCTCCTTTCCTCCTCACGTCGAACTATCAGCTGACGTGTTTCCTCCTTCTGCTTTCTCTGATCAGAAATCTCTTCTTCCAGTTGAGCCTTCAGAAGTGTGAGTTCAAACCATTCCTCTTTCATTGTAGGATAGTTCTTCTCCATCTTCTTCTGTTCCTCATTTTCTTTCTGCAGCTTCTGAATGATTTGCTTTGGTTCATCAGTTTGTTGTTTCAAAGCCTGGAATTCCTCAAATTCTCTTTTCAGATCCGGTTCCAGGTGTGCTTTGCTGGCCGTCTGTTTCTGGAGTTTCTTCAGTTGAGATATCAGAGCTCTGTTCTCTTGTTCCAAACTTTTTCGTTCAGCCTTGAAGACAGAAATTTGTTGTTTCTTGTCTTTCAGTTGCTGAAGTTTGGACTGAAGAGCGTCCATCACATGCTTCAGGTCTTGGTTACTTTCTGAGACCTGAGAGGTTTTTATCCTCTCGTCTTCACACATTTGTTCCATGTTCATCAGCTTTTCAAC
>NC_050521.1:16321164-16387332 GCF_002922805.2 Oryzias melastigma
TCAGTTTGTGTCCTGATCTAAAAATACAAGCCAGGAATTCCTTTAGCGGTGCTCCAGCTATGCAGAACCTAAACACCAGAACAACATCGATTCAAATGCAACACTACAGATTTTACATCCTACAGGACACACATCATGAAGGAAATCCTGCAGTATTCTGACAGAAGAAGATCCACTGTGACGATGTTTATTGTAGAGTTGGGACAAAATATCGGTATGGTGAACTATCACGATATTTCAACTCACTAACAATTACCGGTCCTCAAATTGCATTTTGCTCCTTTTCCACATGCAGTGAGGAGGGGCGGGGCTCACCACGTGCTCTCACCATCTGCTCCGCATACAGATGAAAACCCACGCGGGAGGCAGAGCGACCGCAAGTAAAAAGGTCCGAGCTGGGTCTGTATTTTTCTAAAGTAGAAGCAGACGGCGCGCTGTTTTTAATGTAAGACAACATGGTTTGTGGCGGCGGTAACCGCAGTAACCTGTCCAAACGCCGGAATAAAATCCATCTGATTCAAGCAGATTAGTGCGCAGCGTCTGACCTTCAAAGTGTGACGTCTAGTGGTGTTATTGATCCAACAGGTGTGTATGCTAGCGGTACACACGTGGAGAACTTGACTAAAGTGTTGATTATCAAAGAAAAGTGAAGGAAATTGTAATAAAAGGAAGAATGAATCTGGATACCAGCACTGTAAAAACAATGATATAATATTAACAGGCTAAAAGTTCCTATAGTGCCTCAATAGTAATAAATTATCTGACATAGAATTAACTAAAATGCAGGATTATGAATTTTTATTTCCACATTTATTGCTCTTTGAAGTGAGAAGGTTATCTGATATACTCTGCATTTTGGTTTTTAACTGAAGCTTTGTTTATTAATCACCTTAAAATGTATGTAATTATTGTAAAGACATGTTACTTTTTATTGATAATTTTACTTTAATGTTGGAAAGGGCGTTAAATGAACATATTGTGTTTGAAATTGCTCTAAAAGAAGGTTTTGAAGAAAATAAAAAGAAACATCTGTTTTAAAAATAGTTCTAAATCCTAGATTACCAAGGTAATATATTGATTTACACCTAAGAAATCACTCAAATGCACACTCACATTAAACATTAGAAATGACTACTGAGGAGTCATGATTGCAAATTCACCTTTGCTGGTTTGGAGCAACTCCACCCCCCTTCCACTCCCCGTTTCTGAGAGCTCTATGTTTACACTCGGTTACAGCCATTCCTAGCCTAACATTAGCGGTGCAACAAAAACGGCGAGCAATATTGGAGCCATCCAGCCAGATGCAGCTCAGACGAGGAAAACGATGGATCTGGTAATCGCCACTTGGATGCATCGGAATGGAGAAGCATCATAAATGTGATATTTTTCAAACTGTTTTTTTTCCTCAGCTCCTGATTTATAACAATTTAAACTAGAAAAATTGCATTACCTGCGATTATGCTTGTGTGAATGCCTTTTGCTTTACTTTACCACTGAAGGGATTTGCTGAAAATGTTAAAGCTATTTGCAAAATGTTTTCTTTGCTAAAAGACTGGAAATTTCATTAAAGAACTGAAAGAGAGCTGAAGTTGACCTAGATTTCTGAAAAAGTTGTGGTAAAATTGCTTAAAAATCCCTAATACATGCAAATTTTGAAAACATTTTAGGTGTGTTAGCCCCAAAAAACCTTATTAGATTCCAAGTTAGCAAAAGAAAAAAGAAGAAAAAAAGCTGTTGCTTAAAAACTAGCTAAACTCCAGAAGCTAATCTCTAAATTAGCCTAAAAAAACCTCAGTAGAAACAAGATTTGTCTTTAGTGGATAAATAAACGTTCAAATTAAAAAAAAATGGCTAATCATAATAAAAAAGGCACAGAAAATGCTTTTAAATGAGATCAACAGATGATCCGTGTGTCTGTTTACCTTTAAAAAGATGTCACTATTGCATCATTCTCTCACTGTGCAGGTCTTTGGCGAGCATCTCCATCCTGTTTGGACAGGTGTGTAGCAGTTCCACCTTTTTTAGCTAATAACGAGCATTATTTATTGAACTGTGTGTGAAATAATGCTGCAGGTGGTGAGAGGAATAAGCTCTGGAGCCCGGGTGTTTGAATACCTTTCCCTGCAGCCGTCCATCCCTCTCTGTGGGGGAGGACGCATCCCGCATCACTCCCTGATGGGGAGAGTGGACTTTATGAACATTTCATTCAGGTTAGAATCATCTCAGACCATAAAATCAAGATATTTCAATGCATTGACTGATGTGTGTTTTTAAAGTTATCCTACAAGACCTGGTCATGAAGTCTTAAATAAATTCAACCTGACGCTGCCACCTTCTAAAACCATCGCTATAGTCGGAGAATCTGGAGGAGGTGAGTTTTTAATATGAGATTTTTGACATATTTTATGGCTGAAAATGTCATCTTTTTTAGGAAAGTCCACAGTAGCAGCCCTGCTGGAGCGCTTTTATGACCCGTCCAGTGGTGTGATTATGCTGGATGGACTCGACATCCGAACCCTCGACCTGTCCTGGCTCCGAGGACAAGTCATCGGGTTTATCAATCAGGTACCTGCTGACCCCAGTGTTTTAAAACACTCTCGTCTCTTTATTCACTGCACTTTTTTCTTGTAGGAGCCTGTTTTGTTTGGATCATCCATCATGGAGAACATTCGTTTCGGGAAGCCGGAAGCGACCGACGCCGAAGTCATGGAAGCATCAAAACAAGCCAACGCTTACGGCTTCATCACCAGCTTTCCAGATGGCTTCAACACGCTGGTTGGTACGTGATCGGAATTACACGCCGTGAAACGTACATACAGTTGGTGCATTGTCCACATGTGAAATGTTAGTGTTTTGTGATACACGTGTGATATAAATAATTGTGACACATTTGGTCTTCATTTTCAGCTTCATTTATCGCAGAAAATCAATTTATTGTCAGTAACCACAATTAAAGTTACGTTAAATTATAATCCAGTGGATTATAAAGCAGATTTTCTATTCTTAAACTAATTTCTAGGATTTAAAGTGGTTTTAATATCTGGTAGAGGTCACTTAATTTACCGTATTTTTCGGACTATAAGTCGCACCGGAGTATAAGTCGCAGGGGCCAAAAAAATGCATAATGAAGAAGAAAAAACCATACATAAGTCGCACCGGAGTATAAGTCGCATTTTTTTCAAGTAATTTATTTTACAAACTGGTTGAAAAAAACGATATTATATCATCCTGGAAGGTAAGTTATAACATTCATAAGTGAATAGAAAACAGGCTGAATATGTGTCAACACATATTCACATATTAGCATCATGAAAAAAACGAAAAGGTGTAACATTTATATAACATAACAGTTTTATTTAACTATAGCCTCAAGAACTCATCAACTTTGTATCTTTACTGTAATTAATTGCACGCAATCTCACTCCATATCACTAAATCCGTTAAATTCTTCGTCCTCTGTGTCACGTCTGAATAACTAAAGTAAATAAAGTAATCGCATAGATCACCATAAGAGGGCACTCTAGACTTACGGTCCATATCTCATCATTAAAAATTCGTATATAAGTCGCACTGGAGTATAAGTCGCAGGGACATTCAGTCTATGAAAAAAAACGCGACTTATAGTCCGGAAAATACGGTAGTAGCTTTTTCAGTATGTTTTCATCTGCTCCTGTTTCACCACAATTTGAATAAAGAAATACTCAGAAATGCAGTTTTAATCTGAATTTCTTTATATATATATATATCTTCCATCATGAGAAAAATGCCACAAGAATATGTTAAAAACTCCAAAAACATGATTCTCATTGGAGTGAGTCTTTAAACTTAACTCCAAAATGCTAACGTCTTGATTTGTGATTCCCTAAAATGTGTTTATTCTTCACTCCTCCACCCCGGACTGTCCCTGCACATCCACTTCAGCAACCCGGAGGAGACAAGCTGCATCTGAGTCATGCTGGATTGCAACAAACCCACATGCAGACTCAAACACACACACACATATGGGAATATTTGAGGCACAGATGTGAGGCTGATGGATGACACGGTCCAACTGCTGAAGTCACACTGTGGAAATCCCGGGTTACTCAGCCTTCTCAGTTCCTCCCTTTTTTTTCCATTCTGCAGTTATCATTTCTGCGACTAGCAAGAGCAACCAAGAACAAGAGAGAAGGAGAAGTAGGAAGAGGTGAAGGAACCTTAGGGGTGTGAGCGCTCAGGCTGGTGGAGGTCCTGATTTATGGCTCTGACTTTTCATTTGTAATTCCCTGATTATCTCAGGGGACTATGGGTGGGAGAGTGATGAGGGGGGAAGAGGCGTGGGGGCCAGACGCTGGTATGAGGCCTGAGCAGCTTAATAATGTGTACATGCCCACAGCGTTGAGGGAATATACGGCAACAAAAAAATGCTGCCCTTCGAAAATGAGATGGGGAAACAATGGAGCAGAGCAAACCTTGCGTTTCAGCAGATTTAATTGTACAACAGCAAGTCTCACTTTTCCTGCTGAACGCTCTTGTTCATTGTCATGGATTTGCTGTTCCTAAGTATCTCTGCATTTTTTATTTTTTTTTTTAAGAGTGAGGCTGATGAAACTAAAATGAATTTGCATTCCCTGCTTTCAGCTTTAGCTGGATTCAAATCCAATGAGACTGACAGTGATGAGATAATTAGTGCTAAGTCTCTCCTAATGACAACTGCTAACATTAGTTACAAATCCCACAGACGCAGGTGTGTCGTGC
The DNA here is from genome assembly GCF_002922805.2 of Oryzias melastigma. Lineage (NCBI taxonomy): Eukaryota > Metazoa > Chordata > Actinopteri > Beloniformes > Adrianichthyidae > Oryzias > Oryzias melastigma. Next base: position 16,325,902 of record NC_050521.1, read on the forward strand.
AGTGAAGGAGATATGTGCAATTTGCAAAGTGAGATGATCTCATCACTAGTTTTCTTTAAGTATATAAATCCCAACCAGCACAAACTGCTTAGCTGAACAGATTGTGTGAACTGTAACAGGTGATGTCTCTTTCACACGTTAGATGATGTTCAGCAGATAGACTACGACCATTTGCTCACTTTCCTTGGCACGCATGCACAAAGCGCTTTAACACACAAAAGGTAAATTCATCCCTGGAAATAACAACCGTATCATCTCTGCAGCGGTGTTAATAACAATAATCAGCAGATACACTGCCTTTATCGTAATCAGATCTGCAGAGGATGCACAGCTTTAACCAAATGTAGCGTGAACCCTGCTCGTAATTACAGGTACGTTGGCCACGCGTGTTAGTGGAGAGTGCATCTCTGCTGTTCACATGCTGCTATTATCAGCGGGCATAATACCGTGCTGATTATCTATTCAACAAAGCACAGCCATCGTAACTGTTATGATAATATCATGTGCGTCTGTGAAACATACAATCGGTGTAGTCTGTCTCTTAGATGCTAATGATGATGGTGGGTGGTTGCACATGCAGACCCGAGTGGTGGGAAGCCTCCCCTGGCTACATCCACGGCGAGTCAACTGAAAGGTGCTCTGCTGTGAAAATGCGTTTGACCTCAGACGGTTTGGGTGTCTGACTCGCCGGTGGAAGAGTGTGACGGTGGGGGAGGGGCTCTTGCGGCTTGCCTTCTCCTCGGGCCTGCAGATTACATCGCAAGGTCTGATTAGCTCATTTAGCCAAACTGATTAAGTTAAAAGGACACACCTGTTTACCCTATGGTGTGCTAATATGTTGCCATGGCAACTGCCAAGAGCCCTGAGTCTTGAGCCGAGTCTGTCTATCACTCGCTTCCTCCTCTGTCGCCATGTTTGCTCCTCCGAGAGCGCCGTCCATGCACACACACACACACTGACACACACAGATGTCTCTCCAGCGAGCTGCTCCATCTGAACTTGCTGAGGTAAGAAGATCAGGTTTTCCACTCAGTGGAGCGAGAGCGCTCACCTCTTCCCCATGGTCCACCCAGCAGCACCTGTGCCTGTGTGTGTCTGTGTGTGTGCACGCTTCTGTGTGACATTTCAGGTCCAAAGTCGGGGAGGAGGAGACACACATTTCATACATCTATAAATCAAGTTTGGGAGGGTGTGCTTTCTTGAGAATGTGAGAAAGGGTGAGGGGGTTTATACGTTTTTGATTGAGAATCCATGTTGATTTTATTCCACTCATCAGGCACAGCGATAGGCAGGCATCATAAAACACATTAAGAGGGACTTCAAACTACTTAGTTTTACATTTGAAGCAGAAAAAACACGAATCACACTATTTTATTTCTTAGGCCAAAATAATAAAAAAACTGTTTACTAGCCCATAGGTTCTGTAGAGCAGCAGCAGATCATTAGAAATTTACCTCTAAGTTGTGGGTGAAGTCGTTGACACAGAGTAAGCCTGCACTAATTTCCCATCATACTTTTGTTTGCACCTACTCCTGTTAGCTTACAACCCATCTCAACTAGCAGTGCAACTAAAATGGCGATCAATATTGAAGCAATCCATGCGGACCATATTACTCCTTGATGACATCATCATTTTTCACCAGTCATAGTTGTCAGCAGCTGGGAAATACATAACATCAGTGTTATAACTGTAAAAAAGTCACGCTAAAACATCAAGTCATCGCTTACATTTGAATGTATGCTTCTGTGCTTTAGCGTGAAGAAATGTGTTTCTCTTCTGCGGCACAGCACAACGCAGAGCACCCTCGTGGCGGAGGGATATACAGTCTAAAGTCCCTATGAGTTAATTAGTTTCGGACACCCCTACCCCAATAAATGCCCCTAGCATTGGAGGAGTAGAAGAATTCATTTTCAGCCTTTGAGTTCACTCAATACTCCATATAATAAATCTACAGCGAAAATGGAATTTTAAAATGTTGTAGTTTCTCAAATGACCACTAGGTGCTGGTTTCACAATTTCCATTTTTTTCCAAAGCTTTTTCCAGTGTTACGATATTTCCTTTGAAATTAAGGAAAATCGACTGTTTTGGTTTATTTAGAGCTTTTATAAAGCTTATATATATAATATCTATGCTTTTTTTCTGCAGGAGGCTGAAACCTACAGGTCTCACATTTTACTTTGTCACACCTACTTGACATTTTTTAAACTTTGTTTATTTGGATGGATTATATTTCTGACAAAGAAGCATCTTCACTTTGGCTTCATTCATGACATCAGACCAGTGATTGTCCATAACTACTTCAACGAAGGGACTTTCTAAGGAAACCAACTCTATCTGGACCAAACAAGCATCTGTGGATCCTGAGAGAAGACATCTGAGAAGACTGGTTCCCTCCTCCTCTCACAGCACTCTGCATTTCTGTTCACCTCTCTGCCCTCTCTTTCACTTTGCTTCTCTTTTTCACACCTCACATCCCATGGTGGCTGACATGTGTCTGAGCTATGTCTCTGACTGTGTCTCGCCGATTCATTTAGGCCAAGCCTTTAATCTGAAACAATGTGACGGTCTCCCCCTCTCGCTCCTCTCCAGACGTCTCCTGTTCCTTCAGTCCATGACCGGGCCCTGTCTTCTTCTCTTTGCTTTGTTAACTTTCATCCACATGAGTTGTCAAGTCTGGAGTTGTGGTTTCTGTGTTCAGTTGGTCTGTCACGTTATATCTCTTCCTCCTCTCTCTCCTCATCTGTTTGTGACTGCGGCACGCTCATTATCTTTATGGAACAGCGGCGTGCGTTCGTCAGCAGCGATTAGCAGCATTCCACTCCAAAATCATTTTTGAAAAGACGGATTTTTGACGAGTGAAGATATGGCACGCCGTAATCTCGCGTTGTTAAACCGCCGCGTTAGATAGAGGCTTCGCTTAAGTTTTCCATAACATTAAAGTTTGCATTGATCATAATCCACTTAATGAAAGAAAGATACAAAAAGCAACGCCTGCTTCATTAAATAAAAATAAATCAACTGTAATCAAATTGCTGAGTTCTGCGAACTGGTGAACTGCACACATTTAAAGATCTAATGAAATTTCTTGCGGTTACCATAATTAATTTGCAGTCTTTTTGATAACTGGTAATGACTTGGAGATTATTGGTTTAAATGAATAGTTATGTTGTAAAGCTGCTGCACAGGAGAGAAGTTTGGGGGGGAGGGAAAGGGGTGCATTATCCTACTTTGAGAGTTCCTGAGGAGATGAAGCAATGCTTTTAAAACACATAAGACAATTAGGCCGTTCTATGGGCTAATTACTCTTGCTTTAATTATTTTTTAGATTAAACCGAGATTGTTATAAAACGACGTCTCAAAGGAGATGTTTGTGAACAGAACGCAAAGCTGCATTTGTAATTAAAGGTGGAATAATATTTTTCTAATTACTCAAGCACTTGCTCTGAAGACAAATGTGTGTACACTCATCCTGAAGCCTCTTGAAGGTTTGCTTCTGTCTGATGTGGTGAATTGGAGGAGTCTGCATTGCCTGCAGAAACACACCAGAACCCTGCTGGTCCACAACAAGATATTACAGACCAAATTTGAGTGAAGATTGTTTTGCTTTCGGGCTGAAAAGTGGGACACTGAATGTATCTCCTCCAAAAAAAAAAAAAGAAACTTTTCTTTTATTTTTGCAATGCAGTTACTGTGAGGCTGCTGGTAATGTCATTGCTCAGAGCCACCGCAGGCTTTTCCCCATGCTGTCAGCTAATGCTGATGATGCCCTCTCCTTGCCCGTCGCTCCACACTCGCCGCTGATGGACTGGACCGGTTTCAGCACGACTGACTTTCTCTTATCATAATTTGATTATTTTAATGATCTTGTTACTAAATCTCAGACGCTGCACTTGCATTCCCCCGGAGGGACGCCACGGTTGAACGCGTTGTTTGAATCCCACATGAGGCTGGGAAAATGTCCAAGGGTGACAATATACAGTGGTGTGTTTATCCATGTGTGTGCGAGCGCCAATGCGTGCAAGCGCTTGTGCACAAAGTGCGGCACTTTCCGCAGACAAACACAAGCCAGCAGCAATGACCACAACCACACCTACTGACACAGAGAACAAGGGGAAGATTATGAAGAACTATTTGCATGAAACAGCCCAGCTCACTATTATTAGTCAAACACTACAGCCAGAGGGGGCTTGATTGTGGCGTTTCATCATTGCCTATTGAATTATCTGGATTAATTTAACGCATTTAGGCCTGTGTGTTTTCCCCAGCTCACATTTCTCCCGTCTCTTTGTTAGCGATAATTACACTAAGTGGGTCATCGCTATCTGAGCTCCTTTTTTGCTTTCTCCCTCCCTATGTAGCATTAGCATCTTTAACTTTTCAAACAAAGTTTAGCAGGAATTTAATGAAACTAACATCACGATTCACTCAGCATTCTGCTGATGAAAGCCTTGAGAAGCAGGCGGGTTGACTCAGAGAAGTGGAGGAGTGGAGCCAGAAAGCAGCAAAGCTGAACTGGAGGTTTTGAAACTCACCTTTAATTTCTACTTTACTTTCTCACACATTCAAGTTCTGAGTCACAGAAACTTGTATGTGCTGTTTTAACCTGCGTGGGCATTGCTGGTCAGCAGACCAGCTGTATATCACAAGTTATGCTGGAGCAAATTTAGTAAAGTGGGCCAGATTATATAACAGATGCCAATATTCTACTCCTTTGGGCACTACAAGCTGGCTTCAGTATGGTTCTTGGATCCTTTAGAAGCCAGTCCACCAAGTAACACCTAACAGACAATGAAAGGAGTCATGCAGTTGCCATAGTAACTGCAGTTTCATTTCAAATCTGAGATTTAGGCTTTGATTGTGATCTCATCAACAGATGGGCGTGATCTAAAAAGCAGCCTTTCCCATTACAAGGAAGCGCTTGTGCATCTCCAAATGATCAACCAGCAGATATTGTAAGGTCGAGACAAGAACTTTCAGCAGCAACGGAATTAAAAATAGTAGTTCCATTTGGAGCCGACGAGGAAGTACAGCGAAAGGGAAAACTTTCAGAGGAGAAACGTGGCTGTTAAGTCATTAGGCGGCTCATTAACAAGTTGTTTTAATTGGCGTCTAATTGATCTTGGATGTTTCACAAAGCTGTGAACGCCACACGTGTGTGATGGCAGCAGAAAACTCTCAGGTGAGATACAGACTAATCTAATCTGCAAAGAAAAGATTCAACACATGTATATTTCTATTCTGGAAGTCTGCCTGTTTCAGTTACATAAACTAAAGTGAGAACATTTAAGTAAATATCATTAGTAATGAACCATTATAAGATAAATTATTTTATTTACTTCCCTGTGATATTTTTCTAAATTCTAGCAAAAGAGAGAAAGAATAATGGAAGTCCTGCACTGCAATCCTTGACGAGATAGTTCACGTATTCAAACTTTATAGTTTGCTGACCAATTTTGACTTCTGTATCAACAGGTACATCACAGACATGCTGCAAGGCAGTTTGTTGAGAAAATAACTAAAAAAGTGTTTATGACGCTGTGAGAAGCAATGCGTATGACGTTAAAAAGATGTTTTAATGAACCTTAATTCATTCATTCATTCAAATTTTGATGCGTTGCTGTATTTCCAGTGGTCTTTTAATTATGATTAAGCCATTTTTAGCCAAAAAAAGTAATTTTCCAGGATTTAGTAGTGGTAGGAGTTCATTAGGAATTCACCTCTGAGTTGTGGGTGGAACCATTAGCATGGAGAAAACCCGCCCCTTTCCCATCATCCATCTGTTTACACTCTCTTGGCTAGCTTACAGCCCCTCACAACCTAACAGTTTGGAGCCAGATCCCAGCTCAGACGAAGAAAACGAAGACGTACATGATTCTAGTCGGCTACAAGTCGATGCATCGGAGTGCAGCAGAGCAAGGAGCTTGTGGCCGGCCGATTGTAGCTTTTACATCACAGCTATAAGTTTTCCCAATAGCATTTTTTTCCTGCCTCTGATAAATGACTTAAATAAAGAAACACTCAAAATATTATTTTAAGTTAAAAACACAACTTTTATCAGACTGGATCTTAAAAAACTGGAACTCTTTTAGTCAATGAGCTGACAAACTTCTCTTTTGTAATTGAAAATCAGGTCCCATCAGTGGAACAGCTAAGCTCAGATGAAACTGAGTCATGGAACGATCCACTGAACCACTGCCACAGCAACATTTGCTCCACGTGCTCCATGTATGTGTGTCTGCAAAATGACTGCAGCTTTTGATCCACAATAACCACAGATATAGATGATGCTTGCACTTACACAATCATTTTCTATCTTTCAGCACTTAAAGCACTTTTACACAGCTTTTGATAGGCTCATTTATGGACACACTCAAACGCTCACACATCCACACACAGAACACTACAGGTCTTATCCACTTTGTCTAGGAGGCGGAGTCAAATCTATACCATTAGTATGAATATATGTTCCATGCAACAGATACAAACTCACATGTTAAAACCCCAACTTTACGCATAAACTGTGACTGTGGTAAAAAGTCTTCATAGGAGGAAGCTATAATAAATGGATCACCACATGCCGTATTTGACGCGCCTTCTCCTATTTTTGAGCTTGTTTTTCCATTTGGAACGCTCTGAATCTCCTTTTGTCATTTTGTGACGAGAGCTCACCTGTGAATTATTCATGAAGAGCAGCACATACGATTACCCTGGTTAAAAAGTAATGAGGCATAGCTATAATAAAAGCCTGTCTACTATTGTTTTACCAAGTGTCTCTCACACACCGATGCTGTTGCTGGCCCTGAGTTCACATGAAAGCTCATCTTTGTTGCCCATGACAGAGCGCAGCGTTAAGAGAAAACAACAAAACACAACCATGGCCTGTGGAGCAGGTGGTTAGAAATCAGCCACCATAGAGCCCCCCCCCTTCGGCACAGCGGTATGATCTAGCCCCAGCTATGAGCTGTCACTGGGGGCTTTTCATGTCTGAGCTTGGGAAAGATCAGTAGACTCCCTGTCTGAGCTCGAAGCCCTTTGATAATCAATGGAGCTTACAGTGGTGCTTTGTAACGACAGCGACTATTCACGGCCCAATCAAACTGCACTGCTGTCCTCTCTTGTTTGTTCCCAGGATTGTGCAGGCGATTTCCTGTTTGACTTAGAGTGAGGCCTTGTGTGTCGTGAGCATGGCGGTGTTGACTGCTAAGATATGCATCCGCATTGAAGACCTCCTCTGTTTGTGTTTCAGAGCGGTATTTTTGATTTTACTACATCTTTTCGAGCAAAAGCAAAGACCTGATATGGTTTTTTGATAATCCCACATCCAAATTTTGACTGGCACAGTGAAAGCAAAACATGTAAATGCGTTTTTGAGGCGTAAAAATAATGCCTGTTACGCTCTTATCTTCTCCTGGATTTTTTGATTAAAATTAAATCTGGAATAAAATAATTAGCATGATTAACAATAACTCAAGTATGAATGTCTTAGGCTGGAAATTCTCCAAAGCGCTGAAGAGGTTGAGGTTTGGTGACGCAAAAGCAATAAAGAAGCTGCTACATCTCACCGTTAGTCTCACTTTTAGAGTTTTTCATGTAAGAACAAAAGACACAACGCAGGTTTGAATTTGTTTATTGATTTGTAATCTTTCTCTACTTTCCTTAAGGTGCCCCAATGACAAAATAGTGGCCAACGGCTTCACTTCCTGTTTATGAGGGTTATACAGGAGGGGTTAGGAGGTTGAGTTCATTATTATTTTATGTCTGTTTGTTGTGTTTACAAGAGTTAAAATGTGCAGTCCCCAAGAAACCAGCATCTTGTTGCTTTATTTTTTTTATCATTTCTTTTTAAAGTGGCCTTCTTCCTGGGTGTGTTCTGCCTATGAACTTGGAGCATATAAAAGGTGGATAAGGTCAGTTTAAAAAGGGGCTGAAAAAGGAAAGGACTGTTTTTTTAAACCCAGAGTTTGAAGATGTTGTACAAAATAATTGGCAATGGGATAATGTTATACACTGCATAAAATATAGCTGCTTTGTTTTCTCTGAATTGGATTGATGACGTCAGACCACTCAAATCTTTAATTAGAAATTTACCAAATTGTTATTTAACCTTGTGAGGTGCATGTATAATTTTTGTGGTTAATGAAAACTTTAAGTTACTTGTGTCTTTTCTATTGTATTGCAATTGTGATAAACACATCAAGCCATTTTCTGAGTTTCTGTTTCGGTTACCAATTGATGTTTTGACCGGAACTTCTTTTATTGCATTTCATGTGGATTGTCACTTTTTAATCCACACCCAGCAGCCAATCAGAACAGAGCATTCACCCAGACCATAAAGTGTAAAACAAATATATTATTTTGTTACTGTCATCTTTCATTCATCACTGGATATCTTTTAGAGCTTTTCATGTCACCATTTCTTGATTTTGTTGAATATATATTTACAAATGTGAATCTTTGCTTTCTTATTTAAGTCAGTTGTGCATAAAAAGATAAGAACATAGATTGTGTCGAGCCTGCTTGCAGCCTAACCCAACAAATAAACACAGTTAAAAGAGCGATGGCTAAAACTTGACATAGCTGACTAATAGAGAACAGAGCTAACAAATGAGCTACCTGGGGTTGTTGTTTGCAGCATCTTTGATATCTTCTCTGGCTAACGTCCTCAGACATCCACAACTCCAGGGTAAGATGTTGCAGCAAATCCCAGTCTTATTTTTTCATTGTATTTAATTCTAAAGTTGCTGTTTTTGCCTAAATGTTTCTGTAAATGTGACTCATGAAGATGGAAAAACCGATCTGAGAGATGTGACGCTGAATAATTAGGATCTTAAAAGTCACTGCATCCTGAGATTCATTTTCATTTGGACACATTTATGTAAGTGAATGCTGCTCGACACGAAGACAGTGGGATGCAGAAAACCTAACTTCATAAAAACAACTGCAGTATACACCAGCTTGCTGAGTTCCACTAAAAATAAAAAATAAAAAAAAAAGCTTTTTTTTGGGCTATTTTTTGTAAAATCTTATTTTGGACTTCAACCGTCAAAGCCCCCATTGGAAAAAGCCTAAACAAAGTTTAGGCAGTGTCTCTCTGAAACATCCTCCAGGGATAATCCTTTAAGTAAAAGCCGCTGACTAATTGGCTCGACAGCAGAAAAGCCGTTCACGGATTGCAGAAGATTTTTTAAACAAATAAGTGTCAAATATGACCCTCTTTTTTATGTAAACCGAGGTGTATCCCACCTCCGTGGTATTTTTGGTCTCAGATGCATAATTCAGAAGCAGTGAATGTGATTAAGAATTGAACGCGTGCAGATGGTGCTCTTGACCTGCTGTGAGTGTGGTGTGTGAACTGCAACAACTGTCAAGTTTGTGTGTTAATGCATTCAAAGTTAGCAATTTTTTCAATTTATTTTTATAGAAAAGAAATACTCTCTACTCTCATTTATTGAGTTAAAAGATAAAGATCTAAAATGGTATCTGTAAAATAATGTAAAAGTAGGGCTGGGTATTGACAATGATTTACAGAATCGATTTGATTTCTTTTCTTTCGATCCATTCAACAAAATTTTGAGTTTACACACTTTGCACGTTTTTTTTTAGAAATAGATTAAAAATCTGTGTATATGTTTTTAATATTTTCATATTAATCTGATGCAGTTCAAATATTGAAAATGTGTAAGTAAAATTATGATGAGATTGTTAATAGCATAGTGTTACATGGATTCTCAAACGGACAAGCTCCAACAATTGTTCTGCCTCTCCTGGAGGACGTTACAGTTTGGACACTAGTTGGCGATCTTGCTATAGAATTACACCTTATTCCAGAAGAAGAAGAAAGTATGAGCAAAAAACTATTTTAGACCAAAACAAAGGGACATTTCCTTAAGAGTTTTGAAACTTCATGCCAGTGAGTACTTAAAGATGTTAATTTAGTCAGCAATGTGTACAGATTGACTGAGCATTAGCATCACACTGGGTTCACACCGGACGCTTAAGTGTTGAGAAGCCCACTAAGTATCTGCTTCAAATCCAGTTCACATCAGACACGTATTTTTTCATTACAGCCGCTTTTGCTCAGCTGTGGTTATACAAATAATTTGACATCGTCCATCTTGACTTGTCGCCGAATGCTCTCTGCCTCTCTCTCCTTGATAAACCACCCCCTGCCCCACTCCGTAGTTGACCCACTACATTTTTCTGTGTGTGTGTCTTAGTGTGTGTTTTTTGTGCGTTTATTTTAATCTCTAGAGTCTGTTTGGATACAATATAATCGCATTTGTCAATGAAAATTGTGAAAATTTGGTTCTATTTTGATAATTGACCAGATTTTTTCGTGTTTCATGGCGTAACTTCCTGCCAGGATTGATACGGATCAGTCACGAATTGTGGAAAAAATAGACCAGATGCCGAAACAATTGCTGCATGGCACAGGACTGTGGTGCTTTGCGTCTGTTATGAACTACACCACAAGTTAAAAAGTGTGCTGAACAGAAGCGGCCTCCGTTTCGCGCCTTGTAGTGCTACTGGTGTGAAGCTGGCGTTAGCATTCTACAGGAGATCCCATTATACGTTAGCATCAAGCTCGTGTACTTTAGCATTATGCCTTAGGTCAATCTCTACTTTTATGGATCGATTGTTGATTTATAAAGTTTAAATTGATTCAGATCAATTAATGATTGTATTAACCAAGCTCTACATAAAAGTGTACATTCCTGCATTTGACCTCCTTACATCCCAGTAGGCAATGGGTCATGCGATGACTGATGAAGATCTTCAACTAGGGCTGGGTTATTAAAATAGATTTGAATTTATCTAAGCTTAATGGATCAATAATCGATTCATAAAAATATAAATCGATTTAGCACATAAAGCTAAAGTCTGCTAGCTTGATGCTGACGTTTAATGGAATTTTCCATAGTACGGCTAATGCTAACGCTCGGTTGACGTAAACATACATTGCTGACTAAATGAACATCTGTATAAACTCAAAGGCATGAATTTTTCTTTAAAGGAAATATGTTTTAAAGTAACCATTTGTGGTCTAAAACATCATTTTTTTCCTCACACTGTTTTCTTCTTCTGGATTAAAGTGTAATACTATAGTGCCATCGCCTCCTAGTGGCCAAACTGGAACACCCTCTAGGAGGGGCAGAACAATGTTCACAATCTTAATGATCTGAACATTTTTGTTAGAGCTTCTCCGTTTGGGAAACCACGTAACACTGTATATTATTAACAATCTCATTATTTCACTACTACGTTTTACAGTACGTGAACTGTATCAGATTAATATAAATATATTCAAAACATATAGTAGATTATTCATTTATTTCCAAACATTTTCTTCTAAATGTGTAAACTCAAAATTTAATTGAAGAATTGAAAGAATGGAAAAAAATCTGAATCGAATCAATTCTGGAAATCATAATCGACACCCAGCCCTTTCTTCAACACTCTTTTCATAACCCATCATCCATGCAACATTGTGCCATTCCCGCTGTCTGTGTGCAGGTTTTTCTTCACAACCTAAGATACCCACAGAACAGGACAAACAGTACAACAGCAAAAATAATACTCCACCATCTCATTAATGCTGGGAGAATGGGAAGCTGATTCGCTGAATGGGAGAGATACAAAGAGCCCATGTAGGGGAGGCACACAGAGCTCACAGTAAGCCAGAGCTCCCCAAGATGGGTTTGATATTTCTGAGCCACTTCCTCCACTATGATTGTGTCGGTGTAGCAGAGCAAGATTGATTTATAAGAGCACACTTTCGTGTGTGTGTGTGTGTTGGTGATGACAGAGGGGGTTGTTGATCTTTTCTTATACAGAAAAAAAGATTTTCTGAGTTGCTGCTGTTTTTCCCGCAGTTTCCTCTGTCAAGCACCTACTTAAGTCCATTATTCTTCTGCTTCTCAATTAAATGGAACCATCCTTGCAATTTGTGGAGTTCACATTAAAATACTCAGATGTGTTCTTTTACTTTTTCCTCTTCTGTACGTGACCTCTGCAGACAGTTGAGCCTGAATTTGGCGTCCCCTCTTCTGTTTCCATCCATCACTCTTTCCATCTCTCCCTGCTGCACTTAGCCTCCACTCTCCTCCTTAAAAGTCTGCTGTAAGCCAGCCAGATCAATAGTGTAAAATAAATACGTTCAAGCATAACGATATAAACATAGTGCACTGGTATAAAGTCAGAGAAAATACTATTATTCTACTTGAGGGGAAAATATGACTGAAATAGTGATGCAGGATAACAGTGTACTTGGTGTAGTTTGAAACCGATACAGATTTGCAGCCCGGGATAAAAAAGGTGTTAAGTGGAGAGTGAAAAAGCAAAAGACCATTAAACCAGCCATCCAGCTACACAGACATGCTTTGTCCACCGAGGCAGCACAGGATGGAGAAGGAGCATCCAGCCCATCCACAGCCATCCTGTAAACGCAGAGTGGAGTTGAGGTGAAATGATTTGTGCCATGTCTGCGAAGCAACAGCGGCTGATGCCACACGTAGCCCCAAGCGACCCGAGCTCAGACCGTTCTTTTCAGTCTGTGAGAAAAAAAAAATGATTACAACTTTGTAGCTTTTCGTATTGTCCCCTGCCTTCTCACAGCAGTAGATGCACCCATCACAGTTACTCACTCCTGGCCTCTGGACGATTAGGCACCATCTCACTCCAAGCATGACCGATTCTTCTGCTCCCTCTCTCGCAAACTCATCGCTCCGCGGGTCAGGGGACAGACAAGCTGAGGACTTCATTCCTTACGCTTCTGTCGTTTAAGTCAGGTCAGATGACTGTCATTCCTCTTTTCCCTTTAGGAGGATAGTACTATGATTCCTTCTACTCATGTCCCCATCCTCTCCCATTGTCTGTGCCTTTAACTCTGTGTATTCCCAAACCCTTTCTCTCTGCCTGCTTCTAGCTTGTATTGTGACTGAATTGTTCCCTGTGGAGGGGCTATGAAGGATCCTACAACTGTGTCTGCCCCTATACTTTAGGAGGGCCTGGCTGCAGACATCTTGTACATCTACAACCGGAAATTCATGACCAGAACTGAAGGCCTCCATATCCTGGGAACCTTAATGTTTCGTTCACACCAATCGCGATTCATGCATCAAATTTGCATTGGCCGCCTGTATTTGGACGTATGGCGAAATTCACTGCTCGACACATGACCAAAAATGTATTTAGCTTGATGCCCCAAATGTGTGTGGGAGGAGCTTCCGACAAATGTTTTTGGCCTGATCGCCACATGGAGCAGTGTCTGTGTATGTCTGATTCTTAATGCATATTTTGAAGACCAAAGCGTCAGTAATCACGTCTCCATGTCTTGTTTCATAAATCATTCAGATAGTCTACAGTACGTTGAGCGTCACCATCTACTGCTAGAGGTGTGTCTGGAAGACGGCAGCTTTCAGCGGTACTTCTGTCTCTCTGTGACTCAGTTTGTCGACTTGCTGTCCAGCGTTAGACTGTAGAGGACAAAGATAAAATGACACATAAAATTTGAGGATTTTTATATTATTGTATTCATGCAAATAAGAAAAATATAAAGTTCAAGATGAGAGTGATCAGATCTCTCCATGTTGGATTTCGACTCCACCCACTGATGTCATAAAGCCATACCCGAGCTCCTGATTGGCTGATGCGACGCAGTGTCCTAGCCAAAGTTCAGATTTTTTTTTTTTTTTTTTACTCTGGAAGCACTTCAAAGCCCAAATTGCTCCACAACTTTCAAATTAAGCTGCTGCTGGACCGACACTCAAATTGTGCTGGAGTACCTCAGATCCTGTCCGTACATTGACATAACTTTGTAACTGGAAGCGAGTGCCGCACAAATTGCATTTGGTGTGGACATTTAACTTTAATAAAAAAGATTTCTACAACTAAACACTTTGAGATTAGGGCTAATATTAGGGTAAATTGTATAATTTCCATTTTAGACATTATCTTGTCTGCAGCAGCTCCTCTCTCCTTACACTTTAGGACCTCTTCCCCCTCGTGCACAACAGAACGGAGGACCAAATGAAGGACTGGTCTCATGGTGTCTGATCATAAACTGTGTGCTTAGTTATTTCAGATTTAGCATGAAAATATTTTAGTCTAAAAAAGCTGCAACAAGCTCTCACCTGTAGATCCATCAAGAAATACAGACAGTGGGAGAGCTACAACACTTTATATGGGGTTGGGTAGAAGAACTTAGAAGGGTGACAAATGACAACAGCACAGCAGAGGCTTGATCTTTTAATCTTTGTCAACAACGATACTAATATTGACTCAAAAATTGCAGGGCTAAGCTTTCTCTAGCTCCGCCTCTGGGTACAAATCAGTTTAAACTCCTTTATTTGTTTGCATTTCGTTGACAAATGTTTAGCAGTAGAAACATATTGCTGACTTGTTTGTGGAAACTCAGGTGGAGAGTGAAATGATGGTGGGGGGGCAGATGCAGCATCAAAAAACACCAGCTAGACACATGTTGCCTTAATTAAGCTTGACGGTCTCCTGAAAATACGAAGCCCCAGCCCTGAATTACTTCATAATTGTTTAGTGCTTGGAAGGCATCTTGCACTGTAGATAAATATAATTAATGCTCAGATGAATTCATGAAAAAAAAGAATTAATTAGCAGCATTGGTTAAAATGGACAGCAATAATGCTTTATTCATATTGATTTTTCCAGTTTATGGAACAGGCTCTGAGAACATCTCAATATTTGCTTTGTTGTTTTTAGCGTTTTACAGCTTTCTTTAAAGAAGTAATTCTTTCAGTCTCCCATGAACTGCAGGCAGATCTGAGTTGTAGCTTTTGGTATTCATCACACTTTATCAAGTTGAGCAGAGGGGCCTTGAGTGACTTACCTTTAATACTTTTGCTTCCTATCTCCATCACCACCGGGGCTCTCAGAATAGTCATATGCTGGTTTCCCAGGCAACCAACCAGGACCCTTGTCCAGAGAGGGTTGCCAGACTTTGAATGGAGGAACATGAAACAGTGGCCGCTCTCACAAAACACCCACTGCTTTTATTTATAGGTTCTAACATTTCCTATAAGATTGTGTGAAATAAAGAGCCGTTTAGCTTCTTTATTCAGTGTGCGCAACCCGACAGAGCTGCCTGCTGGAAAACAGGCTCCTGCCACCAGGATGAAAACAGACAAAGCTCCATTCCCCCCGGAGGAGGGAGAACCCAAGTTTCATTTCCCTTGGGTCAGCGCACTAAGCAAGTCCCAATAATCTAAAGACAGAAATTAAAGGATCACTAAAAGGGAAACAGAAAAACAAAAACAGAGTCAGGCAGCACTGATGGAGAACACTATTATCAGATGTCTAATTAATCTGTTGAGCATGTGATGTCGAGGGATTAGAGCTGGATTGGCAGAGAAAACAAGAGATGAGAACAGTTGAAATCTCCATCTTGCAGTTCTTTACAGGGAGGGGGGTACAAACGTTTTATAATCAGCAAAAGAGAAGGACTTCAGTCTATAAGACACTCCACTAAAGCTGTGGGATCGCTCAGAAGTGGGAATACTAAAAGAAGCTAATTAACTTGCAAACTAAATAAATATTAAGGAGTATAATTGGAATTGCAGTATACAAATAATGTCCATACGCAGTAATTAAAACAAGAAAAAAATAAGATAGATTTAAATGAAAAACATATATTTTGTTAAATGATTATCAGTTTTGATTGTTGATGGCGTATATTTATGTAACGCTTTACTACTTTAGGCCCAAAGCACTTTACAGTCGTAGTCCCACGCACATATTCACACACTAATGCCAACCTATAGCCACCAGGAGTGATGTGGGGTCCATTGTTTTGCCCACTTAGGGACATGCGATCCTGTGATCCTCTGATTAAAGGCCGATCGCTCTACCTCTGAACCCTAGTGCCCCCATTTGTACCATTTTTTTCATTGTGGTGCTGTTTAAAAGAACAGGATTCTGGGGTTGCTGGTGTGCATTTTTTTGACTGCTTGATTAACACATTTATTTTAAAAAAATGAGCTTCATAAACCCTGTAATCTTAAAACACAACATCAAGATGATATGGGGAAAACTTCATCAATTTCACCAATTGAAGCCTAATAAATGTTTGGTGGATATATGTGACACATTCTTCTTTTTCTAAGATCATATATAAAATGTACCAGAATAAAAAATGTTGGGAATATTTCATAGAAATCTGAGATGTAACCTCAGGATTTATGTCACTAGCTAGAACCTTACAATTAATGTTAGACATTTCTATTGGTTGTAACTTTGTTGCCCGCCAACAGGGGGTGCTGTTTCTCATCTTCTAAGCAGATCAGACCACATAGATGATGGGTCTCTTTAGTGTTTTTCTGCTGATTTGTAGCTCAGGGAATAAAGGGGGTTAAACAGCAGACCTTCCAGGAAAAAATTAAAGTGCTTAACCTAATTTTAAATTGGTTTCTTGCTCTCATGTCAAACTAGAAATGTTTTTGATTTCCTCTAACTTTAATTACAGAAAATTATTAAATGAAGAAAAATCTAACAGGAATGAATGTTCAGCCTTTATTTTGCAGGTAAAACCAGACTATATTTCCACATTACAACTTTTTAAGTTCTGTTGATGGATCCCTGCTACAAAAACATTACATTGTTAATTCATCCTGAACATAAAGTGTAACTTTTTGTCAATCAAATCCCAAGAAACTGGAAATAAAATGGTGTAATCAAATCATCAATCTCTTAAACGTCACGTAACTTAACATATACAAGTTAAAAAAATATATATATATAGAATTCTGCTCAGTGTTGCCACAACTAAAAAATGTGAAGCTTCTGCTGGAGGCAAAAGCTTCACATTTACCTAAAACATTGAATACCAGGCATGTCTTACAGTTTTGAAAACCAGTTTGGACAAACTTTGAGGAGTCGGTAGTTATGTATGACCCACTTCAGCTAATGGAGATAAACGCTTTCTGCTGTCGACCCGGGTTCAGTCCTCTTGCTTCAAACCCTATTAACTGATGACTCACAGGTCCGAGCAGACAGCAGCACAAACGGGTCTAGTTAGATTTGACTGAAAATCTAAAAAAAACTATAAGAAATCTTGTTTTAATTAAAAAAAAAAAACCTAAGGGTATAACAATCCATTTAAATTATTTAATTCAAAGTATTTCCACACATTTGAGTGTAATGATGGCTTAGTTATTTTTTGCTGCCATCAACTGTGCCTCAATCCCAATGTTAATTCCAATGTCAATATAATTGATTTATTTCATTTTGAAACAATTTTATAATGGCATAGATCAATTTGATCAACATCTGACCTCATACCGATCAATCTGTTTGGGTCATAGGAATATACATTGATTAGTTAAATAAGTTGATTAATTGTTAAACCCCTAAAAAAAATCCATTAGCATTTTTATGGTGTCAAATTTAACCAAAACATGCATTTTATTACAAATTTCCATTTAATAAAAAACTCATTGTGAAGCAAATTAGGGAAAAATTCCACCTTAAATATTTTTGTTCATTCCCTGAGTAATAACTGATCAAGGACACGAGGACCAAAAAGCTTTTTTAACTTTTAATCATGCAAAAAAAAAATACCTGATCAAAGAGAGGAAAGAATAAAATGAAATAAAAAATATGCAGAGCTTCTGTAAAGGTGTGACTTTTCTTACAGGCCGCGTGAACTTAATTCGTAAAAGTCGAGGTTGTTCCGTTTCTTGGAGTAACCCAGCATTTTTCAGGGATGAAGCCTTAAAGATCTGAGGAGCATCAAGAGACATCTCTAAGAAGTGCACATTCAGTTTTTATTCATGTTCCCTTCCCATTTCTTTTCTAGTGATCTGCAGCCTCGGAGAGAGGTGGATGAGAGACACAAGCGGCTTGAAAGATAGCGGAAGTGTTCTCTAATAGAAATTAAGTGAGTTGAGGTAGACTCTTCAGTTAGGCAGAGGCTGTCACCGCTCAGTTCAAAAACATTCTGCCGCGGCGACACACCCCAAAAGCGCCGAAAGCCTGTTATATGACTTCTCTTTGAACATCAGAAAATTTCATTCACAAACTTTAATATTGCTTAAAAAGTCTTCTGAGTTTCAGGTACACAAACACAAGTTTATTAAATGTAGTTTCTTGTTTCAGGAGTGAATTCGTCATGACCTCTCACATGCACAGTCAGGGCGCGTGCACGCGCGCACAAATGGTTCTCATATTCAGGAGGACAGCTGCAGGGGTGTGGAAGTCTTGGGAAAATGGATCGTGGAATCAGGCCAATCAACTTCCTCTCCAGCCTGCACCTGTTTGTCTCCGTCTGCCCCTGACAATTTCACAACAGAAATGCTCACACATTCAAAGGCTAACTCTTTAAGTTAACGTTATAGATTACTGTCACGGGAGCAACTTCCTGTGGAGCTTTTATTTGAAAAAAATCACACCATGATGACATTATTGTAACATTATGCAGTTGAAAGTCTATAACACATCTTGGCGTAATTCACTAAACCCTTTCATAATTAGGACACACATCCGACGAGAGAAATCCCAGTAAAAATAAATAGTTAGCATTAAATGGCTCCCCAAAGAAAAAAAAATGGATGCTGCAAATGGTGACAGTTAATGCACCTTGATGTTTTTGGCACTTGAGGAGAATCCGAGCGTGCATGCAGGAATCGCGGCGTGTAAGAGAGGCTGTGCAAGTGCATGAGAGCTGGGAGGGAGGGTAGATGATCTTCTCTGAAGCAGCCCAGGCAGGCAGCAACAGCACTCAATCATCCCAGATCTGCCAGACGACACCAGCAGAGAAAACACATTATCCGTGTCGTGTCGCCTCGCCTTCTTCTGTTGTCTTCTCTTTATTATATTTAGAGCTGCCTTGCCTCGGGGTCAGGTGACAATCTGCATTCTCTCTCCCTGCAAGTTTTCTCAAAACTGTCTGGAGTAGGTTTTTTTTTCCTGTTTTCTTTTTCTGTGCTTTTTTTCTCCTACCTCTCTGTTAAAGGGGGAGCTGTTGATGGTTTTTATTCCCTACATGAGTCCCTTCGCAGATGATTCTGCTGGCATGGTGTCAGAAAGAAACTAACAGAGAGCAGCGCTGCACATTAGACAAAAGATGAATGCCCTCAGAAGGGAATGAAAGAATAGAGGGAGGAAGCGTACAGCCCGTTTTGAAGTGCTTGTCTAAGTTTAAAAAAAAAAAAGGAGTTCTCATGACGGAATATAAATATATAAATGAAACACTTAAGACATTATGAGGCGCTTTCATTCCCCCTGTCTTTCGTGTGCTGGTTGAGGTGGGAAGTGGAAGGGAAGTAAACACATCTGCATATCTGAGTCATTGGTTCCAAGGGAGCTGTTATGGGCTGTCTCTGCAAATCTCTTTTCTCTACAGCCCACCAGCAACAAGCCCCCCTCCCTCCGCTATGCACCACTGACGCCAGGTCAGATATTTCAACTTTCCTTCAACTGATGTGGTTGGATGTGCGGGTGGCGAATCTGATTTCAGATCCCCCGGATTTCCAAATGGCTGTGCAGCTCCTGAACTGTTGTCTCTTCCCAGGTCTGAACACATGTGCCCCTCCGGTATGCAGCAGAGGAGCATGTCGCCGTCGTTTAGTGTCCACTTGAAGGTAAGTTGGCACAGCTGGTGCAACAAAGTGAGCCAAGACTGGTCAGGCCCTCTGTCTCTGCGGTGGCGATCACCTGGACAAACAAGCGTGCCAGCCCCGCGGCCGCATCTGAGGGATCGGAGGAACGACATCAGCTGGCAACAAGTATGAAGGCAAGAACATTGTGGCTCCCTACCTGCTGCACAGCATGCTCACACACAGGCCAGGTCATGTGACCTTTGATACAAGTGCAGGAAGTGCATGTTCATTATTTGATCAAGAAAAAATTTGTAGCATTGTTTTCTTTTACAAAACACCAAACTGATTTTTACTGAAACAATGAGGTTCAGTAAATGTAGATTTGTTCTGATTCTGCAATTTGATCCAGTTTTCCAAGACAGTCTGATTAAAAAAGGACCAATAGGTTTAAATAATATTAATTAAAAACTTGTTTTTAGTAGTTTAGACTTTGTTTCTCGGGTATGACCAGTAGGGGGCGATGGATTTTATTTCAAGAAAGAAAAATTATCTTCCACAAATATGATTGTTCTCACTTCATTGTTCTTTTTACAGTGTTTAATTGAGTATTTAATACTGAAACGAAGTTTTAATGCCCAAATTTGGAAGCTTTTTGACCAAACTGGAGACTAAAGACTGGAGGTCCTTTGTTTTCTAAGCTAAAAGTGTCTACAGAGTGAGAGGTTAAAGGTCAAAGAGTTGGACTAAAAGTTTTTATGTGGAGACAGTTATTTCTTTTGAGATGATGGTTTGAATAAAAAAAACACTATAATGTGAATGTACAGACGAGAAAAGAAAAGTCTGCACAAGAAACATTGTTCTGGAAAAAAAATCAGCACCGTGTCAAACTTTACTGACTTTTACAAACATAAAAGGACAAATTAAATCCAAAATGAAAGTAAAACACAAAAGTCCCAACATGACCTGTGAGTCCTGTACTTTTAAAACACACAAAGATCAGTTCTAGCATTACTCATAACAAGATGTCAAAGGAGATCTTGGACAAATGAGGTTTTTCTTGTGTTTATTTCTGTGGCCATACCTGCGTTTCTCCTAACCCCTGCGATCCCTCTTTTATCCGCTGCTAACTTTCTTCATGTGCTTGTGCGTTTGTTAGTGAGAATCACTTGTAGCCTGTGAGAAAACTCTTTTACCTCGGCTGTCACCCCCTGGGCTGAGCTCACACAACAGGAATAATGAGCAACTATTCTGTTCTGTCGCAGTGAACCAAACAAGATTTACAAGAAAGAATGACTCCGGAGGTCAAGGCAGTGTGCCGGCTCGCTCTTTACCCATCTCCCATACACACACACAAACGCTTTCTAATTTCTTACATATGTCCCTGGTGTAAAGGGGTCACCATGGCAACTTTGTCTCTGCAGCAAATGACTGGGATGTTTTGATGGGGTCTTGACCAAAGTGTATTGATCTACATGATTTGATGCCTGTTTCTGAGAAAAATGGTCCTCAGTAGAGTAGTATGAAAAAATTCCCTGGAAACAATTTATACTCTTTAAATATTCAAAGTTTATGAACTGTTTGACTGACTTTTTGTCAGTTCCAGGAGGTCAGAGCACAAAGCATCTTCCTTTGTGTGTTTTCCGTAATGCAGTGTGTCTGTGCAGATGATTCATGAAGATGATTCATGAATTTCACCGCTGCCGATAATGAAAATCCACACTTTAAATCACCCCCCATTCAGATCATAAATACACACCTTCTTGCTCTTACAGTGTTCCGACTCCCACGCGAACAACAATGGGCCCACCTTCATCAGTATATTTTAGGGTGACACAAATAAACAACAAAAGAAAAATTCCATTTTACACTCATTTTGCATTTTCCTCCACCACCACCACTACCGCCGTGCGTGCGGTCATGGCTATAAATATAATGCAACGACTCAAAGTGATACATACAATGTGGGCAGCATTTACTCAGCGGCGTCTTATGAATTCATTCATGTGAATAAACTGTTTATGTAATAAAAGTGGCTTTAGAAATCTGTCTCTTAATTTGTAGGCTTCTATGGGGAAAACACGGCAGCACTTTAGTCTCCACAGAACATAGTCCTTTGTTGTGGATGGCTGCTGTGTGCCCTAGGGTCAGAGGAGGTCACCAAAACAGTAGTCAGTGAAGAGGGAGGAGGATCTCAACAGTGTGAGATAGAAAAAACAACAAAATGTGTCTGTGTGAGTAAAATAATGTATTTTTTCCAGTGGTAATATGGCCAGCCTTTATACTGTTTATCATTACTGTCTATATTATCTTTAAGTGGAAAGTCCACGCACTGGAAACTTCACTTACAGTATCCACTCACAATTTAGTCAACAATTTTCCTTTTTCAAATGAAGCCACAACTTCCTCATTGCTGAGTTTCCTCGCCTCTTTGGTGCTCTCTTTTTTCTTTTTTTCCGAGCGTTGCGTCTCTAGCTTGTGGTTTTCTCACTACTCAGCGCAGAACAGGAAGCATGTTGTGGCAAAACAGGTCCCTGTCACTGTTTCCACTTCTCACTGATCACCACAGGAGCTAAATTTAACACCAATAACAAGATCACAGGTGCCCAAAATACTTTCTTCTACTGTCGTAGAGGGTTCAATTTAGCTACTTGTAGCTATTTATACGCAGCCATGTTAATATGCTTATGTCTGGGCTGAGGTTTAAGTTTATGACGCAGTCGGCCACAAAGGAAACAGCCTAAGCCAAGTAACAACAAGATATCCAAGTCAAGAGATTCAGAGGGTGAGACCTGACAGTGATATCAAGAGTTTATACAGATTTATTCCAGATTCATTGGGACGGGTCAACCTTTTTACTTGTCAGTTATCCTGTTTCTTGGAGGCTATTTCACATATGTTGAATATCCTGTGGTGACATATGTAACTGTAAAAATAGAATACAACTGTTTGATTTGACTACATCTGCCCCTCATGACTTCACACCAAAGAAGAAGGAACTACATCTTTCGCTGTAAATAAAGAAGTGAGAAAAATTGCAAAGTGAATGGAAAATGTAGAGGAAAATTTCACAAATTTAAAGCTAATGTATATAAAGTTTGGAAAATATTCAAAAAAAAAAGAGAACTTGAGTGAGAGGACACACGGGGTGACACGACTGAACGAGTTGGATCATGTTCAGGAATTTATCTGGAAAGGAGAAGCAGTATCAATATCAGTCATTTTCTCTGGAGCGAGACTATTGTGTGTCCTTGGTATTGTGAGGCCCGGTCTGAACCCTCCACTGTGCGCTGGCTGCACACTCAGCTGACATGGTGGAGGCTGAAAACAAACCTCTGTGTTTGGATTGTTTTTTTTTTTCTTTTTAAGACTGAATGCTGCTGCTGCCTCTGCTCCCTCCATCTGACTGGCAGCTGAAGCCAATAACACAACCGTGGTCAAAGCCTGGTCTCACTTATATCTACATGTACACATTTACTGTCAGGAACTGCAAAATCACATCGTTTAGGAGAAAATATGAGCCCATAACATCTCATTTCCTCCCTTGAGCCCACTCTCTCTCATTTATCCCTCCTTTATCCCTCGCTAACACCATTCCTGTCTCTTTGCTCATGCTGAGGAAGTGGACGCGAGGAGATGTGGTGGGATTTTGGGGGACGGATATTATCTCATGTTGTCACTTGTAAAACTGAGCCAAAGGGCCTGCTATAAATAGGCAGATTTACTCCACCCCAACGCTCAGAGCTCGGCAGGAGATCAGGCTTGGGAGTGTGACTTAAAGGCTAGGGTCAGTGTGTTACTATGGCGACACAGCCACGGTAGTGTGTGCGATTCAAATGGGGTAGGTGAACGTTGGGTGTGTTAGCTGCCCCCTCCCTGTTCTCCCTGGCCAGCGGAGGCAGTCAGTCTCCCAGCCTCTGCTGAAGCAGAGCATGTTGGGTAACAGCAGTCTGGAGTTCCCCTGGATTCACTCCAGGCCTCCTCTCGCTTCCCTACTGCCTCTATCCCACAGTCCTCTCCTCCTCCTCCTCCATAACCCACCCGCTTCCTCTTTTCCCCCATGGCTCTTTCACTTAGTAGATACGTGTGTGTGTGTGTCCAAGTCACTTTTGTTGAAAAGTAGATTTTTTTTTGTCCCAATCTGAGCTCGTCATCTCCTTTGATGAGTTTCCTACCTCAGCAACACACTGGGAGAGTTTTCTAATGAACCCCTGCAAACTCACTTTTGCCAGCGAGCCAGTGTCAGCTCGGTCTGCTGCCTCAGCATGTCAGCCTGTTTGTTATGACTCATTTTCACTTTTTCTCCACTCTGAAAAATGACAAATAAAGATAGCATTCAGTTGGAGCTGTGTCTATTTGTGGCTCTGGCCGAGGCCTTTCAGGATGCCATCATCATTGCAATCGTCATCACTGGGTAATGGATGTTTACAAATTTAGCTCCAAGTGTGATGCTTCTTCTGGAGGTGGGCTTGTTAAATTGGGTTGTGAAATTGTTGAAAGAAAATGTTGCATCCTTTTCGTGACTCTGCAACTGAGTGGGAGGTTTCTTGTTTCAGACGATTAAAAAGTTTATATTATTTAGGATCAGATTGAACTGTTCCAATTTTCGAGTGATTTTTAAGCCTCTGACACTCAGCAGATATTCTTTTACACAGAAAAGTCAAAAAAGAGGAATGATGACAGATAATGAGAAGTAGGCACACTGACGAGAAAGATGTCAACAAGGCGGTCCGTCTTCAGAGGCGGCTTGTCTTAGCATGTTTACCTGCGCCCACTCCATTTAGTACAAAGACTGAAGAACAAGCCGCCGCACGCTTGTGCCACAAAAGGCACACAACAGTTACTCACCCCGCTTTGCACCCATGCGCTGACAAAGCACAGTCACAGTTTCCGAAACCTCTCCCACCACGTTTGCATTACCTCTTCCTGCATGAAAAAAAAAGAAATGACTGTTGGAAAAACAACAGGTTTGCACACTAACTCTGCATCATTTTAAACCACAAACACTTAGAAATAAAAAAGGTAAATTTTAAACATTATCATATTATAATTGTTATTCTTTTAAAACAGAGATTGGTAGCTTCACATGTTTAAATCTTACAGATGAAATGTCTTATTTGGACTAATTTCTTATCTTTTTGATACAGTGCCACCAAGTAATAAAATTTAAACAAGATGAAACATAACAATGATGTATGATGAAGCTGAAACAGTTTGGGTATCATTCAATAATTGCACGGAGAGTAATTTATTCAGATTAAAAGTTCTGTTGGCTTTCATCATACAGCCATGTTAAGCCCCCAAACAGACTTTACCATGTTAGAAGTGCTATAACCACATAACGACACGCTATAATCACCACTGAAAGTTTACCTTTAGTTGTTATGCTGAGTACTGCCGAAAAACCTGAGCAGACTCAAGCAGGAACAGCTAAACCAAAAACTCAAGCTTGCATTTTGTGTGGGAAAACCCCCATTTTAAATCAATTTATTTAGAGGATATAACATGACCTTTTACAGCTGGCAGAAATTGGATTTGACTTTTTGAAATTGCCAAAGAGTAAATGGCTCAAAATCGTGCAGTCAACACCTTTTTTTTTTAATGGATTTTGATCATTTTGAAGCATCTGTGAATTAAATGTGGGGTGGATTCAGACTGGACATGTTTGGTTCGCTTAAAGGGAGTCAGACTTCGGGTCAATTTTACAGTCTGAATGCACCCTAGTGGTCCAGTACCAGGCACCGCCTAGGGAGCCATCTTTTAAGGTGGGTTACCTCAGTTCCAATTGGCTCGGAGCGGAACTACTGGACCAAAACGGCCACCTTTGCCCCGCCCTCATAATTCCTGGCCAATGGCTGAGGAGATCTTTAGTCACATGATCCTGTTAGCAAGCTTTAGTTAAAACAGAAATGTTCGGTTGATGCTTGTTTATAGAGACCAAACGCAAAGGTTCAGGCTGTGGTCAGGACCAATGGACTTTTCCAGTATGACTGAAGTTATTCTGGAGTGTTTTTTTGTAACATGTGAAATGAATAAAATAAATATTTTTTATGTTTAGGTTTGACTGTTGGTGTTGGACAATGTGTGTTTAAAACAGTAGATGCAGCTATTAAATGCTTCAGATTTTAAAGTTGATTTTAAAACTGTACAAAAAACAGACACAAAACATTTGACATTTCTCAGTAAAGCTGGACGTGAAGCTAACATGACACTGGAAAGATGGATGGCTTCAACTGGATCTTTTTATTTGTCTGGCTGGCTTTAAACAAGACCACAGAGTGTGGGATGTCTGAGCCACAGCCACTGAGTGAGAACAAAACACAGACAACTTCCTCTTTCCACCCATCAGCCGCGCGGCTCTCTGCCTCTGTGTCTTTTCTTCCTTTCACTATGCAGTTTCTCCGACTCAGCCCTCTGCTACCTCGGAGCAACGGATGTGATGTCACTTCCTGTAGGCCTTCCGCTGTGCTGCCAGCGACTAATGAAACAGGCGCTCGATGACAGCTGTGCGCGGCGCTGGAAACATGCAAATAAACGGGGTCAAAGGTTGGAGCTTGCTTACTGCGAGCGTAAGCTCTCACAGCTGCTTTGGTTGAACCGCGCTGCAGTCACTTCAGTTTCTTTTGTTGTCTCTTGTCAAGTGGATCACCTATCGTCTGTTGTGGCTCTCACAGGTTCAGTCAGCCTCTCCATGAGGGGGAAAAACACAGTTGTCAAAACTAAAGCAGCTAAATTATGTGTAAATCCATGGTCAAATAATTAAAAAAACACAATATACAGTGTGTTTTGCTGTGTCTCTTCAGCCCAAAAGAGCACCGGTGAGAAAACTTGAACTCCTTTGCCTAATCATCTGTCGTTAGTTGAGAGTCTCCTGGTGACAGACAGGCAGGCGCTGTGACACCCAGCCCTGGTAATAGAAGGCAATTATAAGCCCTGGCGAGAGCTGTGGCAGTGGGGAAAACTTTTATACAGCCCCCCTCCTGGGGCGCTGACATGCAGACACACTGAAATTAATTGCTACAAAACATCAGACAAGCTTGACGCACACATGCGCATAGTCAAACTCCTGGAAAGGAGAGGGATGAAACAATGCGCATCATGCGACGCCGCGTTGATGCTTGTGAGGAGGATGAAGACGAAAGAAAAGCAGCAAAAAACAAGTAGATCCCTTCCAACAAATCATGTTTTCATCTAAATAAAGAAGCCAAAGACAATAGACTTGGGTACCTTGGAGACCAGGAGGACTATTTCTCCATGGCAACCAGTGTGGTGTGTGACAATGCTGCAGCGCTCGGGTTTGAACTGCAGAATAAAAAAAAAAAAAAGCTGTCTGGGAATTCACAGATAGATGGGGTGAAAGACAGAAACTTCGAGAGTGAGACCCACAGAGGGATCTGGGTGCACCCGTAATGAGAACACACACTGTCACAATTCCACAGCCGGAGGAAAAAAAAAAAACGGAAGTTCATGACTTTCCAACTCGCCGCATTTTCGTTTTTTGACTATTTAAGTGAGAAAGAGAAAATCCCAACTAAACAGTGACACTAAGCCTGTTTACAGGAATTGAACATCTAAATACTATTAAAGAGTTCTTTGGTGTTGCTATGGAGTTCCTCAGTTTAACTGTGCAGCAAGTGGGCTTCTGCAAGATTTATGTTAACTGTATCGTCAGGGTACATGCAGGGTGTGTGCTGTCAGCACTCTTGTGGGTACATGCACTCGTGCTGGTGGACCAGATTGTGTGTTTGTGCTCAATAAGCTCCGTGCATTTTGTGTCTGGACAGCAAGACAAATGATGGAATGTGCTGGTGTATGTCGCAACCTTTGGGTAAAGGTGGGCCTCGAAGTCACAAGCTTCTGCTTTGGTTTTTGATCTCCTCTTCTTATGAAAGTTTTAAAGTCTCTTGTCTAGTTAAGATTATTGACTTTAGCTGCTGACTTTTTTGTGTGTGTTTGTATTTTCTAAACTGTGTATCTTACAAGTTGCAACAGCTACTTTGCCGGTTTTCGCTTGTCAGCATTGCCTGACAACCATCAACATGCAATCTCCTTTGTGTGTCTTTATTTTTATTTGCTGGGTGCTTTATAGAAATTCATCACGGTGTCTGCTGGCAGCGTAGGCAGAAAACTATTCCCCCAGCTCAGCTGAACTCTCACCCTCCTTTAATGTAAACACTGTTCACCAGTCACGTTCCTCCCATTAAAGTAAATGCCCGCATTATGTATAAATCTAGTCTCCTTAATCCAATTGCAGCAATAACCTGCACACCAAGTCTTTTCCGAACCCTTACATTAAGAAAGACAAAGATGGCCACTCTAACCCTGTCAATGTGTGGTATATGAGCTGCACTAAAAGCGTCAGGGAAAATGCGATTACACATTTACATCTCATTTGCTTTATTGTCTGACTGCAGTGGGGTTTAGCGGATCAGTTTTTGAACTTTGAGTCCAAGTGACCCTGAGCGACATTTGCCCCTGAAGCTTCAACTCCATAAGAACCCATTGTCCCATAAGCCAACTGCTTCTGACAGCTATTCATTTATTCATTCTCCCCTCATTCCGGTTCTTGTGCTTATTTTTCCTTGGAAGCATACGGCGGCGGCTGCAGTTTCTGTTGTTGATGTTCCCATCTGCCTTTCCTCGTCAGCCGTCATGAGTGTTGACATGCCGCACTCTGAGTTAAATGATTATAAAGGGAAGCGGGTCTGTCTGATGGAGACCTGTCTCCCCAGCCCTGTAGGCGATCCCACATCGACAGTCTCCAGCTGGGGGTAGAGGGGAGGCTTTGGAGTGTGGGGGGAGAAGGGTTTACCTGAGTCAACCAGTCGTACCTGCCCTCAGGCCGGTCTGTCAACAGGCAACAAACACTTTCTCTTTAGCTCTGTTGCTTTCTAGCTCTTCTGCACTTTTAACCATTTATCTCTCCAACTTTTCACTCTATCCTTTTACTTTTGATCAACCACAACAAAAGGCATCTCACCTGAGCAGGTGAGACAAATCTGAGTTTTTGTAAACAGCTTAAAGACCCACTCCAGTGAATGTTGTGTTTTTGGTGTTTGGTAGGACATATATTAAGAAAATTACTGTTTTAAAAGTCTCTAGCTTTGACACGGGTGCTACAGTTGGCGGGACACAAGGTCCATACTCTGCTAACTAGATCCATGTACGTCTTTGTTTTCCTCGTCACAGCTCAAAATCGTGCAGCTGGATTGCTTCAAAATTGGGTGTTACACCATTTATGTTAAATTTAGGCTGTGAGAGGCAGTAAGCTAGCAGGAGAGAGTGTAAACAAACGGATGATGGGAAATAAGTGAGGGCTTACTCCACGCCAACAGTCTCACAGACAACTTCAAGGTAAATTTCTGCTGTTCTGCCAAAACTACATCCTAGAAAATGACACGTTTTTGATTTTGGCCAAAACTTTATAGTTTAAAGACCATTTTCTTAGTAGTTCATGAAATGTTTGTGTACACATACTGTAGGAACATGTGTGTGGACCGTACCTGTTTGAGTACCGCCCTGTCTGGAAGGTCATTCCTAGAGAGACAGAAAGATTTTAGTGCATGTTTACAAAAATCTCAGCGGTTTTGTATTTTTAGCTCCTGGTTCAGAAAGGAACAGATAAAAAACAAACTCTGCCCCCCTTTCTTGCCATCCGCTCAGTAAACGTCAAAGGCCACAGACTGCGCAGGGTGATGGCGTGACTGACGCAATAATAAACCCACGCTGCCCCTCAACATAAACAGATGTGGACTGGCAGGGTCCGTGCAACTGTGGACTCTGGCAAAAGTTTGAACTCCTGACAAAAATGACTGGAATAAAAACTCCTCTGTTGTCCTGAATGTTTTCGATCCTCTCTATGTTGAAACGCGAGTGAGTCACGCCTGAAAGGAACGGGTGAAGGTAAAAAACAACTGTTGCCTTTGAGTCTGAAGGCAGAGGCCACATCTCTCTGCCTCTTTGCCCATGAGAAGACATCCGCAGATGATTAGCAGCTGCTATGTTTGTATATACTACTCATTCCTCGCCTAAATGTCTCAAATGTAGTGATAAATCAAACACCAGCAGTCATGGCTTTCCCACAAGCAACCACTCATCTTTGAATTAGCAAGAATTTACAAATGTTCACTAATTTTTAAGCCAAATAGTAATCAAATATTATTGCATTTGCAAAAAAAAAATCCTCAAATTTGAAATCTTAGAGTAAACCCGCTCCCATTTCCCATCATCCATCTGTTCACATGCTCTCCCACTAGCTTACAGCCCCTTACAACCCCAACTTAATATTAGCGGTGCAACAAAAATGGCGACCAATATTGAAGCTATTCTTCTGTATAGTTTTGAAAAACAAAGCTTGAATGGACTTGAATAAAGACAAACTCAGAAACACAATTTTAAGCTTAATTTGAGAAAAATACCACAAGAACATTTTAAAAATAAATTTTTGTTGAAGTAAGTCTTTAAGCAAACAGAATACTTTTAATTTTGTCTGCTGATTGAAGGGAAAGTCGCCTGAACCCCAAGTGTAAATAATGATGTTGAACAGTCTCATGTGATAGTTGTGTTCACACACACACATGATCTGCCAAAATGATTAGATCACCTGCAGACTTCCATTTGCATGCTTGGAAAACAGAAAGTGTTTTGTGACAACACTTCAATGTTAAGGCTGCTCGGCGCGGGGAAGCCCCGTCTCTCAGCGTGAAGAACTGTACCAGTGACTCATCGGGGGCTGAAAGGTCAGGGGTCAGATCTTTTGTCACAACCATCAAACAAACAAACCAGGGACTCTGTGAGTCATATCCTCAGGAAACAAAAAAGGGGGAGAGGGGAGGGGCTAGTGTGGGGTAAGTTTTGATTTGTCTGTAGTGTCAAAGACCACCTTTAGAAGGCGATCAGTGGAAAGAGCAGCAACATTCTTTTCTGTTTTTTGATGTCCTAACCAGTCCTGTGTTCCCTAGAGGTGGGCGTTAAGTGATCATAAGCTTTGCAAAGTTGCTGCAGTTACATCCAAATTGTTATTTTTCAATGACATGCAGCCGTCTCAAACCGCAGAGGCATTCTTGGATTCCTCCAAAAAAAAAGCATGGTGGTGGTGGTGGGGCGGTGTTGTCTCAGAACAGAAACAGGTGGTGTGCTGTAATCGTTTTGAATTGCACTGTCATGGACGGTCTTTGATTTCTGTAAACTGAGCCAAGGTGTATGATGATGAAATGGAGATGCCACACATTTTAACAGTCAGAGCGGGTGAAATCTTCCCTTCAGACATGAATAGGAGTCAATGGCAGAACACTGGATCTTAGTTCACTTCAAACGATTTTGTGGGACTAAAACACTTTTAAATAACTGTTACACACAGAGGCCGTGTGTTGCTGTTGTACAATTCTCTTTCATTAATAACCCTTTGACACCTGAGGCGTCGCCGGCGATACTTAAACTCAAAATCTTTAACATACTGTAACTTATCAACACGATTAACATAATTCCCGCCACTTTTCTGTGTGTAGCTTCATCAGTCTGAGTGGTGAAGGGTTCGGTCACATATGTGGTGGGATATTTCTACAATTGGATAGCTCATTAAAAGGAAACAAAAGAGACAAACCAGAGTGTACTCCTCTTCTCTAGTAAATAATAAACCAAGGACAGACACATCAGCCTCACTGTAGTACCATCAGTACATCTGTTTTCACCAGTGACGGTTTGTGCTATATGGAGTTGCCAATCAATGGAACTAGACTGCAAATATGTTTGTCCTTGTGGAGAAGTTTATTTTGATATTTGGAGAAAGGCCACCTAATGGTCACCTGGTGAACAGAGTTGGCTCCAGGTGTCTATGTGCAAACCAACCTCAGTAGGAAGTAAAGGAGGTTTGCATTTATGCAAAGTAAACTGAGTGGCACCAAAAAAACATGTTTCCTAGCGCAGGCAAGAAGAAATGCAACACTAAAACTAAAAATATGTTTTTTATAGACTGTGACTAAGAACTACTTAAATAAATGATTTTTAAAACAATTTCTAGGGAAAAACTGAGATTATTGAGCAAAAAGGTGATCCCACACTTTCTGATGCTGCTCTGCAGAAACTATGTCTTAAAAATCTTTTTTGATTTTCAGCAAAAATAATCATAATTTAAAAACTATTTTACAAAACCTTAAAAACTGTCCTTTCAAAACACATCATTTAATTCTGATAGCTTAAAGAGCTTTTCAACACCATGTATAGCGACATCAACAGATCTTAACCGGGTTGTCATATGTGAAGATTGAGGAGTGAGAACAAGTTGTTT
The DNA here is from genome assembly GCF_002922805.2 of Oryzias melastigma. NCBI lineage: Eukaryota > Metazoa > Chordata > Actinopteri > Beloniformes > Adrianichthyidae > Oryzias > Oryzias melastigma. The sequence goes on from NC_050521.1 coordinate 16,357,752, forward strand.
CATTTAAGTTTCTGCGACATTTCATCCCTCTTCTGCCTGTTCATCTTTTCCCAGACGCTCCTCACACTTCATGCAAAAGGTCAGGTCGCACACTCCTGCTGGCATCATTTTAAAAAGTGGGAGAAAGTGACATTTAGCAAACAGCTTCATATCTTGTCCTCCGCCGATCACCATATAACTCTGCGCAAAAACTCAGTGTCAGTCTTTCCCATGTAATTATCAGCTCTGGCGGTTTAAAACCAGGCCCTGACAAATGTCTGCCAAATTTAATTCTTGTCATAATCTATACACAGCTGTCAAACCTTTCCACTTTGTGGAAATATAACAATGGTAGCTGGAACTCTTTATTTCTCCTATTCCATTATTCTTCCCTCACTTTGCTGCATTATGTAACAGCCAGGCATGGGTAACTGTCATAACCCACTCTCATGTTTAGCTCCGCCCATCACACTGAGCTGAGTGCACCTGTATGCTAATGTGGAGGGATTCACCACTGCTCCGTATGGGCAGGTGTGGAGGTGTTGAAGGAGGAGCAGCTTGCCTGCATGTCCCTCCTGTCTCCCTGACTGACTTGCTGGCATATTACCTGCTGACAAATGCAGACACAAAGCTCCAGCTCCCACATACTTCACGTGGGTGTGAGGATTCTCTTTCCGTCAATCCATTTTCAGTTTTTCTATGACTTTCAGCCTTCCTTCCCACCTTCATCGGGTCTTTTTCTGAACCCGCCTCCAATTCTTCGACACCACTTTATTTCTGTCCTCTCTTCCCATTGTGTTGCAACTCCTTCCTGTTTCTTCTTTTTTTCTTGCTTGCTTTGCTCATCTAATTCCTCATTTTTGTGCTAGATATAATCAAACATTTGCAAATACTCATTCAGGTAGTGTTAGAAAAGAGGCGTGGTGACTGTATAGGTAATGGAAAAACCTTTTTTTTTTGCTTACGTTGGAGTTTCATTAGGTGAGGACTTCTCTGGCGGGTTTTGAGTAGGAAGCAATGGGAAACTCACTAACAGAAGTGAGCTGGCTCAAGCACACACACAACACTGCACAAAATCATAACAACAATCTGCATCCACTCACAGACTAATTTTCCTCCTGCTCTTACTGCTTCTGGCTTCCACCCTCTCCATGCATCAAACTGGAAGGGAGGCCCAAACAGTGAACTGTTTATCATCTTCATTACTTTATTACTTTTCTGAGTTTTCCCTAACCTGATTTTATTACATTGTCATCAAATGATGAGTTTTCTCATCTGCGCGCGCCGACTTTTTTCTTCTCCGCTTTGCCAGAAATGTGATCAAACCTGGAAACTGATGCATGGCAGCAGAAGCGGATGCAGACAGGAGTTTAGATTTTGTTCATCAACTCACCTGAAAGACACCGCCATTTTTTATTAACTCCTCATCATCACACCACCCCAACCCCACTCATTTAAGGAGCACTTTCATTGAAGTTCAATCTTTTTCACCAAATTTAAAAAACACAAAAAATAGTTTCTGATCAACAGAATTTCTTCCAAAATGCAGCATATTTGGCCATTTAATGAATCAGCATGCATGTTCTAGAGCTGCTTCCTTTGATCCAGGCCTATGTGGGCTTTTGTGGAGACAACTCTACTTGTATGCTTAACGTATGACATCATTTTGCTGTTTTAAATAACAACAAAATTGGCTGAAGGCAAATTTCGATGTACGGGCATAACGATTAGTTTTAGCTTTTCATAATTTGTGGTAAATGGTAAGATTCATAATCGATATTGGTCGATTTGATCTGATTCACTGACAAAAAATTGACATTTTTAGCCAAAAATTCAACCAGTGTGACTCTGAGATAATTGCCTGGTAATGAAGTTGTCCAGATTCCTCATATTTCTCTGAACATAATCAAGTGTAAAAATAAATATGTGTACAAACAAACAGGTAAAGAAGAATTAATGGCAAATGGTGTTTTCCCACATTAAAATATTACAAATGGAACATTATTAGATCATTCTACCACACTGGGGTCAAGTCTTTGCTAAATTCAAAGTGTTTCCACACTCAAACTTAAAGTTGGAATGTCACGGCGCATGCGGGTTGTAGACCGATTGCAAAAAGGAAGCTAACAACAACAATGGAGCTCATCCAGCTTTTAGTTCTTCATAAGTATAATGAGATTATTGTTGTTCAAAAGAAGATTACATGCGGCGAAGATAAATACAGCAAAACGCTGGCGCTGTTTGCACTTTCTATTGTCGTGATGACCTTCTACCAATCAACTGGTTTCATTGTGCGACGACCGAAGCTCCACCCTAAAAATCTTTCCATTTTTCTATGGACCTACAACCACTGACTGTATACTCAGAACTGGACTGAGTGATAAACAGCTATTACTCAGTCATTCTATTTGCTAGAATAACCATTCTTCCCCTGCTATTTTTCTTTAGCATCTTCTCGATAAACCTATTTTTTTTTTCATATTTTTTCCTCAAGCTATTCAAGTTACAAATTGACCGATCAGATGCCTCAGCCACTCCCCACTTCGATTGTTTGATTGACAGATTCTCCTGAGCTGCTTTCAGCGGAAGGGTGTGGAGTTCGAACAGCTTACTTCTAATTGGCAACCGAAGTTGCCATAGAAACCGTGACTCCGAGCGACTCGGACCAATCACTGCCAACTGGCTCCAACATGGCCATGGAAAAATGGCCACTGGATTGGCTTCATTTCGCTGGAGGTAAGGCGTTTACGAGTGACATCACATCTGCTTTGTCCAGTTCTCTAAATACAGTCAATGGTTCGGCACCCTGCTGCAAATGCAGGGTTTGATTCTAATTGATTAATTAGAAGTGTTAAGTGAACTGCAGCTGTGTATGTAGGTGAAGAAGCATTAGTGAGGGGTCAAAGGTCAATCTTTGTTCATTACACACACACAAAACCGTGTCATTCTACAAACCAAAAGTCTGTAAATAATGCTTTGGAGTTGAAATAATTTCCCCTGGCCTGTACACTCAGATCTGTCACTATTGCTCAGACCCTTGTGTCTAAACACCAGCAAACAAGACTATTAGAAACGAGGGACTAATTCCAACACATACCATCACTTTCCCGGGCCACCTCCAAGTCTCCGCCATGCTTCCCAATGAGGTCGCTCGCCTATAGATCCAGTCAGCAACAAAAGGGAAACACATTGATTTCTCGTCAGCCTCCACAGAGGAGTGCTGGCGCGCAAGCTGAGCCTGTAGCAGCCCCGGGGAGGAGGAGGGGGGCGCGCATCGGTATCCCGCAGGCGTCCTGGCAGCTGCGCGCTGCGTTCTTAATGCGGCCCATTAGGCCCCTGAGTGGCAGAGAGATTCCGCTCATATTGAGCGGGGGACACCCCTCAATTAGACCGATCGCCCGGCACCCCGTCAGCTATTTGCGCGCATTAATCAATGAGGCAGACGGAAAGTTAATTTGGAAGAAGTTTGCCTCCACCCTGCAGAGTTTGCACAACCAAAAGATGAGTCCACACATTATGCTTCTCTCTTCAGCCTTTAAAAGTGGAATTAAATTCACATTCATACATTAGGGTGTCTAATTAAATGATTCCGAACGCATAATTGATGATTTTTTATTTTCAATTAAGAACGAATTTTAGATTCAAATTCTTTTTTTTAACCATAAACGCAACATATGAGTGTGTCAGCGGGAGCATATGTTTCCTACAAAAAGGCTCTGTTGTCTGCATTATTGTGAACGCTGGACATGATTTGCACTCCGCTTCTCATTCACTGCCAAAGAGCGATCGGCGCTGCCTCAGGATGTTCCAAATAAGGGCAGGGAAATGGAAAACCACCGGAATCGGTCCTTATGTAGTCATGCAAGTCCTTATAAGGAACGGCTTTCCGGCAGCGGCGCAGCCTGCTACACAGATGGGAAATCCAAATCTAATCTACGAGGCGATCGGGAGTGCGCAAGAATGATGGCGCTGTCCGGCGGAGCCACCAGGATGCATCGATCCGGGACTTGTCGCTGTATTTTTTATTATTTTATTTTGCGCGCCGTACCGTGAGCGCTTCATATAAATCCTCTCTTCTCTGTTTCCCCCCGGGCCGTCATGTGTCCTCCGCTGCACTGCCTAAATATGGGCTTCCTCTACCTCCAAATATGGATATCTACGTCACGCAAGAGTATATAAAAGGAGCAGGGAAACCTCGCAGCGAAGAGAGAGCTCTGAGAGCCCACAAGAGCAACTGTTAGAGCAGAGAGAGGCAGGCAAACACACAACTGAAGAAATATCACAAGTCAAAACTCATAACATCCTCTATCCGAGACGGTCAGAACCTGATTGGATGAGTCAATTATTGACAAATCAAGATTAATCAATTGATTAGTTTTGATTGGAATGAGTTTTAAGGAGAAATCTGCATTTTTCTAAGAAGACAAGTGGATTCTTTTTATTTTTCTCACCTGAGAGGAAAAGGAAAACAACAGGGCCACTGGAGAACTGGTCTTCCACGGCGTGGGGGAAGAAGTGTTTGGCGCCTTCTGAGCTGAGAGAAGTGATCTCCTCCACCTGTGAGGCACTGCTCTGCCAGCGCACTGCCAGCCACCAGCGCAGCTTCAGCACCAGCAGAGGATGGCTGCAGCCAAGACCGAGATGATCCTGCCAGCCCTGCAGATCTCAGAGCCCCTGAGCTTCCCTCACTCCCCCTTGGATAACTATCCCAAGCTGGAAGAGGTGATGATGCTCAGCTCTGGGGGGACCCCCTTCCTCACCGCCTCCGCACCCGAGGGTGCAGGCTTTGGCTCCGGTGAACCCGGGGAGCCGTACGACCACCTTACAGGAGGTAAGAGCACAACTTTTGTTTGGTCTTTCTGCTGTGGGGCTCATCCGAAGCTAAAGTTTACATCTGCTGTGCAACAATAATACAAGACAGTCAAAGTGTTTCTATCTTCAGGAAGGAGAAACAGAAATAATAACAACTTGTACTTATTGTGAAATTAATTGATACTTTATAAAACACGTGATTCTTCTTCACACTGTTTTTTTGTTAAATGCAGCTCAGTTTTTCCACCAGACACTCCTGCTCAATTTAAATTGCATTCCAAAAACCAGCTGAGCTGCAGTTTCAGTAATCAATCGCCTCTAGCTCCGATGGGCTGAGCGGCTCTGTGTGTTTCTGTGTGCGTGCTTGTGGAGCACACGGGTGAAATGAAAGATCGAGAAAGTAGAGGCAGCTGAAAGCGTGAACCTAGAAAGCTCACGCAGCAGCTTGTGGAGATGCAGATGTGACAGTCTGGGAGCTGAAACTGTCAGAGAGTTGCTCTGGTTTGGTTGATCTGTAACGGAGGAGAGGGGTGACATGATGTCCACTGCTTTGACCAACCTTTGTTTCTGTAGACAGTTTAATTAATGCTTCTTCTTATTCTGTACTCCTTGCAGATACATTACCTGATATCCCCTTCAACTGTGAAAAGCCAGTTGTGGAGCAGACTTATCCCACCCAAAGGCTGCCCCCCATTTCTTACACTGGCCGCTTCACGTTCGAACCTGCCACCAGCTGCAGCAACAGCCTCTGGGCAGAGCCCATCCTGGGTCTGTTCAGTGGTCTGATGGGCAACGTCGCCTCCAGCTCCAGCTCCGTCTCGACCGCTTCGCAGACCACCTCGTCTTCCTCTTCGTCCACTCCGTCCTCCTCCACTTCCTCCTCTTCTACCTCCTCTTCAACTCAGGGCTCCAGCCTCAGCTCCTCAATCCACCACAGCGAGCCCAACCCCATCTACTCGGCCGCTCCGACATATTCAAGTCCCAACTCTGACATCTTCCCGGACCAGAGCCAGAGTTTTCCCGCCTCGGCAGGAGGAGTGCAGTACCCGCCCCCAGCATACCCCAACGGCAAGACCTGCGGCAGCTTCCCCGTACCCATGATCCCCGATTACCTCTTCCCCCAGCAGCAGGGAGAGATCAGCCTGGTGCCCCCAGACCAAAAGCCCTTCCAGAACCAGTCCAGTCAACCCTCCCTCACTCCTCTGTCCACCATCAAGGCATTTGCCACCCAGACTGGTTCCCAGGACTTAAAAGGTGTCTATCAGTCGCAGCTAATTAAACCCAGCCGCATGCGAAAGTACCCCACCCGGCCGAGCAAGACCCCCCCACATGAAAGGCCCTACGCATGCCCCGTGGAGACCTGCGACAGGCGCTTTTCCCGCTCTGATGAGCTGACACGTCACATCCGCATCCACACAGGTCAGAAACCCTTCCAGTGTCGCATCTGCATGCGGAACTTCAGCCGCAGCGACCACCTGACAACACACATCCGCACGCACACCGGAGAGAAGCCATTCGCCTGCGAGATCTGCGGCCGCAAGTTTGCCCGCAGCGACGAGAGGAAAAGGCACACAAAGATCCACCTACGGCAGAAGGACAAGAAGGCAGAGAAAGCGGCGGCCGTGGTCGTGACAACAGCACCAGCATCAGCCGCCTCACCTGCCTCCAGCTACCCCTCTCCAATCACCTCCTACCCATCCCCGGTGTCTTCCTACCCTTCTCCAGTCACCTCCTGCTACTCCTCCCCTGTTCACACTTCCTACCCGTCTCCTTCCGTCGCCACCACCTACCCCTCAGCATCCATGTCAAACACCTTTCAGTCCCAAGTCGGCTCTTCCTTTCCGTCCTCGGTTGCATCCACCATCTACAGCTCACCGGTCCCCACCCCACTTTCAGACATGCAGACCACCCTTTCCCCGAGGACAATCGAGATCTGCTAAGTGACAGCAGAGAGCAGAACTTTTCAGAGTCCCTGCACACTTCTCCCTTCATCCCAATGTTTTTTTTTTTTCAGAGGGGATAGAAATCAGCATGGAAAAGGACTTTGTTCCCTCCTCCAAAAAGCACTTTTCTGCTCACTTTGCAGTGTCAGAGACAAGAGAGAGACTCAAGTCAAGGACAGGGCAAAGACGGCACAAAATGAAAAGGGATATTCCTGTTGAAAACAGATGCAGCACTTCAAAAAACGTTATGGACTCCAGAAACAGAGAGCAGAAAACGGCACTGGCAGGTCTGTGCTGTGAGGTACACAAAAGAGACTGAGTCCCTGCTGGTGGTGCTGAAGCACCCCCACCCTCGCAGGCACCCATACAAAAGACAATGAATGATACACATAAGCTATCATATATGTATAATTGTACATGTGCCATGTTTTGTTTTTATTTTTCTTTGGTACCACTGATGTGACAGTTATTTGCATATTTGAAATGTATTATTTGAAGTGAACAGGGCCATATTTTCTACATACTTTCTCTATTACGTAGTGATGATGCTGTGATTTGACATTGTTTTTAAGAAAAAAAAGAAGCACTTAAGTATTCAAGCATGAGTAAGAGTGATGTTAGTTTCTGTTTGTAAATATCATCCACAGGTACCATCTCTTTCTCACACGTGACATATCGCTTATGGAGAAAACAGACAAAAAAAATGACAAAAAAAGAGGACAAAAAAAACTGAGACAAACGCTTGCGTTATTTGGTGCCTTTTGTGAAGCCTTGCTGATGTTGCGGCTCGGCTGAGCGCGACAGAGGATGCGCTGCATCTCGCCTTAAGGGTTGAGGGAATATTTTTGTTACAGAATGTAAGACGTACAGCGGGAGGAGAAGGGACGGGCTGTGTGGGCACCGCTTCATTTTCACAGAATGTAAGCAAAAAAGGAGAAAAATCTATAAAGTCTATTTTTGTAAAAAACAAAAAAAAGTGTAAATATCCACATCCTCAAAAGCTGGAATGTTGAAGTTACCTACTGAGTAGGCATGGGATTCTTTTGTATGTTATATACATGCAGTCCATTATTTTGTGGTTATCTTTATTTTGTATTTGTGTTTGTTAAGACAAGTAACTGTTTCTGGCTTCTAAACACATTGAATGCGCTTAACTGCCAATGGGATATTTGGTGTACAAGATATCCTCCCAGAAATAAAAATATAAATATAAAAAAATCAATACATAAGTATGGTGAATTGTCTTTCTTCTTTCAATTTGTGAATTCCTCCAGGCCGATTACAAAACACATACATTCCATCATCTTTTTTCATAAGTGAATTTTTATCAAAGTGGCGCATCACTGAAACTTATTTTGAAATTCAAAGGAAGTGTGGAAAACTCAATTTAATAGAAACTGTCTCAATCTCGACTTTTGCTTCTAATCTTTCTTTTTTTTCCGATTCTTATGCCTATAAGCACATGCAATATAGAATCTAAATCAAGATATTTCTCGTTTTAATTTAGATTTTATCCTTTAACTGATAAATTTGAATAATTATAGCAAATTTTCTGCATTGGCGTGGCAAAAATGAAATGAATTTAGGAAAAATACTATACATAATTCTTTTAGACAAATAGTTGAGATGCTGTCACCTCTGACTGATCGATTACTTTGCTCTGATTCAGCATGAAAATGAAACAGTCCCCGCTTTCTTTTTTGACCACTGTAGACATAAACCCTCTTCTCTGAATTTGGTGCAATTTTGTGTTGTGAAACGCTCAAACCCAAACACCCAACAATGCAAACACAGCTAAAATAAAACACAGACAGCATGTGGATGAGAGTGATGGAAGAGAAAGGAAGAATAATTAAGGTAATTGGTCTCCAGATCCCAAATTTCCAAAGCGGGTCTGATGAGTTGCCGAGGAGAGTATGTGTGTATTTATGCAGCCATCTGGTTGCAGTATTTATGATTGTTCATAGACACTCTATTATAACCCAACATAGTTGCATCTGTGAGTACAATACCTCGATTAAATGTGTAGTATTGTTTGTCTTTGTTCTTGTTTTCCTCGGTTGGAGATCGTGTGAAGCAGACCTGCTGGCACTGCTGAAACACACACCTCAGATAATTCAACTAAAGATGAAAAAAAAAAAAAAAGAGTAAGGTATCATTTTCTTGTTTGCCACCTACACCACTGCTGCTCTTTTATAAATATTTGAAATGCAGACACAAGATATAGAGCCTGAATCACACAAACACAAATCAGCACTGAGGTTAGATAAATCATCTTGATGTTTAAAATATGATGTTCCTCACTCAGATGCGCATTTTTTTTTTTTTTTTTTTAAGGGAAAATCTCAAAACTCCTCATGCGGCTTGAAACCAAAAGAATCTGTCATGTCCTGTCATTGTTTATAGCACAATTGTGGCAGCAAGTAAAGAGGCACTCAGCAGATTTAGCATCAAAACTTTCCCATGTTGTGGCAATTTTTGAAAAAAGTATTAAAAAGAAAAGTTTATATTTTGCTTCACTCAGCCTTTTTTTCTTTTTCTAAAAGTTCAGAAATGTGTGTACTTTGTCACTGTCAACGATCACGATTCATTTTAGCGATTCCATTGATATGATTTGTGGTTGATTAATTTTGAACGATCCGATTCGATTGATCCAGAACATCTTCAGCCAAAAATTCAACCAGTGTGACACTCAAATACCTGAACTGTGCAGGTGAAGTTTTCCACATTCCTTGTATTTCTTACAAGAAAAAAGTGTGAATTAAATATGTTTATAGTGATATTGATCCATTCGATTAATCATTCCGATAGATTATTAAAGATATGATGGAATTACCATCCCGTCCTTTATTCGAGGCTCTTCCGTGCACATAAAAGCTTCCTCAGTGGGTATGTCCTGTTCGGGGAGGTGTGGAAGAGGACTTGGGGAGCAGATGCTTTCGCTGTGCTGTAACCCACAGTGGAGTCACCACACCCCCCCGGTGGACTTCCACTTCAACAGCCCAGCCTTTGTTCAAAAATGTATTTGTTCATGTATTCTTTTTGGGGGCCATGTAAAAAAAAAAGACAAACGAATTGCAAAAAGAGCTATTCTTTCTCACAAATCTCACCATCCCCTTCCCACCTCTCTCCTCCACACTGACTGTACCTCTCTCTCCCTCTCTCGCAGATGCTAATGATCTTCCCCTGCTGTATTCTGATGCAAGGTCTGTCTACACTTTTTCCCTTTCATCCACATACAAATGTGCTCTTATTGCCTCTTCGCCCTCGGGCCTTTTAAGATGCCTTTTTGAAATATGCCGTTTGATAAGCACATCATTGGCCAAGTCCCTGCAGTGATTAGAGATCTCTTTAATGTGAGCAAGTTAGAGAGCAGGAACCAGGGACTCCGGGGCCGCCAGCCATCCATTCTCTTTTGCCCTCACCCTTTGACATCTCCCAGTTCACGGGGGAGCCCCCACCGTTGGGCAGGATGACCCAAAGCCCGGTTTAGGCCCCGACTTTTAAGTAGACGTGCAGATTAACCACAAGAGGAGCAACACTGGAGGATTGCCTCCATAGAAACATGCGTGCTTTATCACACGAATGTGACAGTAGGACTGCTCTCTAGTGTCTTTTAAATATGCGCCATTGATCTCTTGTTCAGAGCCTCACACGGCCTCCCTGGAATGAGTTTTCTTTTTTTTTTTTTCTTGCCAAACAGGAGAGCAGAGACAATCATCAGGTTCCTTCTGCTTTCTTTTCTGGCTCTTGCACCAAACACCTGTTGCACTTTTGGGGATAAGTGGGTTCCATGTAAACTGCTCGACTTCCATTCTTCACTCGAGAACATTTCAGGTAGATTGCAACATTTCCACACGTGTTCAGAAGTCGTGCTCGGCGTATCACAGGTTGAAGAAGGAGTCAGGTAAAAAATATAAAAACTTTTAGCTAGATCCGAACAAACTGTAGTCTGCAGCCTCCAGATATTTTCTGATGCAAAAGAGACGCAGCTTGTCACAAATGCATCTTCCTTTTTTTGTCAAAACTCACAGGAGAAAATCACAGGCATCTTTGAAATGATTTTCAGAACACATAACAGATTTCTGACATGTCACTTCCTCGATAATCTACAGGTGTCCTGGTAACTTTGGCTGCCTAATAAGCCAGCTTTTTATGGCTTTGAACAGGAAACAAAACAGTGCATGCTTAAATACCTCCAAATATGACACCTCTTCAACTCTGCATCAAGTACACTACAGCTTTACAAAAAGCACCTGGGCGGCTCTGAAATGCAAACAGACCCTTGTAAGTCTTTATGTGTGCAGGCTAGAGAGTGGGCTTGAGTTGTTTTCCTTTCTATCAGTGAGTCAGAAAATAATATGCAAACGCTGAGCTGAGTTTGTGAAGCTGAAGAAATAAACGCGGAGATGCTCCTTAGGTTTTTCAGTTATTTCATCAGAGAGATGTGTGATGTGTAAACACACGTTAGTGGTTTGTGTCAGCACTTTGCAGAACCTCAGTGCCTGTGCCGCAACCATTCAAACAAGAGTAACAATTAAGGTGTTTAGATTGGGGATCAGTTTGACTTACGATGCAGATTCTCTCCTCTTTTTACTCAAAAACCAACAATTTCTGCCTTTTTTTTCCTAGATGAAAGGAGTATTTCGAGGCTGCACTTCAAGACTTCAGAAAAACCACCAGCCGCCCAGATTAAAGGTGAAAGCTGCAGTCGGATGTGTCTTTGTGGCTCATCACAACCAAACTTCACACACTCTTATTCACGTTTTCCTGACATTTGGGAGATTTTTCTAAATTTCAGGTTTTATAGAAGTGGAGTGGAAAACATTCCCCGTGATCACATCAGAGCGTCCAGATCCGCACTCTAAAATATCAAAGGGTAGGAAGCCAAAAGAAGAAAAAATAAACCTCTGTCCCTCCCTCCACCCTGCAGATGTGCCCTGCAGTGACTTCACCACCTGTCATTCAAAAGGCAGCCAGGTGTCTTCTCCGACATCACAGCCACCTGTGCTGATATCCAACACACACACACTCAGACGCACACAGCTTTTCCTCCAAACATGGGCGCTAACAAGAATTTAATCATAGCCAGAGTAGTTAGGCCACACAAAGCCAAAGAAATAATCCCTAACCCATTTGTTCAATAAAATCTGTGGAATGAGTCCACAAGAAATAATGTAATCTGTAGCAGGCATGACTTCTTTAGAGCCAAATGGAGCAAAAAAAAAGGAGGGAAATGCTTCCACTACCAGCACAAACAATGTCTGTGAAGAAAGCACAAGCTTTTTTCTCATTTTACAAAAAAATATTCCTTTAAAACACATAGTGTTTGGTATTTCTCTGAACCTGACCAGCGTTTCTAGGCATTCAGTGTATATACGACTCATCACAGATGAGATTGCGGGACGGCGAGATGTGAGAACCAGTGATGGAGAAGAAGAAGGTATTTGTGTATCATCATCTGGCTGGGTTTCCTTCACTACCCCCTCACTTCAGCTGTCTTCTTCTCCATCTGATGAAAGCCTTGTGCGGCTATATTTGTCCCTCAGTGATGAGGTGGAACTAATGGCTACTTTCACACCGCCTGATGTCATCATTGTGCAGCCAGGAGCAGCGGGTTGAGGAGGCTGATGGGAGCTTCTGTTGTCCACCGGCATGAGAAAACTCAAACGTTTTCCAGGAAAGTCATTTATTTCCTAAAAAATAAAAAATACACAAAATGTCCAACGAAATGAAAAAAAAAAACAAAAAACAAACAAAGGACGATGTAAAGCAGTGATTAAGGATGTCTAAATAACTTCTTTTTTTTAAGTAAAAAATTCAATAAGCGTAAAACACGACAATCAAGGTGCTTTAATAGATCCAGAGTTTAAAAACGTAATGAGTTCTAAAGAATCAATAATGTTTGGTCCCAATTTTAGATCTTCATCATTTCAGCCTACATGAATTTTTCAATGAAGACTAAAATCTGAGTCTTGAAATGCCTTCAAACATGCATATGGGATGCATGATTTTCATATATGAAACCAGATTGATCTGTCTGAGGAAAGTTGGAAATCAAATAGACCTAAACCCTGATGATTTTTTTAAAAATTAACTAAATCGATTATATCAATGTTGGAAAATTTAATTTATTCAGCATATTAACAACAAGACATCCCCATTTATGATCAAACGTCACACATTTACAATAAAACTCATCCTACGTCTTAATACATAGAAACACATGCATCAAAAACATTGATATTAGACACAAGGGATTTCATATTTCATTGAATTTAACTTAATAAAATGTAATGAGTAATTTCCTTAAAACCTTGTTCATCTCTCTAGGAATCTGTCCAAACATCTTCACAGTCTCCACTCTCGCATAGAGAACTGTAAACAGAACACGATTACGAAGAAGATGGATGGAGCAGCCAAGCCGAACAATGAATAGAGAAAACTTGAGTCAATTTGCTTTTTAAAGATACGTGTTAGAATCTTCAGGTCATGCTGAGTTCATGGAGCTTTCAGTGAACAAAGAGAAAAACGTGCAAGGAGTCGGTTGTACCGCGAGATTGGAGGTGCAGCTTTAACGCACATTAGAAATGTATGTTGTATAGTGTGGTATATTGTTCTAGAAAAATATTAATTTGTTGCGAAAAAAAAGGCAGTGAGCTGACCTTTTTTAAACTAAAATGTAAACGGATTTGCCATTTACACTTTTTTTGTCCACATATTTAATTTATATTTGATTATCTTGCAAGAAACAAAAGGAATCTGGAAACTTCCCATTCCTTCAGTACCAGGTATTTATCTGAGTCTCACTAGTGGAATTTTTGACTAAAGATATCCTGGATCGATTCTAGGTGAGTAAATTGAATCGTTCAAAATGAACCAAAATCAACTATGAATCGTATCATCAACCATAAATTACAATATGAATTAAATTGCATCGTTGCACCCTTAATATACATTATTTTTCCCTACAGCACATCTCTGCTTTAAATGGAAAATTTGGGGTTTTTAAACACGTGCAATTATTCTCAATACCAGTGAGAAAAACCATTTTGCAATCAAAAACTGCAGACTCTGAAATGCTTATTAAAAAGATTTGTCTGATGATTACAGCTGCCGTTCAGTTTCATTCAACTGCACTCAAAATAAGCCAATTTTGTCCAAAAATAAAACAATCTCTTACATTCCAAGTAGTTGAAATCTTTAAAATATGTTTTTATTAAAATAAAAATAATCAACTGTCCTTTTTTTCATTATGCCTGTCACTTGTCTACCCCCCCACCCCAACAGCTAGTTACCAGTAAGCAGTGTGTGCTGTGGCAAGCCAAACACAGCCACATCTCTGTCACATCCCCACCGTTAGCTCCTCATTTAGGGCCTGTGACGGCAAGCAGTGGCTTGTCAGCATCTGTCAGCTTTGTCAAGTGTGTATGTAGGCTTTAACATTTCCTAATGTGAAACATTTGACAGGTTATTACTGCCAAAGTGAAGTCACGAGCCTTGGCCACAGCCATAACTTGGGAAATTTTTGGCTCAGGGCTCGAGTGCTGTGACAAGGTGATAGAAAAGTTTTCTGCATAGTACACTCAACAGGGAGCCGGCTGAAAGCTGGACATTCCTGCACCTGCTGTATTGTGACTGTCTTTGTGCGTTTTAACTATCAGTTTATGGAGCTTTCAAAGCTTTTATAATTTTTCTTTTAATACAACACACACGCTCTCTTGGAGAATTAGCCCTTCAGCAGCTGTGTTCTTATGCTTTTTCTCCCATTTTCATCCTCTAATGTGAAGCTGAGAGAGAGCATCGCTTGTTTCTTTTAAATCTCAGAAATGCCCCTGCAGTTAAGTTAAAGTGCCACAAAAAGAGACACACTTTTGACCCATTTGTGCACACAAACACACACACGCTTCCCTGTGCTCTGTCTGCACCTCAGGGTGTGAGAGCATGTGTTTGTGAATTTAGCTCAGTGCACTGCAGCTTAATAGAGTCCTTCATTGTGACTAATGACCCTTACACTCTTGTGTTATTTTATCTAAACCAGTGGGCTAAAACCGCTGTCAGGATGAGAATGACGGCCTCTATTTCTGTAACAGAGTCAAATGAAAGGGAGTTGTAATGACATTAGAGACCGTTTACCGTCTGTGCTTTTTGAAATCCACTTCCTACTCCAATGAAAACTGCGTTTTTCAACACAAAAAGCTGAAGCATGATGACAAAAGCCGACAACACGCTGACAAAAGCCGAAGCTCAACGACAAACAACAATAGCATGACGACAAATTGTTGTGAATCAAAAAAATGCAGCTTAAAAAAACTTGCTGTGGTTATGTCAATTCTACTACGGCAAGCCGCAAGCTCCGTGCTGCGCTCCATTCTGATGTATCAGACGACTTCGTACGGTAGCCGACACAAGTCATGGAACCCTCCCGATATCCTGGACACATTGACGTTGGGAGTGGGGTCTTCCAGACCCCACAAGACAGTGCACTGAACTTTTTTTTCGACATAAGCCGACAACACGACAATAAAACTAGAGGATGACAAGAGCGCCACAACACAATGACAAAAACCAACAATGTGACAATAATAGCCGACAACAGGATGACAAAAGCTAACAACACAACGATAAAAGTCGGCAAAAGGATGACAAAAGACGCAACACAACGATAAAAGCCGACAAAAGGATGACAAAAGACACAACACGATGACCAAAGTCAACAATACAAGCCTTAACACAACAATAAAAGCCGACAACACGATGACAAAAGCCAACAATGTGACGATAAAAGCCGACAACAGGACGACAAACGCTAACAACACAATGACAAAAGCCACAACATGACGACAAAAGCCGACAACACAATGACAAAAGTCAACAATACAAGCTATAACACAACAATAAAAGCCAACAACACAATGACAAATGCCACAACATGACGACAAAAGCTGAAGTACGACAACAAAAGCTGAAATATGACAACAAAAGCTTAAGGTCAACAACAAAAGCCGATGACACAAGCCATACAACAACAACATAAGCCAACAACATGACAACAAATACCAACGTATGACAACAAAAGCCACAATCTCACGACAAATACTGCAGGAATGACAACAAAAGCCAACAACATGACGACAAAAGCAGACAGCACAACAACAAATACTGAAGCACGATGACAAAAGCCACAACACAACGACAAATATTGAAACATGACAACAAAAGTCGATAACACAAAGTCAAAAGCCGAAGCTGGACAGCAAAAGCCAACAACGCAATGACAAAATGAAAAATACCACTTCAAAGCTTGCAGTGGTTATGTAAATGCTACTACGGCAAGCCACAAGGTCCTTGCTCTCCTCCATTCTGATTTATCCGCTTGTAGACGACTACTCATAGTCGTAGACACGGAAAAATACACAACACAAATGACTAAAGCGTAAACATTAGAGGCCAAAGCACGACAACAAAAGCCACAACACGACAAAATCCACTACACATCGGAAAGGAAATAACTGACTGTTTTTTTAAGTTTCATCCATTTTCAAGCTATTTGCGCTTCTTGAGAGGTACAAGATTATACAAGATTTGTTTGTAATCTACGTTTGTCTGGTTGTTAATTTAGGCCCGATCCAAACTCTCCCCTTCTCCCTTCCCCATAGCCCTCCCCCTCCGTTTATCCCTTCGTGCTTGCTCCAAACGGAGTGGGATGAAAAAATAGTGTCTAATATTTCGGACGTGACTTTCATTTGATGACGTCATCAACATCGCCGGTCCGCTAGCATTAGCGCGGAGCTTCCAGCGCTTGAATATCCATAACAACAGCAGTTTAATAACTTTAAAATGGTCACACTACAACATAAAGTCATTACTTACATTTAAATGTAAACTTCTGAGGTTTAGAGCGCACCAAAGTGAAGAAAAGCACTTCTTACTTACTTAATTTCGCGATAGTGGACTTTGGAGCCCTCTGTTTGGAGTGGGAAACTTAAAGAATAATAATTCTGGACACAACTTCAACTACCACTTCAAATCAAGGGGGAGGGCTAAAGGAGAAGGGAAGTATTCGGATCGGGCCTTTGTCTGCTGTCGACATAGTGACATACGTGTCTAATGTTTTTGTCTAAAGATAAGTAAAGTTATGTTTGGCAGTTAGCTCTAGAACTTAAAAAAAGTCAGTGTTTCATTTCCCTTTTGGTTCACTTCTGTTGTCTTGTGTCTTTTGCATGTATGTTGTGTCAGCCACCGTAACTACTAGATCCTTGTACGTCTTTGTTTTGTTTTTCCTTCAAAATTATGTGGCAGGAAAGCTCCGATATTGCTCACCATTTTTGTTGCACAGCTAATGTTTGGTCAGAGTTGTGAAGAGCTGTAAGCTAGCGGGAGAGTGTATAAGCAGATGGATGATGGGAAGTAGGGGGAGGGCTTACTCTGGGCCAACAGTTCCGTCCACTATTCAGAGAATTTTTGATGCACTACTGCCACTCTGGGGAAAATAGGTCCTAGAAAATGATTAATCAGAATTAAAAGACCAAAAATTGGTCAAAAGACAATCGGAGTGGGACTTTAACAAACTTTATTTCTATTTAAGCTTAAAGATTAAAATAAAAGAACCCCGTCTTCCTTACGTTTTGTTTTTTTACACCCCTCTCTACCACTTCTCTAGTTGTGCTCATGAGGATCAAATCCGTTGCACACATCCACATTCACACATTTCCCCTGGCACCTTCAGCGCTCCGCACAGGCCAGTGTTGCTATGAAGCAGAGGAGCTGCAGAGCCTCTCTGCCATATATTATGAGGTAATCACCCAGAAAGACATGAAACCAGGAAATATATGAGTGTGTGTTGAGGTGTGGATGAATTGTACCAGTGTGCTTGTGGTATTATGCTGTTTTGTGAATGTTTGTGTCTCGGATTTTATCACACTGTTCCTGTCTACCGTCCATCCTCTTTCCCCGTCTGCTGCTTTTCCCCTGTGTGTGTGTGTGTGTGTGTGTGTGTATGTGTGAGTGCATAAGATAGAAAAGAGAAAATGCAGGACTTAACACTTCACTTTACAGATTTATAGCTGGCTCAGTCACTTGCTGTTTACCAGGAAATCTGTCCATGTGTCATTTTGTTAGTCTTGTCCCGTTGAAGATTATTGTTAAGACAAATGCACAGATGGTCCATCAATAAGCAGTGATGCGTGAGTGCTCAACATGGTTTCAGCCACTGACTGTAATGTCTGTGTTTGAGTTTTGGCACCGTTGTTACGGTTTCACAAAGAGCAAAGTGAGACAGGACAGTTTGAATATCACGCAACGTAGACCTGTGAGAGACCAAAGTGCATTCGAGGACATTTTTTGTTTATAAAAAGAAGAAATCTTTCCAAATGAGTCTTGTCCCAAGAGGAAACGTCAGATCCCTGGTGTAAACAAACAACTCTGTATGCCATCCAGTAAGCAACAGCTGCAGTCAACCAGGTGGGATGACCGGTTAATGAGACCTAACGAGAAGCTTCAATTTTGGGTCATTTTCTTTAGATGTTTATAGACCAGAAAATGAATTATATTTATTTAGTAGTTCGTTGGAACAAAAAAGTACTTCCTGCACCGTGCCTTTTGTTTTCATTAATTTGAGATTAAATTTAAAAAAATCTATATATTACAGATATGTGAGTTTATCTATCTCATTTATTTGTTTTTATTTTTTTTAAACAAACTTTGCAAACTTATACCTCTTGTGAATCAACAAGGGAGATTTTCCGTTTTGGGATTTTTTTTTCTTATTCTCATCTCTATCTTGCTGATTTGCATCAGAACCATGTTTAGGGTCAACTAGTTGTCAATATTTCATTGCTTGTTGACCACTGATTAGCAACTTGGAATGCACTATGTTGCAAAGAAACACAGACTAGTGAAAAAACAATCACCTGCCTGCACCCTAACACCTACACCAGTTGTGTGTTACTTTAGTGTGAAGCAGAAAAGTAAGTTAAACTTTTAGTTGCTTATCTGAAGGCCCCATAGAGGCATCCAGATGTATTTATTTTTAACCAATAGGTCAGAGCGTCAATTCAAGTGGCCGCTGGCTATAAATGAATTTCCTTTAAATGTATTTATTTTATTTTTTCTGCTAAATTTCTAGAAAAATCATGTGTGTATTTTGCAGAGCAATCCGTAAAATTTCCTTGCAATGGATGATTGGATGGATGGACAGACAGACGGATGGTAATAAACTAGTAACAAAAGAAGCTTTTTTTATTTTTTAAGTTTTTTATTTTGAAAAACTCATTGTTTTGCTTTATTCCACAAGTTTTAACCAGTAAATTAGATGTCATACTCAAATTGTTACATATCATATACATATATCTGTACTTACTTTTACATTTCTACTAAAATTATTCATTAAATAGCTACTTTTAAATTTAGTAAAACTGTTAAGTCATGCTATTTTACAAGAAGAGTTTTGGCTAAATCTGACCCCAAAACATTTTTTCCTGAATCATTTGCAGGTTGACCTATTTGTCTGTTTCCTGGACTTGATTGTGTATTTCCTGCTGCTCACAATAAAGGTCATAAACCAATGACTGAAAATGAAAATTCAGATATTCTGGTGAATTGTGGAATTCATTAACCCTTTAACACCGGAGATCTCGCTGGCGACACCTAAATAACAGAAGCTCCTTGCCCTATAGTAACTCTTCAACCATTAACGTGATCAAATCAGCCGATTCTAGTGCAAATAAAAGCGGCTTTGCACATTGAACCACATTACTAAAGTAAATTGTTCCATGACGGCACAAAGTTGCCAATCTTCATGACTTAATTACTTACTGGTGTTACATTTCTCCTTTTCAGAATCAACTGTAACCACACTAACTGCGTAAGCGGTTGAAGAGTTACGGAAGTCGAAAACACTGGAGTTCTGGTGTCAAAGTGCTGAGGCAAATTATTCAAGTTCTAAAGCGGCGAGCAGCACCACAGCATCACACTACCACCACCGTGTTTGACTGTTGGTTACATTCTTCTTTTCCTGAAGTTCTGCTGTGGCCCTAAGATAGAGAAATAAACTATCCAGAGTTTGTCCTACAAGCTGGATAGGCTCCAACACCCCATCGCCCAGCACAGAAAGAAGCATTTTTAGAAAATGAATGAATGAATAAATAAATGTTTGTTGCAAGAGTTTTGTGTAAATTTCAGACTTCAAAAACGGAAACTTTTGTCTCATAAGTACATAGAAATACCAATTGTGAAAATGCTTTTTTGCAAGTGTGACATGCACTGTTGGTTTATTTTCTTGATTTATTTATTTTAATCTATTATATTATTTATTTAAAATGTTCGTCTAAACTCTCTTCATTAGTGCAAAAATGAACAGAAGGGTTGGGATGAAGCAAATGAGGCTTGCAATTCCTCTGATTCATTCAAGCTTCGTTTATGACATTCAGGATGAACTGGTTCCTCCAGGACTGGATCCCACCAATCCCAAGCTTTGAATATCGTCCTATGGTTGTCTGGAGTATCAAAACCTTACAAATGACTAACCAAATATATGTTTTGTATCTATCTGATCTATTCAAGTTGTTTAAGTTGTTGATCTTTTATTTTGGTTTACTTTCTCAGACGACTTATACATAAGCTATTTCTTTATTGTATAAGCCTGACAGTTATCAAGCCTGGGTGTGGCAAATGAAATTTCAGGTTTAAAAAAATGTATTTCCTCTCCCATCCTTTGTTATTTACTAAATTAGTTTCAACAGACTTCTTTTCAAAGAGGTACACACTTGGCATTTGTGTTCAATCTTGTGTTTTTTTTTGGGGTCCAGATGACCTCACCACTATATTTAAATGTTATCCCTCTTACGACAAAAGTTGACAGGATTTCATGTCTGCCATGGACACCAATTAAAATCATAAAAATTAAAAGTTCAGCGTGCTGTTTGGTGGGTTCCAGACAATCCCACTTCCAATGTTAATGCGCCTAGAATAGCAGAAGGATTAAGAACACATGTTGAGCCCACTAGAGAAGCAGGGAGGGGCTTCTTCTTCTTCTCTTGCTACTTTTTACTAGTGTATAGCGCCACCTACAGTTGGAAGAAGGTTGGTAAGAAATGGCTGCAAATCTTGCAAATTTGGTACAAAACGGAAACAACTCCGTTCATTGCTAGCAATTGCAGATATGGATTATCTGTACTTGTAAACATAGCAGTTTGTCTCCATGTCTGGGTTTATTAGATTTACCACCAACATTCTAGTTTGGTGTGTTTCTGAGACCCTGATTCGTCCTAGTTCAACCTGGTTTAGATGGCAACGCACATTAAACAGTCACATTGAGCCCGAAAATCATTCTTAAAATCCTGTATAGCCGCACATGATAGTGGGAAAACCCAGACCGCATGTTGACTAAGTATTTTCATTGGAAGTAGCCGCTCGAACGCGGTTTGCTGAGGGTGTTGTGTATGTAGCTTAAGAAGGTAGTAAAGTGCTATATAAAAATATGCTATTTATTATATAAAAAATAATAAAAACAAAACAGTTATCAAAGGCATTCCTAGAATTGAGTGCTTTATTCTCCAAAACTAGTATATAAGACTTATAAAATGAGTGAAAACTTAAAAAAAAGAGGTCACATATTTCTTGAAGCTATTTCTATTACTTGTTTGAAAGTTAAAATTATGCCGTTTTTGGCCAAAACTTTTTTAAAAAAAAGAGGACATAGTTAGTCTAGGACATAGTTTCTGCAGAACGGCATTAGAAATTCACCTCTGAGGTGGGCAGGACTGTTGGCATGGAGTGAGCCTGTCCCATTTCCCATCATCCCTTTGTTTACACACTCTCCTGCTAGCCTACAGCCCCTCACAACCCCCCATATTATTACCGGTGCAACAAAAACAGTAGTTTTGAGCCAGATACCCGCTTGGAAGAAAAAAATTAAAACGTTGAGGGATCTGTTTGTCTGCAAGTGGAAGCATCAGAATGGAGCAGAGGAGGAACTTTGTGACAACTCATTTGTAGCATCTAAGTCACAGTTACAAGCTTTTACCAAATGCATTTTTTTCATATGCTCCTAATTCATGATTTGATAGAAAAAAATTTAATCTTATTTTTTGGCAGCAAGTACACATTAAAAACTTTTTAATTATAATGTTTTTAAATGTTTTAATAAATGCAGAAAATTTGGCTCAATTTTTTTATTTTTTTAGATTTTATGCAGAATGAAAAAAAGAAGAGTTTGGCATTATATTCTTATAAAGCAGATTTAAAATCATTATGATTAATAAATAATTAGAACATGTAAACAAAGTCCAAAAATCTGTTCTAGTGAGACTAACAGAGTGTTTCTCTGTGGTAAACTGTCATTAGTGCCTGGAGTTACTGCCGGCCCGTGAAGTGTCTTGTACACCCATGAGCCACTAAGTGTAGTCTGTGCACAGAGCTGAGTGAAAACAGTAAGAGAGTGTTGAAGCTGAAAGCAGAAATCAAGCCTGGCCCTTCCCAGCTGGAGGCCCATAACCGTCACCCTAGAAACCTTCATGCGATCCTGCTCTCCAGAAAACCAACCAGCATAGGAAATGTCAGTCTTCCAGCCGGTCAGGAAACCTCCATGCCCAAACAAGGCGCTTCCTGTCCTGACACAGCTCTTCCTGTGGCTATGTAAGGACTTTCCTGCTCTCTCACTCTGTCTGTCTCTCCCACTCTTTTGGCAGACTGCCCTTCAGGCAGGCTGCCTCAGTGAAAGCCTTTTTTTTCCCTCTGCCGTCTTTCTAGGTGTGTTCACGTGTGGGTGTGTGCACGTTTATATTCTACTTTGTCGGCCTGCAGAACAGTGTGTTGCAACAAGATCGTATGTTCTCAGTTTCACTTTATTCACTGAGGTTTTTCACGTTTCAAGCGCAGCTTCTCGTGTCTATTTCCACATAAAATCAACACTTTATGAGATGAAAATGTAACTTCCAAAGTGAGCGGCTTTAGGAACTCTTGTGCGGAAAACTGGCAGGACTCCTTTAGTTAATAAATAGTTAAATCCCTTTTTTGCCCAGACAGGTTTGCAATGAGCTCATTGTGTACATGACCTATTAAAAGACACGTTTGCGTGCACACTGCAGGCTTTGAAAAAAGTGATGATTAACTCTTAATACAAACATTTCTGCCATTCCATTAAATAAATGCAAATGTTTATAATACATAAATAATGTAAAAAAAAAATCTAGACATTTCCTCTTTAAAGTTTCCTTTTAACTGTTCGTTGGAAACACTTTCAGTAAAACAGTTAATAAACTGAAGTTGACAGCTAATGTAGACACACTAATAGACACGTCAGCAGCTCTAACAGTGGCAACAGAATGCATTAAAAGCACTAATGATCAAAAATAACGATGTGCTTTTCTGCATCAGCGCTGCCATCACAGACAAATGGTGTATTGGATGGACACTTTTAATAAATGATTACTGCCACGGACACAACCCGATAAAGCAGACTCTCACTTCTGATGACAGTCAGATTGCTCCCTCTCTTCTTTGGTCCAGAACACATGGCGTGCATTCTTCCAAAAAGAGATCTGGGATTCTGATTCAGCTGACCACAATGCACATCTCCCTTGTGTGTAGTCAAGCTCCCATATGCAGACTGCAAAGCCACATGTGTGTGTAATATGGGGTGAAGCGGAAGTTCTTCGGTTGAGAAAATGTTTGCATTAAAAAAAAAAAGATTAATTGACAAAGCATGAAAAACATGAACGAATTGTTTCTTTGCACGTTTTATTGCAAAAAATCTTCTCATCTTCTGGGCTTTTTCCCAAAGTTTCTCTGTAATGTTGAAAAGTGAGTTCACTTGTTTTTTAAAAATTCAAGTTTTTATGCTGTCTTTC
Source organism: Oryzias melastigma (assembly GCF_002922805.2). NCBI lineage: Eukaryota > Metazoa > Chordata > Actinopteri > Beloniformes > Adrianichthyidae > Oryzias > Oryzias melastigma. Next base: position 16,381,336 of record NC_050521.1, read on the forward strand.
ATGATTGGTTCTGCATATTTGATTGCTCTTATCCCATTTTTCTGAACCGCTCTGTAAATCTCAGATTGACAGTACCGCCTCCAAACACTATCCTCTTTTTTATTTCCCCTTATGTGACAAGAAGATGCTCACATGGTTTTATAATCAGCCGTGTCATTTTGCGTGTAAGTTTGTGCACGGCAGCTTGGGTCATGGTATTTATCTTTCATTTAGCCCTGAGAGGGGCATTTAATCTGTAGCAGTTGTGTTTGAACGTGGGAGCGCGGAGTTGCCTCGCTGTATCTGTATCTCCCCTCAAAGTGCAGTGGCATGCTACTGCTACATTATCAGATTTATGGGGGGAGAAGTATGTGTATGTGCGAGGTTATGCCGCTTGGAGAAGGACGGCTGGTGATTTTATCAGATAAAAAGAGGATTGGCACTTAGACTGATACATAAATTGATACATAAACTGAATTTTTAATATTTTTCTCCAGGTATTGACTTGGCTCCCTTTCTCTCTGCCTGTCTTATCTGGTGAGATAAGGGCAGAGGGACGATGTGGTGAACAGACAAGTGTTATAAAATCCAGATAAGTGAGAAAAAAAGTCAGTGCTCGCAGCGGAAAGCATTTTATTTGGCCTTGGTTCGATTGTGAAAGAGAGGAAAGTAATCCATCCACTTGTGCTCGCACACAATACTGTCTAATACTGCCATCATAATCAGGCTGCTTACAGTTAAGCGCTTGTAGAGCATTAGCTTTAAAGCTGACACCTTGATCTATTATGAGCCATCTTGAACTTTCTTAATACAAGGCAAAGCCTTGGAGAAGATTCAGTGCTGGAAGCAGCCTAAACATTGCCTGGATGGTCTGTAGGAACATGTTATGGCGACAGAAGTGAGTTTTACCTCATAAATGTGAGGAATAAAACCCACAAAAGGGACTTTCCACGCCTTTGAAGAGACAGGAGGAGACACAAAGCTCTACTGACCTCAAAACATAGAAGCAGAATTGGAGAATGTAAAACAGGGTATAAACATCCTCTTAAAACCACGGCCACGAGGCTTTATGAGGAAAAAGTGCAGATTAATTGAATTCCAAAGCGGATGCTTTTCTTTTGATCCGTGCAAATTGATTTCATCAAAGTAGTTAATCATTTTGCATGTCTGTAAAATCGAGGGAGTTATTATTATTAATTCTTCTGCTGTAGGTGCTGTGGTTTGACCTTGGAAAGCATCATCTCTGTCACACGATGCGCACAAACGCATCTCCAAGACCCGCGCACCGCGACGCACCCATACAGTAACATGAATTTTCTCATATGGCCGCCTGTCTTGCAGCAATTACATGATGTGCGGTAATTGCCAGTCTCTGAAGCGGGCTCTTCAGACACACTTCAAAGGGAGCGGAGCGCGTCCACGGACGCAATTAACAAGATCAACGGAGCCCAGATGAGCTGGCGGGCCCCGCGCTCCTCTCCCCATTGTTCTCATTTTCACTCTCATTAGTGAGTACGAGGTGGGTGGGGGGTGGGATTGGGTTTTTGGACACCTGCGAGAAGCGGGATTCTCCAAGTGCGGCGCGCGCTGGAGCCAACTCCAGCGCACGCAGCGCGGGGACACTGCGCCTTAATGACGGTTGTCGGAGCTACAGGAGGGAAAGGAGCAAACAGCCAGCTGTGGGTGTCGAGGCATGTGGGGAGAGAGTGGAGGTGCGCGCGTCTGAAATAAAGTGAGAGTGTGAATGTGACTGATGCACCTGGGAGAGGATATCACCACGGCAACTGGATTAAGGCTGTCAGTGCTCCGTTGAGGCTGCAGCTTCTCTCTTCTTTTTTTCACGCAGGAACAGGCTCACACGTGGACGCACACTTCGAGCACACACTCCTCATAAGTCAGCCTTCTTTTCTTTTTTTTTTTTGGCCTGGCCCATAAATATCTCTTGCGACACCTAGAGGACAGAACGCAGAAACAGACGGACAGACAGAAGCAGAGGCAGCTTTGGGTTAGTGTTAGGGATAAATCAGTCAGTTGATCAATTAATCAACTTCTATTCTTACAATCCAACCGGATTGATCTATCTGAAGGAGTCGGAATCAAATCAACGAACGCATTAAAAAATAATTTGAATATGTGACAACCATCATTACAGTCCAATGTGTGGAAACACAGACTTTTACAAAGACATGATAATAATGTTCTGTTTTTGTTATCTGGATGTGGAAAAACAACAGTGGGCTGAACTTTAGGAAACTGAAATGTGAATGGATCCGCCATTAATTCTTATTTACATGATTCACATGATTATCTTGTAAGAAATAGAAATAATCTGGAAAACTTCACATGTACTGTTCAATATGAGGTATTATCTCTGAGTCGGGTTGTTATTTTTGGCTCCTTGATCGATTTTAGGTCAGTGAATTGGATCTTTCAAAATGAACCAACATCAACTAGAAATCATCTTCTTTTCGATACATGTTGATACGATTCACATCATAATCCACAAACTATGATATGAATCAAATCGCTAAAACGAATCATTACACTCCTAGATAGTGTGGATTTACTCTCCCAGAAGAAAAAACAAGAACTTTTTAAACCCAAACTAGTGAGGATTTTCATGGCAGTCCACATTTCCCTGGTGAAACTGATCACGGCCCTCGTTTGTGATAACTGGAGTTGATCCGAAGTCTGAGAGGCAGTGATGATACATCACCGTTCATCAAAACCTAAACAAGGTCTCTGTGCTTCAGTCATTTGTCTTCATAGTCCATCAGTCGTGCTCTCTTTCAAGCCCCTCAAGATCTGAGTATTGCATCTCTCCAGCATCAATTGAATTTCTTCAAGCAATAAACCAAATGAGTATATATGTGGTACATTGTGTTGCATTCACCACTAAAGGGGGAAAGCCTTTAACTTCATTTGTTGTATTCTTTCAAAGTTGGACTTCCTGCTGTCTAGACCGCATTAGTCTTTGTTTTTATTCAAATGCAGCCACTAGCCTTGTAAAAGCCTATTGGTTGGAGCTTTTAGGAGAGCCTTTCATTTGTTCCTCCTTAATGTTTAATGCTACAAGGCACAGCGGTGCACAAGACGGAGAGATGTGGGGGGGATGAATACTCAAGCGTGACACATGTAACAGCAGCAGGTCAACTTTTTATCGTGTAGCGGCGCATTAAAACACAATGCTGCCTTTTGCTCTTTACAGTTTCTTTGAGAAAGAAAAGAAATTACCGGAATGACGAAAAGAGCTTAATGGCACTAACCTGGCACTTATCAGCTATTTCCATATTTGCCCAGACATTTGGAATGCGAGAATCTTAAGAGAAGGACACGAAGAGCGATGCGTGCTATTTTTCACACAACTGCAGACCAAGCCGAGTGTTTCATCCACATTTTACAGGCCAGCTAAACAACATTAAAACATCAGACTCTGGCAGTTCTATCCAGTCTGCCCAATCCACATGCTCTGAGTGCCAAACCGCAAGGGGGCACAAACATGGTGGGGGCAGGGGGCAGGAACCAGCAGCCGGCTGCACCACAAGCTTTCAGAAAACTTCAGTTCACACCCAAAATACTCGCCTTTTTCCCCCCATATTTGTGTTATTGTTATTGTCATGTATCTTTTGTGATGGCTTTATGAGCTGGAATGAAAAACTGCTTGTACAAAAACAATGTATTACAACTCTTGGATGTGTTTCTTCTTGGCAGTTGGCCGGTCTACAGTAATAGACTAAGCTAGCTATAGTTGGCTCCTTGGCTGTGATTTGTGGAGCAAAGCAAGTGCTTTGGAACAAATTGTACCATTCGGGAGAGACTATACAATTTGCTGTGTTATTCTAGCTGCTTAAAGAAAGTCTTGGCTGATGTACATACATGGTTGTGCCTGTGTGCACCAAAGATACACACACTCACGCACAGTATCAAAGCGCTTTTGGCTGGTACAGATACGTGACATACAGCACAGTTTGGTAAATGTCTGTCTCTGCAGCTTAGCGAGAAAGAGAACACTGTGTGAATGTGTGTTTACATCTCAACTCCAATGCTGTGAACTTTATTTCACAGCGGCCAGATGGAGATTTAGCATGCGAAACTGCGCACTGCAGAGATGAAAATACTCTCAGTCAATCGGACTAAAAACAGTCTTTCCACACTAACTGAGAACGCTTTCTTGGGGCGACAATGCCATTCAGTTCTAAGGTTTTGGAAAGTCTGCATTCATAAACCACTCAGACCGACATCTTCCCTCAGGGCCTAACATCACAATGTGTCCAACCTCAAACAATGATGTTGCAGAAACAATATTATGGAGGAAAACGTTCAGAAAAAATGTTTTACATGACACAAAGTCTTTAGAAGTGTTTGTGTAGCCGTGTTTGTTCAAACATATGAATTATGTAACGCACTGTCAAAGTTACACAGGGCTTTAAAAGTCCAGACAGTTGTAGCAAAACACAATGTTGACCCATATCCCAGCTGCAAGACTGAGAGTGTGTGCGTACGTATGGGAGTAGCCATGACTGCTAAAGGGACCAGGAGACAGACAGACAGAGTGCACACCCCAGCTTTAACGAGGCCTCTGTAATTATGGTCGACCACATTCCCCACAACCACTGTTATTTATAGAGTTGCAAACATTCTGGGGCTTCGTAGTGCTTTTCTGTGCATTCCAGCTTGTTGGGACTTTTTGGAGGAGAATGTCAACAAAATTATATCAACCGTTTGGTGTACGAGTGCATGCCTTAAGGTCAACTGGTAGGTAAATGTGAAATGCAAATGTATTTGCGTTTTTAAGAGTCCTAAGAGAAAATGTCACTTCCCAGCTGTGTCTCTAACAAGTCCATTCTGGAGTTCTCATAAGAGTTCCTCTCCCTGTTCCCTGGCACTGGGGGTAACTTTGATTGAGATGGAGAGCAACTCATGCTAACTAAAACAGACAGAGCTCATCAAAGAAACATGCCAGTGAGGTTTGGTCCGAATCAATAGGGACAGATGGCCTTTGGTCACAAACCTCCAAGGACAGCAGGTCCATTCGCCCCACAGCCTGTGGGCATGAGCCACAGTGGCAGAAGCCAGCCGTCACCTTGGGGATGCAGCAGAGTGGAAGTGAACAGACGTGAGTTAACATGAAGAGAAAAGAAAAAACGCTGGAATGTGAACTGGTAGCTCGCTGCGTTTTCATTGGCCGACTGAGAGCACTTCCACTTCTGCCTTTTTCTGTCTTCTCTCGGCTCCTGGAGCACATCTGCTGCACAACTGAAGGAAACGTAAAATGTTCAGGATATCCTGCCGCAGTGAAACTCCAGGTTAAAGAATGGAGAGCAGTGTGGGTTAAATGGGGGCTGTCACTGGACATATGACACAAAGGGGGGAGGAGGCTGGAGTGCATTTATGAACACATGACTTTGTGTAATCTCTGTGATTTGGCCAGAAGTTCAAAAAGCTCATATTTAGTCCAGGTGTGTGGAGAGATATTGAGTTGGGGGGTTGATAAGACTTGAACAAGAAAATTAGGGGCTTTGATGAAAATGAAAGAGTTCTGTAATTACTGGTGTGTATGAACATATGACATAAGTGTGATGGCAGTCGTGTCAAGACTTCCCTCAGTGCAAAATGTTCTCTTGGAGGCACCTGCCTGTTCTTTCAGCGCTGAAGTGTAACTTGAAAAGTTTGGGGATTTTTAAGGACGTTCATTATAGTCGACTTAATGCATAGTAAAAATGTTTCTAAATAACAAGGTGCAATCATTGTTTATGGAAGCCAATACTGGTTTTGACTCCTTCCATCCATTGTTGAGGTAGCCCTCTACTAGCCTCCCTGAGTTTATTGATGAGGAAGTAAGATACTTAGTAAGTAAGATGTTTAGAAAATATTCCATTTTGAAAAGTTAATAAATAGTTGTAATTAAAAGTTGGATCAAAGTGTCAAGCAGCATACATTACTGAGCAACCAATGAGCAGTAGAATCGAGCAGATTATATGGCATTTTATAGCTATATAATCATGAATCATCATAATC
>NC_050521.1:16387913-16389277 GCF_002922805.2 Oryzias melastigma
CCATCCATCCATCCATTGTTGAAGTAGCACTCTACTAGCCTCCCTGAGTTTGTTGATGAGGAAGTAAGATACTTAGAAAGTAAGATGTTTAGAAAATATTCCATCTTGAAAAGTTAATAAATAGTTGTAATTAAAAGTTGGATCAAAGTGTCAAGCAGCATACATTACTGAGCAACCAACGAGCAGTAGAATCGAGCAGATTATATGGCATTTTATAGCTTCATATGATCATGGAGGGGTGGCTCATGCTCTAACTGGTTGTACTATGTGTCCATCTCGATGTTTTGTCCAATCAGTGATGTTAACTTGTCTCTCCTCCTGGCTCCTGTCACGCGGGCGAGCAAGGTCATTCTGCTGCACTGTAGAAAAATACCTAGACTAAACATCTCCTTCAAAAGTCATAATAAGACACTGTTTTTTCTCAGAGTTTGATTTATCAGTTGAATCACCTAAAAGTATTATTTTTTGTAAAAGTTATTATATATACATAGCATAAAAACATGTATAAAGATAAGAAATGGGGGTCCCAACACCATCCATCCATCTATCTTATGACCTCACTGATTCCCTTTCAGGTTCATGGAGTTGCTGTTGGGCTTTTATTTTTTTTTTCATGGTAATATTTAGTCTATGTTAATTGAGACTAATTGAGTTTATTTTCAAGATTAAGCACTGGCACTCTGGATTTTTTATTTCTGTCATCATCAGTACCATCATTCTGAAGTGTTTTTACCTCATTAGAGAGTACATTTGTGTGTATTAAGAGGATTTCTTTTTCTTGAATAGCAGGTGTATGGACCCAACAAAGTTCCTGACTTAACTTTGTCCTGTCCAATTGCTTTTTTTTTGGTAGTTGAGTGGAGTAAATTCTGTTATTGAGTCCTTCCCTTTTCAGTTTTCTTTTTCGCTTTGAGGAATCTAAAGAAGGATGACAGAAATTATCTGCCTAATGTTATGTGTCATGACTTCAAACACTCAGCATGTTTCTTTTTCTCCATGGACACAGGCTGTATATAATCATTTAGTTTCTTCTGCCAACAAATCACAATAAGAACATATATATATATATATATATATATATATATATATATATATATATATATATATATATATATATATATATATATATATATATATATTGCAAGACAGTGTGTAGCACAGAGCTGGATAGATGCAACAGTTAAATTGATTTGTGATTTATGTTGCTTTTTTTTACCTTAAAGCGAAGTGGAATGTTGCATTAGTTAGTCAGTTTGATAATCATGTTCAGTAAAAATTTAGTATCTGGACCAGATATATGATGTTGCATTCCTTTAATGGGTATTATGTGGTTGTAAAACAATGTCCTAACATGTAATTTTGTT
>NC_050521.1:16390352-16400667 GCF_002922805.2 Oryzias melastigma
TATTATGTGGTTGTAAAACAATGTTCTAACATGTAATTTTGTTTTCAGTCAGGAAACACCAGTGAAAATGAAAAAAGTCCAACTTTAGAGGAAAATATTTGCTTTCGTGACAAAAGTTTGTCTTTGTGTTGAAAATATTTGTGACACATGTACATAAGTGGACTCTGCAATGCTTACAGATACAAAAACTCAAGTTGTAACTCATAAACCGATCAGCGCCTTTTTCCTGTGAGCAGCCAATCCCCATGTCACCTTCACCAGCCAATCATATATGAAAATATTTCAGTTAGTGTTTTTAAGAGATATTTTCTTTGTCTCTTGTGGTTAAAAGTCAAAACTAAAACATAGGATTATTTAGTGTTAGTCATTCATGTTGTCATATTAAACATGCTACCACGACTGCGGTATTCATTATTCTGTAAAATGATTTTTTACACACACATAAAAATGCAAAGAACTGCTCGTCTTTGGTGAACTACTGATTTGAAGTAGCCTGTGTGGTCAGCAGACAGACCATTTATTTGTATTTTGTCTAACAGCGATTGGATGTTTCACATTGGGCCATCACTTCTTTCCAAAGGTAGGTCATATTCAGAGGACGGTGAAAGAGCTGCAGATGAGTTTTTTAATAGATAAATCACCTGGTGTGTGATTCTCTCTAAAACCTTCATGTTCAAGCTCGTGGCATCCAATCACGACCGGATACCTTCATGGAACTTGACGTGATATCATGTACTATCAAACTCCCACGCTTGTACATCTACACTCATCCTTTCACAAGTTCACCGGGGACCGATGTTTTCAATTTCAAAATGACAGGGTTTCTCCATAATGCACCGACAGAGAAGATGACCCAGCTCATACGATTTCCTCTCTGGATTTTGACCTCTTGCACATGTGTAATATCGCACCGCTTCGTAGTGCTCGTGGCTCACTGTGTGACAAATGCATGAAAAGCATAGGCACACAAAAGTGTGCAAATGGATGACAAACAGGGATGTTATATGAGACAAAGTCTGACAGAGATGCTTCTACATAGGAATTGGTCCTGACAGCTAATTAGTTATAATATGTAACAGCTGATGTCAATGATTGATAATCACAATTTTTCAATTTGTTGAAGAAAAAACACTAAGTTCAAGCACCTCAACATTGATGATTTATGAAAATAAAATACACCACTCAATGCAACAGATTGGTGACCTGTTCAGGGAATGTTAAGCCTTCACCCAACAGTGGCTGGGTTGGCTCCAGCAACCCCAAGGTCCCGATAGGGATACGGCGGGTTCTGAAAGTGGATGGATAGATGGATAAATACCACTCAGCAGAGCAAATATGCAGTTTAATCTAAATAAATAAATAACATTACGTAAGGCTCAAAGTCTAAGTTAAATAAAGAGAAAAGACCTTAAAGAAAACTTGAAGGTCAATCAACTAAAGAAGACTTTTGTTTGTAATTCAGTCTTTTACTTTCTAGTAATCCACAAAAGCACTGCAGGTGGTGCTGGCGCTTGGGTTGTAAAAGGTTGATTTCCTGATGTTGATTGACTTTGAAAAGTGTATTTCCTGTGGAAACCACTAGTTAGAGGTTTTTGGTTTAACTGTGTGCACTCCAGTTAATTTAAAAATATACAAGTGGAAGTTAAAATCCAACTCTGATCATCTTTTGATAAATTTTAAAACCATTCCCAGTTGTCTTTTAATTATGATTTTTACTGTTTTACTGTAAGGCATCATTTTTGCAGAGCGACAGTCGTTCATTTGAAATTCGCCTCTGAGTTGTAGGCGGGACTTCTGGCAAAGAGTAAGCCCACCCCTACTTCCCACCATCCATCTGTTTACACTTTATCCCACTAGCTTACAGCTCTTCACAACCCCTACCGAACATTATTGGTGCAATAAAAATGGCGAGCTTTGTCGGAGCTATCCAGGCGTAAAATATTGAGCCAGATGCTAGCTTGAATTGCGGAAAACGAAGACGTACGTGAATCTATTTGCCTACAAGTGGATGGATCAAAATGAAGTCGACCAGGGAGCCAATGGCATGCCGTAGTACTGCTCACGCCACACCCACAAGCATTTTTTTGTCAGCTCGTGATCCACTGCAATTTGAATAAAGAAATACTCAGAAACTGAATTTTAAGACTAATTTTCTTAATATATGTCCTCCATCATCAGAAAAATCCCAAAACAACATCCAAAAAATACTTAAAATACAATTTTTATTGGAGTGGGTCTTACTCTTGTCACATTTAAGTGACTGTGGTGAAATTTTCTCTTTGAAGCACCTGTTCAAGGAGCAGTAAGTTTCAGTTGAAGCTGCCCTTAGGAGCCATTTTAGTGGTTTAGATGGTTCAGTGTCGGCCGATACTAAAATAATGTTGGATTTAAAATGCATTCCATGCATCCTTTTCTCACAATAATGTGCCAAGTTTCGTGAACCTCTCTCTAGGCACCTGTGTTTACCCTCACTCAGCCCTGGTAATTTAGGGGGAAGACGATAGACAGAAAGTTAGACAGAGACCAAAACTAGCAAATAACTGTCAAGAGGCAGCCTGTCTCCTTCAGAGTTTGGTGTTTCTGCTGACAAACACTCAAAAGGCAGGTACTCTGTTGCTAGAACCATCTTCTACCCCTACTGTCTGTCTATGTCCAGATAAATTCTTCAAATTCCCATTTTAGTGCTTTATGTAAGTCTGGCAATTCGCTTTTCTGCTGTTGTTTGGCAAAGAACGTACAAAGGTGCATCTTCACATCGAAGCATCAGTGACAACATCTCACTCCCATCTATCACTCGCTGCTGGCTCGCAGATGTGGGAACAGATTCACACCTTTCCCTTACCTGTTCTCAACCAACAGGAGGATGAGAAAACACCCAAAGCAGGGTGAGCGGTTGAGGTCAAACCTTTGTTCACAACTTGTTCCCTTCTTTCTGTGCGCAAGTCAAGGTGACTCAAAGAGGGTAAGGAGAATCCTTCATCTCCACTGAGAGACACTGAGCTCAGGGTCAATATTGACAGTCAACCATCCGTTAACTTGGCTGGACACCACTTGACTCCACAAGCTTCAGGTCATTCTCATTTATAAAGGGGAGAAGTAAGGGGGGAGTCCACAGGTGGTGATATTGTAAGGAAATATACCACCAATTCACCATCTGGTTTAAAAAAAAAGTTTATTGTGAACTGAACGGAATAGGAGTTTGAGCACAGGGAGAGAAGCAAGAGGAGAAAGGAAAAGTAGAAATGAAGAAACTTATGTGATGCTGCGTTCACACCGAACACCATTCCTCCACCTCGGTTTAGTGAATTTGCTGCTGAGCCCTTGAAAAGTGTGTTCATAAACCTGACACTCCCACTGTGTGGGAGGAGCTACTGTCTTAAGTTTACAGCCTTATTGCTAGATGGAAGTGCTGTTTATATCTCAGGTTTGTTTATTTTGAAGAGCTCTACAAAGTGGTTGATGAACACATCTCCATGTCTAGGGTCATGAGATCATTCAGAGACTCTGCCAGGACGGTGAGATTCACCATCTACTGCAGGACGATGGCGCTTTCAGCAGTACTTCTGTCTCTTTTTATCAATGTCTTGATACAAATAAGAAAAATCTGACAGTTCTAGACAAGAACGATCAGCTCCTCTTCCATATTGGTTTTGGACTCGCTCACTCCGTCATCAACATGTCATGGGTCAAAGCTGAGTCCATGATCGGTTGATGCAATGTGAATTCTTTTCCAAAGTTCAGATATTTGAATGTGATCATTTATACTCAAATTGAAAGACCTTTAATCACGTCTGTTCTTTGACTTGATAATAAAACAGGCCGTCCCTGCAGTGCAAATCGTGTTTGGTGTGAATGCAGCTTTAGTGGATACGACAAATGGGCTCAAAGAAGCTGTACCTGAATTGATTTTTCAATACATTTGTCATTTATATTTTAGCAATGCTGCATGATGTGACCTCCAAAGACTTCCTTACAGACAAAGACTAAAATAAAATTGTGGTTTTACCTCAATCACTCTGAACTTGAGCGCCTCAAACGGCAGTGAAAGCATTTCTGAGATTTTGTGAAAGAACAGCTCTATGCTAATGCCTCCCAAGAGAAACAAAGCTACGGCTGTGCTTATACTGTGTGTACCCCTCCAGATTAAGGCTTGACTTTAAACATCCACACTGCCTCAGTAGACGCAAGGATTCAAAATAAAAACGGACATGCTCCCTGGACATCCACCGATCTGTAAGCGTTTCATAAAACAGGTTGAGTCCAGGCCAAAAAGGGCAGCTCAGACTAAACAAGCAGTCTGCTCAGAACCTCATGGGAGGCTGCTAAAACTACACGACAGAACGCAGAAAGTTAGCAAATATCAAGAGGGTCAAAAAGAAGTCACAATAAACTTTGATATCTGTATGTAGATGACTTTAAAGTATTTATTGAAGTTGAGTGATGAACTGAAAGATGTAGAAAAAAGAACAAGGATGGAGGAAGATAAAGAAAAAAGTTGTAATCATCTTGGAGTGAATGCTTCATTGTTCTGCTGCATTAATCTGCTTTTTCACATTCCCTTGCTTGTTCTTTTGATCCACTCTTGGATCATCCCCTTGATGATTCACTAACAGCAGAAGAAATTAAATACATTGGAATGACAAACCGCTCCTCCATCCCCTCCTCCCCTTGTCCCTCCTCTCTCTTTGCCACCATAACTTCCCTCTTCATCTCCTTCCTTCCCTCTTCTCCCCGAGGCCTCCATTTCTTCAACAGATAAGCAGCGGATCTGTTTTTTTTTTTTTTTTTTTATCGCTTCCCTCTCCATCTCCATCCTTTCTCCTCATTCCTTCTTTTCTGGTTGTTTCTTTTGCTCTGTTTAATCCCAGCCTTGCGGTGGATGCATGTCAGAGATGTAAGTCTATTGTTTAACATGCTCTTCTGAGCCTCCCACCCCACCCCAGACTCAGTCACTCTCAGGGCCACATACATATTCATCAGCCATCAAAAACAAAAGGCAGATCACACTGTTTGTCGTGTACCGCAACCAGTGCTATTCAGCTCTCTCCCTTCTTTGCTGCTTCTAGCAGATTAGCGCATGTTAAACACATCTCAGACACGCAAATCCCAAGTACTAACTGATAGACGTTCAATGAGGGAGAGTTTAAACATTGTGCAAAAGCTGCTTATGCTACTGTGTCTGAGGACCCTGTTAAGTCTATAGAGGATATGAGGAATTGTGATACTTGAGACAATAACACAATAAAAGAAATTAATAGTAATGTAGGTTTCATGGATAGGGATCGTGCAGCACTAGAATAGTCGGTCCAATGCTCGGACGCAGTGTGCAATCCTTTGGACAACGTTCACCTCCAAATGGCTCCGGGTTCCAGGCTCTGGAGCCAGACAGATGTAAACACGGCCTGACCACACTCAGACGCAGTGCCAGCCTGTCCTCACCTTGCACATAAACACATAAAGTCCAAGAGGTTTCAGGGACAGACTGTACTGAGCCTTACCAGAGGAAAGGAGGGGAAAAAGGAAAAGACGCTCAATAACTTTGTGCTTGTTAGGGTGCACGTGTTTCTGAACACAGTTTGTGGCATCAAGGTTCACTTGCCTTACCTTTGCTTTTTTTCCCCTTGTATTGTGTTGTCATTATTTGCAGATTCTAATTGTAGTTTGTGCTCCACCACCAATGTGTGGATCTGCTTAGATTTTTTTTTCCTCCAACACCCCGTTGTGACAGAAACGCTGGCCTCCTCAGCGCCTGTTTGATCTATGCGTCAGGACAAATATGGGTCAAAATAAAAAACCCAACGCGGTGGCTTCCTCCTGCTTGTTCTTCATTTGCCTTTTTACATTCTCTTTGCACTTTCTTCTTTTCAAAGCTCGTCTCTGTGAGACTACGCGTCTCTGGCGCACCAGGTTGTGAGTGTGTGTGTGTGTTTGCGTGCGTCTGTTGGCATGATGAGACATGACAAGTGCCTTCATCCTCCCCTCAGACACAGCATTCCACAATGCTCCGCTACTCGCTCCGTGTGGCACGTTTTTCATCTTTCCACTGTTGGTTCTCTCCTTCTTCTCCTCTTCTCCTTCCCTTTTCCCTGCTCTTCTTCTTCGCTCTCACAGGTGGAAAAAGGCAAATGGGGGAATGAAAGAGACAAGATTCTAATTAGAGGAGGAGGCAGAGACAAAAGCACGGGGATAACGAAGGGAAGCGACGACAACACATGTAAAACACAAATCCCTTATCTTAGAGAGCGTTTGGGTGGTGGGGGGTTGGGGGGGATCTCTCATTTTTTTTCCCCCCTACAGTGAAGCGTAACAGGGAGGTTGTGTGCCTGGGAACACGAGGGGATAGGATGTGATTATGAGCACAGAGCTGACAGACAGATAGATTGGCGTGCACATGTCTGTGGATATGTAAGTGCATCCCCACGGGGCCTTCAGCTCCTTCTGTTCATAGAGACCAACTTCAAAAGCTGCTGCCATGTAAAAACAAGCAGGCAGTTGTACTTTTAGAATTGTTTACTTATTTGGAGACAAGAGAAAATTATTTAAGAAAGTGTATGTCTGTTCAACACTTGTGAAGAAGTTGGCTAACAAGTTAGGTTGTTTTCCTTCAGCCTGTCAAGGAGGAATCAAAGACATGAGGAGACTTTTATTGCTTCGTCTGCTTGCCCGTAAGAAGAAGCTGGCTGCCTCTTTTCATCCATCCGTGCACTTGGTCTTCCTCTGCACGTTCATTCTGTCTGTTTAACTATTTGACTCCTGTTGGAGTCTCTTCCGGCGTTTTGCCGCCCCTCCAGAGTTCACGGGTGACGTGACAGAGCTTGCGGACTTTGGCGTCTTGCCACTGCTGTGAAACTCCATTGAGATGATGAAACTGTGCTGCTGCCGTGTCAACGGAGGGATGATGGCGGCTTTGCGAAAGCTAAGACGAAATCCCACTGATGAAAGAGTCTGTAAATGTGTCTCCTTAGCCCAGGTCCCCAGGTCTTCCCAGGGAAAAGCGTGACTGTCATCTGCCGGTGCTTGTGTGCACGATGTTAGGTATTTCATGTCAAAACATTTGAACAACTCTTGTGATCTTCAAGCAAATGACAGTGGAGCTGTATTTTGTGTACACTAGGGGAGTCCAAACTTTTTGCAAGGAGGGTCAGATTTGGTGAGGTGGAAACCAATCGGTCTGCCTACCCCTTCATTTACCCCTCCAAACGGAGAGTTAAGTCTCATATTTCGGATATCACTTTCTTTCTATGACGTCACTATTAATCACTGATCCACTAGCGTTAGTGCAGAGCTTCCAGCGCTTGAATTTACATTCCAACAGAGGTTTTATAAGTCAGGGTCACGAGCAGCAGACGTGTTTCTCCAACTCTCCTCAACTCTTCGGCTTTTAAAGTCTTTTAAAGTCTTTTAAAGTTTTTTAAAGTCTTTTAAAGTCTTTTAAAGTTACTGCAAAAACAGCTGTCGCAACAAAGAGAGTTGGACATGGCACAGAAGAAAAATTTTGAAGCCGATTTGACAGAGCTCCAAATTGTGCTTGCAGAGATTCAAGCAAGCTATTTCCAGCACTCCTCACAGATGCTAAGCTATCAGCTCTGATGGAGCTTGAGGCTAAGCTATCACCACTGCAACCAGTGGAAGATTTACAACAGGAAAAGACACGTAACGAGCAGCGAGATAATCCCCAAGATCTCCTGAAGAGAAGAATGCATGACGTGGATCAACAAGTATGGATGAATAATCTGATTCTCACGGGACTTCAACTACAACCCAGGGCGCGGCCTGGTGCTACCAATATTAGCATGGATGCTAACGCGACCGTAGAGAATCAAGTTAGAGTTTTTCTTGTGGTTAAAGGGATTGCCTTGGACCTCAATACTGTTGAGGTCTGTCATCCGCTTCCTTGGGGAAAGAATACGGATAAACCAGCGATCCTGATCAGGTTTGTGAATCGAAAGCACAAGATAGCTCTGATGAAACAACGCAAACACCTAAAGGGGACAGCTGTCTATATAAATGATCATCTCTCGAAACATTCTGCTGATCTGGCAAAGCACACGAGACTCCTGCGCAAGAGGAAACAGATCCACAGTACGTGGATCCAGAACTCCCGAATCTTTGTCAAACCTCTCGGACCACCAGACCTGACGAAGCCTCTGGAAATAAAATCCATGAAAGACTTTGAGAACTGTGGGATTACGCATGTTTGAACCTTTAATTCAAGCAAAATGTGAAATGTAAACTTAAAAAACCACTGAATGTGAACTTTGACCCGATTCTGAACTGCTTAGCTTGAGCACAATTCCCGTTGATATGATCACTTCACACTCTCTCAGTCATAACAACAAAGAACAATTATGTGGCCTTAAACTTGATCCTGAACTGTGATGTATCACTGATTGTGCACAAATTTCTGATCTTTTTTCTTTTAAACTTATTATTTTTGTATTATTATAATCATTATTTGATAAATACAATCTGCACAAATTGTTCTTTTTAATGAGAATATTTAGAATTTTGTTGCACTAGCTAATGAAGATGATTTTTACTTATTAATTTTTGAATTATTATAATCATTCTTTGATGAATACAATCCGTGCAAATTGTCTTTATTAATTTATGACTTTGTTTTTCAATGCAAAAGTACTGATCAGGTCGTTGAAACTTTCCCTGACTGGTTTCAACTGGTCTGGAGCTCCATGTGGGTTAACGTAACAATGCATTCCTCAATTTGTTAATATTAAGGTATAAAAGTGCAACATATTATACAAGTATTAAAAAACCTTCATATAACATAGTATAGAAGTTTAATAGGCATTCTTTTAGTTTAAAAACCCTTCACTGGGTACTTTATGGTTAAACTAAAGACAAACTTTTTAACATTTTTGTTGGATGACAGTCTTACAGCTGAGTACAAAGTTGTGATTTTACTGATCAGATTGCATTTGAACCCCTGCTGAACTCACAAGGCGGTTGAGTTGTAACATGGCAACTCTTCTGCTGAGGGATACTCTGGGGAGCTAGAAAGATTTGAGTTACGGCTCTTCTGAATTGACAGAAGTCAGTTGAGATGCTCTGATGATGTAGTCCTGGCACATCCGTTCAAGCCTCCACAGATGGTTGTTGTTGCTTCCCGTTCTTGGCCCCATTTTTCAAACTCATTTTCACGGTGGCACTAAAGTGCAAATCCCACTAACAAATCACTCAATGCAAAAACATTTTGAAGATCACAATGACAATTAAAAAAAGCAAAACAAATAATAAAAAATAACATTATAGTTTGGAAATCAACGCAAAGTTCCAGAAACCAAAACACAAAGAAAAAGAAACAATATATATATATATATATATATATATATATATATATATATATATATATATATATATATTTGGGAAAACAAGTCATTTCCAGAAATCAAAATTAAGCACAAAAGGAAACTGGAAAAGGTTTTTTCAATTGCATCTTTAATGTCTATATACTAATAACAGTATATCCAGTATAGTTTAATGCCAAATAACGGTTGAAATGATGGACGGACATCATTATTTAATCTGCGATGACCCATAGTACCTTCCAGTTTATGTAAAAAAAAGAAGAATAAAAACATTTTGGAAAAATCTTTTCCAGAAATCAAAACGTTATAAAATGAAACAAAAGATAAAAACAGGAAGAACTTAGAGATGTGCCCAGAAGATGTTGGTTCTCTTCGGGTCTGCCTACATTTGTGAACAAACACTCTTAGTGATGAAGTTTAATAAATCCAGGTATAGAGCTACTCTCTCTGATCATCATTTCTTAGCAGGGCTTCATGTTGCCGACTCAGACATTCACCTTGATTTTGATGTGCTTGTTGAAGCCCAAATGGGACTAGATTTTACTCACTGAACAAAATTGATTTTACAGAGAATTGATGCAATACATCCATCCGTCTGTCCTTCAGAGGATTGCCTTATTTGTAATCAGGTGTTTTTGTTTAGCGTACATCCGGAAAAGGTTTGGAAAATTGGATGTAATGTATAAACTAGAGTCAATCTGCTTAAGTCTGGTCCTCAAGATCTATCAAGATCCAAGTCTCTCTGCAACTCTTGCTGCTGATTACCTGGATCAGGTGTATTCAGCCAGTCAGAATGAGGTGACACCTAAATTATCTAATCACTAGAAAGCTGTGCAGAAAGAACTAGAAAATAGATCTTGAGGAAAAGGATCTGGCAGACTTGCACTAATGCACGTTATCTTCAACTGAGGATCAAATGTATATGTTTTACTCTGGTATTGTGCATCAAGTCTCATGTGACTAGTGAGGCATATGTAAGTATGAGGAAG
>NC_050521.1:16400948-16419429 GCF_002922805.2 Oryzias melastigma
TATTCAGCTTATCTGTAACAGTAAGTAAAGAGGCAGTACTTTACTCTGGGCAACAGCATAGAATAAAAAAAACAGAGTGTTATCAAATTGGCTGTGATTGCATTTGACACAAATGACAGATGTCAATTTTCTCTCACAAATCTTGTTATGAAGTTGCAGATCCTGCGAGCCAAAGGGAGCCTGAAAATAGCAGTGAGTGCTAACCTGGCAAAGCCCATATTTATGGAGTCTACCCTGAGGTGATGCAAGACTTTAGACAAATGTCTTGTTTGTTTATTGCTGAATGGCCATCTCTCAATAGGGTGGCATACCGGAACAAGCACACAAAACACACACATAGAGATATGCACACGGAGGCACATCATTTTTATTTTGCCCCTCGTAAAATTGGTAGCAGGAATATGATAGATAGATAGATAGATAGATAGATAGATAGATAGATAGATAGATAGATAGATAGATAGATAGATAGATAGATAGATAGATAGATGAGGATTGTAAAGATGAATGTTTGAGTCAGTGTGTGCTGTGAGAAGTCTGATCCTCCCATTAATAACAGCCACTAATCCTCTGATGTGATTACCTTCCGCTCTCTGCCCCCCGACTCTATTCTCTCCCCCTCCATCCATCTGCATTCTTGCCTCCATTCAACAGCATCAGCCACTTGTCTTCCATGGCAGCGCTCAGCTGGTCCAATCCCCTAAACAGATCCAAGTCTTCCACTGTGTTCAGCTGCCAGGACGATGGAGGTCTTCCAATTTGACGCCTCCTCTCGCAAGAACTCGCCTCTGGGCAGGTGTCTAAAAAAGCAAAAGTCATTGGTGTTAGCGCAGTGAAGGCAGCACATTTAAACAGATTAAGACCCGTGCCTGTGTTCAAAGCGCTGACACTTAATGCTGCCTGAATGAGAGGTGACGTGTGATATCTATCGCACAAGATATGGTTTTGGATGTTCAAACGTTTATGGAAATATCTGGAAGCATTAGGGATTATGGGTGTGCAAAGAGCTGCAACAAGCATGTCAGTATAGCTATTTCTGTCCTCAATGATTGCTGCCAAATGCAATTTTTTTCCCCGCCTTTGATGAACTCGCTACATCAACCTAAAGTCGTGTGTGTTTCTATGGAAACTTGGACCTATGAGAAGTTTCAGAATTGCCGTTTAGCTCAAAATCTGTTCAGTAGTAACATGTAATGAATGCCATTACATTGTGTTAAATTTAGATGCCCAGCCTGTTCAAATCAGTAAAAATATGCAGTTAAACTGCTGCAATATAATTGAATCTTTCTAAGTCAAGGGTAAAATGATTGTTTGTCATTAACATGAAGGAGGAAAAATGCCTTTCAATCTTGAAAAGCACTGACCCTGATTCATTCCATTACAAATACAAATTACAAATGATCAGAATAGTGTTTCAGTGTTACTTTTTTAATGATTTCTGAGCAAAAATTGTCTCAGTAAACACGCAACTTTTGGAATGTAGCTTTTGTTTTCACGAACACACGTCAGCTGTGTGTTTGTTTCTTAAGGTGCAATGAAAAACGCAGTTGTAGTCGGTTTGCTTGATCTATCTGGAGATGTTTCCATAGTAACCGTTATGTCTGACCTTCAGACATGTGCGCTGCTTCCATCTGGCTCAGGTTGGTTAATCAGAGCACACAAACAGACAAATGCTTCATCAGATCCAGATAAAAATGAAGTACTGTGCAACTGTATTCCAAACTAATTTGCTACTGACGACTCTAATCACTCCACTTTTGGTCATTACTGGAGGAGAGTGCTGTCATATCATTTTTATTTCAACACTGAAAGGCATGGTAAAGCTTTAACAAGATGAAAAGTTCCCCTTTGAGCCACTGCAGTGTGCAGGGGGCTCCGATAAAAACTTGAATCAATTAGTGGCCCTTTCATCAGCAAACAGGCCATACCTCGGCTCTCTTTCTTTTTGTTCCACACCAGCTCTCAGCCTCTTTCATTTCAGTCCTCCCCGATACTCTGATCTGCTCTGTTCTTTGCAACTTCACAAGGCGCTTCAGAGGGGCCAACATCTGGCTGCTCCTTAGGCCCGGGGTCGTGCATCCGTTCTGGGGCAGCGAGGCCTGTAGATCAGCCCCTCCTGCGGAGCTCAGCCTTTGGTGTATGCGTACCGTTCAAAGTCTATTTCCTGCATGTTGGAGCCTTGATGTGGCAGGAACCACAGTGCATGATTTATTGCAGAGCTCTGTCCCCACTGCTACTACTGCCGGTATTGTTCCCATGTTCTCCCCTCTCCATCTGCAGCGTTCCACCTGGAGTTTTACGTTGAACCCTTCCACAGCTGACACAGCTTTGAGCGGCTTACATAAGGAAGGGTGGTGTTGGTTTTGTGAACTTTATTGCAAGAAAAAACCAGCAAACTGTGAATGAAGTGACAAATCCGTTAGGTCAGTAATGGACGCTGTTTGTTGACAGGAGTTCAAGCAGATCTTCTGTCTCTCTTTGTGAGTTATCTGGTTGTGTATTGATGTATTGTGTCAGTCGGTGGCAGCGTCGTTCTCAGGAGAGGCAGTGTGGGTAAGGGTGGAGGTAGTGGAGGGGGGTTGTAATTGGTTTTTGGCTGTGTGGCCAATCAAAGGGACCTCATCAAAGTCGTTCAGCCAGTGTTACCCACAACCTTCCTAGCCTCTCTTCTTATGTTTACGTAAGTGCCGTTCAATGTAATCAGCGGGACGTGAGCAGAGAAGAAGATGAATGAAAACGGGGAGGATGGAGAAGTTGGAGATGGAGGAAAACACCAGGACAGGAACAAGCACCGGTGTTTGTGTAAGGAAACCCAGACCGAGGGGAACACAAAGCACAAGAACCGGCAACGTCCCTGAGAGGAGACGGTTCCAGAGATGAGAGGAAGTTGCACTCAGATCGAAGGGATGTGGTGTAGCTGTGTTTACAGGCAACGCTCACACAGTCTACTGCAACATTAAGCGTCGGCAGGTCGGAGTTTGTGATGGGCTACCACAGCTGACTAACAATCAGGCAATATTTACAGCAATGCAGACGATTTGTCTGTTTCTCAGGAAGCGTCGCAGTAGTTTGTCATGTCCGAAACAAGCAAACAAAAGACATAAAAAAAGGTTTTCTCTTAGTGGCTTTAGTGACTGACATTAATTAGGAAACTTGATATGGAAAGGAAGCGGAAGTCCTTTTTTCCATATGTTCATTCACACATTCGGGGGGGTTGCCAAGCATAAAGCTCCTCTTAGGTGCGCCTCCTGCTATTCAGATCCCCTCTTGTTCTTTTCCACCTGCACATGATCTCAGATTTCAGTTAGGTTTTCTTTATTTGCTTTTTATGTTTCTGCGTTGTTCACACCTGGTTTTAGTTTTACTCACAGTTGTGTTTTTCTTTCTCCTATTGTCCACAGTTGATTTTCCTTTTAGTCAGGTATTCTTCTTATTTTGCTCCATACTGTAATTTCCTTCCTTTATTGAATTTTTTTTTTTTTTTTTTGCTTTTGCATTTGGTTCCTCCACAAACCTTCATGTCCACTACATGGCTTCCAATCAATACTTTTCCTCATATCCGATCAGATAAAACCTCTGATTATTAAAGTAATTCTTATCTAATTTTGCATACGTAACACATCCAAAGGTAGTCAGGACACCTGAAAATGATATCCCCATCTTCCAAAATCAGTAGCTTAACTTTTAGAATGACCTGATGCTGGTTAGAGGGAGAACATACCCTCAGTCTCATATGATATCCAAGATTTTTAACAGTGGGGTCGTCTTTTCACGAGCTTTTTTAAAGACGGAATGGTCTGGTCTCCAGGCTGCACCTGGACTCCTGTACTACAAAGCCACGCTTTTGTAATTGATGCAATATGCAGCATCATATTGCTAAAAGATGCAAGCCCTCACTCAAAAGTGGTTGCCTGGATGGGAGCATGTGCTGTTTTAAAACCTCCATACACCTATCAGCATTAATGCCTGGAGTTGTTTGATCAAAAAGATGTGTAGCCATCTGCCAAGTGATTAGATGATTGTTCATTTCCTGGCCGTTATGATCAATACGTTCCAGATCAAGAGGCGTGACCCCTGATGTACTCGTTAAAGTCATTTTCAAGTTACTGCTGCCAAATGATGTCATGTCATTCATTATGTTTCCTTGTCATGTATAAAGCCCTCTGTGGTTTAACAGAGGATATCAAAACTTTAGGATTTAGTCAAGTTGGCCCCAATAGTATGATGGCAGCACTGGATCATGTTCATAACTATTAACTGTACGTAGAGAGCTGGACAGAGTAATCCCTCCTCCCTTGCTAATCCTAATTTTTTTTAAATGTTTTTTATTTTTAATCGTAACTTTGACGCCATGCTTTAATAGAAACATGTGGTGCCTGCTGAACTCCACCTCAAGCATTTGATTGACAGATCCCCCTTTCATTGGAAGGGATGTGGATTTTGAATAACCTCACTCATAAATGGCGACAGTAGTTGCCATAGAAACATTGTCTCAGACTAATCACCATCGTCTGGCTCCAACATGGTGACGTCCGTGTCGTAGAAAAATGTCAACTGAATTTGCTTCATTTGAGTGACATCACACTCATTCAGTCCAGTTCTTTTTATACAGTCAATGCTTGTATCATAGCTTTGTTCTGGGCCAGCTATGGTGCAGAGGTAGTGAACCCCACATCGGTCCTGGTGGGTATAAGTTGGGGCCGCTGTTAGGTGGCAGAACTGTGTGAATGGGATTGTGATTGTGAAGAACTTTGGGCCTTCTAAAAAGGCAGTAAAGCATTATATAAATATACACCACTAACCATTTAGTCTGGAAGGGTTGGTGACTTGAGAGATTTTTAAAAATGTTTCCAAAAGCAACACACTACAAAAATGATAAATGGGATAAATATATATAGCACCTCGCCTTGTGAGGCCCAAAGTGCTTCACAGTCCAGGTCACCCACACACACACACATTCACACACTGATAGCAGCACTGTTACTTAACACCAGCACCAACCTATTACCACCCGGAGGAGCCATTTTGGATTCAGCGTGTTGCACAAGAACACTTCGATACATAGACAGCGGGAATCAAACATGCGATCTCAGGTTGACCACTCTACCTCTGCACTATGGCTGCCCAAATCTGATTTATGACAAACATCCAATACTTTTACTTTTCCATATGCAATATTTTCTACAGTTTGAACAATAATTTTATACCTTGAACACATTAAACACGTTATTTTAGGTTATATGTTGGTTGGAATTATTACTGAACAGAAATTTAGTCACTTTTATTGCTGCTTGCTGTTTTTTAAACACAATCATGACCCTGACTGTTCCTCAATGATAGAAACGATTGCACATTATTCTTTAACTGTTTCTTCTTTTAACCCGAAAAAATTGGTTCTGTGGACTTTTATTTGATTGTTTATGGCAAAAATGTTTCACTATTCATATTTGGTATGCTCTATCTATTTGATTGTGAATGTAACAGTATTTTTTGTTATGTTTTCTTCTCTATAGAGTGGTATTACTAACACTTTCAGTGTGTCGGAGACGTTTTCTCAACTTGGTTGTCAAGAATGTTACTATGTACATTGTAAGCACCAAGTTAGTTTTAAGTAAAAAGTGACAATGAATGAACTCTGTTTGAAGAATGAACTTTTGGAAATTTGCATTAAAAAGCACATAAAAATGTGTTTATACAAATTGCTCTGCATTTAACAAAAAAAAGCATTACTGACAAAGAAGGAACTGTTGTCTTACAATGCTCCTCTGTCAGGTATTTTTGAGACACAACGGATCAGAACTGGAACAACAATCTGCCTCTGCATGTAAAAAAAGAGACACAAAAAGCAACACTGGCATATTTGTGAGCCTTTCTTTTGCACATAAACACTGATCCCTGCTGTGCTTTGCGGGCCCCACTGAGACGCCGTGATTCGACATCAGTGAGGAGACTCCTTCACAGGCGGCTGCCACCAAGCTCCACAAGGTATCAGATCTCCTCCTCTTTCTCCTTTCCTCAATTAGGACTATTAAGAGATTTACAGCACAGATGGATGGAAATCCATCTGGCTGCAGTAGTCCCCCAGAGGACAGCTCCATTGATCAAGATCAGTGAGGTTGAGGAGGATGACATCGGCTGACAGATGGGACTCTGCTGCCCTCTTGTGACGTAGAGTGGAAATACAGTTTTTTGTGATTGAGGAAATGGAAACTGAACATGACAGATTAAGGTGACCACCTTTTTAGGTACACCCTGCTAGTACTGTGTTAGACCCCCTTTTTCCTTCAGAGCTACCTTAATCCTTTATGTCATGGTGCTTGAAACATTCCTCAGAGATTTTGGCCCACATTGACATGACAGCATCCCACAGTTGCTGCAGATGTGTCGACTGCACATCCATGATCCCAATCTCTTGTTCCACCAAATCCTAAAGGTGATCCATTGAGATCTGGTGACTGTGAAGGCCACATTCTCACATTCAAAAAACCAGTCTGAGATGATTCCAGCTTTATGAGATGTTA
Source organism: Oryzias melastigma (assembly GCF_002922805.2). Taxonomy (NCBI): domain Eukaryota; kingdom Metazoa; phylum Chordata; class Actinopteri; order Beloniformes; family Adrianichthyidae; genus Oryzias; species Oryzias melastigma. Next base: position 16,407,470 of record NC_050521.1, read on the forward strand.
TCCTGCTGGAAGTAGCATCAGAAGATAGTACACTGTTGTCATTTATGGATGGACATGGTCAGCAACAAAGGTGTTGAGTGTATTTACAGTTGAATCCTCTACTGTCAAAGGTGCAAAACAACCTAAATATAATGGATTTTGTATTTTACAAACGTGTCTTTTGGAACTTGGCTTTTAGTGAGCAGCAAATACAGTTAAAAACAGATATTAGCCACATATCCATAATCTTTTATTATGTATTTGAATTATATATTGCAACCTTTAAAGCCATTTTCAACAATTTCATGTTAACAAAGCATTGAAATATCAGTGGAGAATTCAGGAAACCTTCTTGGCTTTTTAAAATTTAAAAAAATAAAAATAACAGGTTTAAGTTTCTGATTTTACGTGATGTCGGGAGTATTAAAGCTACAACAAACACAAAATAAAACATGCTAAAACTTCCACTCTGTATTTTTTTCAGAATATCTTAAACCTTTAAAGAAAAGAGTGGTGATTAAAATGAAAGTCTGATTACTATTAACAAATATTGCTGCATATTAAAACAGTAAATTCCTTCGAAATTTTTAAGCTTATTTGCCATTTTAGCTTTTCTTCATCACAAATGCATAAAAACTATTCTGTTAAGTGTTGTAACTTTGGAATTTAATGCATTTTGAAGGATTTTCAGGTTTTCCCTGGTCTGTTAGTGGAGAAAGCTGGAGTTTTACAGCTCTTGAAGTGGCTCTGCCTGTCTGTAGCGTATCTTTCCATTGGTAAGCCACCTGCAGACAAGAGGTAAACACATCAGTGTGAAGCCACACGGTGAAGTTCTCCCGACAAACACATAAAAACCAAACTCTCACAGGCTCAGGCTGTCCGTCTTCTTTTTGACTCCTGCAAGGAGCGAGAGTGCGAGCATCAACAAACTGCAGAGGAAATTTCCACGTGTGTGTATAAGAAGTAACACTGTGGGGCACACTCACGGCGCAACTGCCAAATGGTTGCCATGGCACCGATCAGCACCACCAGCACCACAGGCACAACGATGGCAGCTGGGTGAGCACCACGGACCTCCTCAGTAGGCAACTAAAGATGATGCACATGTGGTTTAGTTGCTGTGCTGCACAACTTAATGTACCAGAGAGAATTTTTTTTTTTTTTCACATAAATCGGCATAACACATTTGAATTGTCTCAGCTTGAAACTCACAAAATCCTCAGTTTGAGTTGAGGCTATGAGGGCATCCAAGGGATGACCTGCAGAGAAACCAAGAAAGAAGAGGATCCCTGCTTAAAAATATGCTCTTATGTGCAGATAAAGATTTTGTTGTGCCCTGGCTGACACCGTTTTCTGGAAATTTAAATTCAAAACCATCATCTTGCCTCATAACACAGAAAGATAAACACAAAAGAAAAAAAAAGCCCCACCTGCTTCTCCAGTGGTGATTGTGAGGACGTTGCTGGCTTTGCTCTTGCCCACGCTGCTCTTTGCAAACATGCGGAGATTGTAGGTTGAAGGATTTATCTCAATTATTGTGGCTTCTGTCTGGTTGGGGCCAAAGTCTACAACAGCTTTCGTATAATCCCAAGAAGCTGCAGAAGAAAAATAATTTTTCTATCAAGCTGCCAAAAAGCAAAACAATGTATTACAGAAAATATGTCATCGTCCTTCTGGATTTGTCTCTTACCGTTGACTGCTTTGTACTCCAGGCAGTAGCCAGTGACGGGGCTGTCACCTTCCAAACCAGGAATCCAAGAAAGAGAAAAGGTGTTGTCTCTCACCTCCTTCAGCTCTACTACTGGGGGATCCGGGGGAACTGGAAGACATGCGGGGACTCATCAAATCAGATAATAATAATATAAGAAATATAAGTGAGAATGTGAATCTTGTTTTTCAAATGTTTACTTTTCATTAGAGTAAGCATAAAAGTACCTGACGTCGTTGCCGAAGAGGTTTGATCCCAAAAACTGGACATTGAAGAAACCTCAGCTGTGGAAGTTAGAAGATCTTAAAAGAAATTAAAAGATTCCAGGTAAATTTCTGTGTCTGCAGAAATCCAATGCATTTTAAAGCCTATAAATTACTAGATTATTTATATTTATACCTGTATTTTTATCATTATGTTTGTAGGACTGACTAAAAGTAAGCTTAAAGCTAGAAATCCCCGTGTAAATGCTATTCTCTTTTTATTTTTTACATAAAAAACACATTTAAATCATTTCTTTAATAAGAAAAGGTATCAAAAAAGTATCAATGTTCTAATATTTTTAAGCATTTTTTTCTTAAGAATTAATAATGTAGGAAATGACCACAGTTTACCTGGAATGACGGCTGTTGTGGTTTCTTTCCTCACAGAAGTGGTTTTCTGAACTTTTACGAGAAAGGACAGAATTTTATTTTATTTTTTTACATTATTATATTGAAAAACAACTGAGGATTTTTTTTTTCTCCTTGCGTACCTGGTCTGCGATCTGTGTGAGAATTCCAATGTGTTACAACATTTGGAACAGATGAACTGACCGGCGTTGTTGTTTCAGGAACTAAAGATAATTAGAATATTAATAATTGTCAAAAATGAATTTATTTCTGGTTTTGAGTGTCTTCAGTTTGCCCTCCTACCCTCTTCTAGAGTGGAGCAGAGGGGTGCGTTTGAGGCAGGTCCCAGCCCTGCATTGGTTTTGGCCTGGACCAGCACGCCGTACTGGGTGGAAGGCTTGAGGTTTTCCAGGACGATGGTTTCCACTTCCCGCACGCTTACTTGCTGCCACTTCTGAAACTGTTTCCTCACCGGGTCATACGCTCTGTAGCTGACGCTGTAACCCAGCAGTTGCCCGTTTCTGAGATCCGCCTGTGGAGGCTGGTCGAGAGAAAGCAATCGCAATGAATTATTTTTGTTACTTGATACGTTTTTTTTTACTTTAACTTTACCTTCCAAGAAACTCTCATTGTGTGAGGAGTGAGAGCTTCAAGCCGCATGTCCAGTGGGGGGCCCTCAGGTGCTGCAGACAACTTAAACTTTAAGGGATCCTCTGTATGTTTAATAGTTTTTTTTTCAATGCAAAATGAATTTACCTGCTTCTTTAGTTGTGAGGGTCAGAACGTTGCTTCCGTCACTCATTCCCACACTGTTGACGGCAAAAATGCGAATGTTGTAGGTCTTCCAAGGACGCAAATCCACCAAAGTGGCCTGTGTCAGACGTGGATGTGTGATCTCAGTTCTTACAGCAGAATCCCAGGATGCTGAAGGTTCACAGCACTGAAAGTTTGATGTCAAATAGTCTAAAAAATATTGCTGATTTTATGTGTGTACATGAGATTTTACCATGTTTGTTCTTCAGATCAATAATGTAGGCCGTTATGGCTCTGCCACCATCAAACCCTGAAGTCCAGCTGACAGTGATGGTTCTCTCCCTCACCTCTCTTGATTCAAGTTTTAAAGGAAAAGGACGCCCTGAGATTAAAAATAATAATAATAAAGATTTAGTTTAGATTTATACAATTTTAGGAGATGAGTTGATTTTTCCCCAGCATTAATTATCACCAGCAGAAGTACCTGGTTTCACCATAAGCGTCACCTCATGTTTCTGATCATTGAACCAGCCTGGTATGTCCACGCGGCAGCCGTATATGCCAGAGTCAGCCTCCGTAGCCTGCTGTATGGTGAGCGACACGTCGCCCTGACCAAAATTGCCCTGGAGGGCATATCGCTCTGACAACCTGCTGACCACTGTCGTCCCATCCGCCTTGATCACCTGGTTCCCACAGCCGCTGCTGGGAATGGACCCTCGGCCCCAGCACACAGGCAGCTTCCCATAATACTCCGCATCGTAGGTGCACGTCAAAACAACATTTGTTCCCACGGTGGTTATCACACTGCTGGCAGACAAGAAATCTGAAAAAAAAAAAAATTGTTATAAAGAACCTAACCATGACTAAAAACGTATCTCTTTAAATGTATCCAACCTGTGAGCAGACAGAAGAGAAGAATCAAATGCCAGATCCCCATAATCTCACAGTTCTCCAAAGGATTGGTTCATCGGCTGACCAACACAATAAGTGACCACAGTGCAGATTGAGGTCTAAATCTTTCTGAATCACATGACACTGTCCTTGAAGTGCTCACACAAACAACTTCTTCTGGGAGAAGAGGAATGCAGAAAAGATCTGTTTCCTTTTCTGTGGTTTTGGTTCCTTTTACAAAAATGATGTTTCATTCTGGTGATGAGGAGCAGCTGTTATTAAAGGTTTTATTCGGTTATTAAAGGTAAAAATGAGCATTTTATATTTGGCTTAAGATCGGTGCAGCAAAAATTTGCATAAAAAAAGTTTGGGTTATAAATGTGCATTGATCCAAAATATGTCCCCTGATGTTGAAAGGCCAGTTCTCTGAAGGGGCATGAACTTTCTTCTTAGACTGCTGAGCAAACGTTTGCACATTCTGGGTGTTTGGTAACTTCCTATACTCAAAAATGACCCTCTAGTTCATTGTGTCAGAAAAGTCTATAAGTTGAGATAATCTTTACCGTTTAAGACTTTTTAAGTCTTTAATACAGTTGGATACTGTCAACCATTATATACTTTTGCATAAAATTAAATAATACACTTCTCTCAATAAACTCTCAGATCGATTAAATCATATCTGGATTCTAGGTTACAGAATGTAAAAATCAATAGCACTATATCAGCCCCTTGTGAATACAAAAGGGGGATACCACAAGGTTCAATCTTGGGCCCATTGTTGTTCTGTCTTTAGATTAATGAACTCCCAATCATCTGCATCAGCAAAGACTCCAGATAAGAGCTGTTAATCATGCAGATGGTCAGTGTCTCTCAGAGGCGTGAAGATAACTGTTAATTCTGAAATTGTTCCAAATCTGTTCCAATGGGCTTTTCGGTACAATTAAAACCCAAAAACAGCTTTCAGATACAAATTAATTGTCAACCAACCCATAAAAATTGATAATTTTAAATATATGGAAGTTGTTTTAGATTAAAAGTTGATGCCCATATAAAGAAAATAACAAAGTACTGTTTGAACTAATGTGAATTGCTTCCCTAAAATGGCATCATTGTAGGATTATACTGTAGAAAAGCACAATTTTTTATTTTTTGAAAATATTATAAAGGATTCTTTGTTAAAATGTTTTTTTTAATGTATTAATAGTCTTGCCCCAGAGATCATAAGCAACACAATTCAAAATTATCAAACACGAGGTGTCACCACTGCTAATGGTGACTGCAGACCAGCCAAATGTAAGTCACAAAGTAGCTGTTAGCTAGAATGACTGTGGATATGACATCATTTGCTTTTGAAACTGTCCAAATAAATAATTAATAAACAACAAATGGACACATTTTTACGGACATCCTATAATTACAATTGCTTTTTGTGTTCATATGTCATGAATAATGGGAACTACAATAGCACAGGCTTAAGAGAATATTATATAATCTAAATATATTTAATCACAAAAGACCATTTTTGCCTAATTTTCACTATAAAACATTAAATAAGACAAAGAGGAAAGCAAATATGATGACATCCGCTTACGTGACAACAGAAACTAGAAGAAAAACAAAAAAAAATGTGTTTTTTCAGAGGAAGTGATGCATGTCGGTGTAGTGGTTAGCACTATGGCCTCAAGAAAAGGCCCTGGTTCAAATAAACCCTGCTTGGTCATTTCTGGGTGGAGTTTGCATGTCCATCTTTACGGGCAGAGCAACCTCCTCCTACACTGAGAAAAAGTGAAACATTGGATCAGTTAACAAAAGTTCTTTACTTTGTTACTTTTAGTTTGTATCAAATATATATTTTGAGATTTTCAAATATGTGCTTTGGGAGTCAGCTGGTGATTCTAAATTATATTATATTGGCTATAGTAAAAACTAGCCTTTAGGCTAGTTCTGTTTTTTTTTTTTTAATCATGTGTTTTGTCTTGTTTAACCACTTTTTTGTTTTTGTTTTTAACTGTATTGCCCCCTTTTAAATAAAATAAATACTGAAAAAAACACACAAAAAAACTAAATTTGGTTATCCATCTCAGGTGGCATTAGGAGGGACCAGCGGCCTGTCCAGGGTGTAGCTTTCCTTCACACATCAGTAGCTTGTATAGGCTCCAGCAACCCCATGACCCCCAGAAAGGGATTAGAAGGTTTTTTTTTTTTTTTTTAAACACAGTAATTTATTTTTTTAATAGAGTTGTGTTTTTTAGGGGCTTTTTGGAGTGGGCTGTGGTTTCGGATGATCTGGGATTTTTTTTTTCAATTCCTAAATTGAATCAAAAGAGGTCTTCCTTTTAGGTAGTGAGAGAGAGATAATAGGATTTAAAGAAAAAACAAGATAAAACAGTTAAAAAAAACTTTTCTCTTGATAGAAACTCCTTGTATCAAAGTACTAACACATTTTAAACCAATGTGGGTTTCAGTATTTTCCACTTCTCAGTGACATGCAGTTATGTGTTTCCAGAGTGATGTGAGGACTTAGATTATTTACCATAAATGCTTGACTGTTTAAGTTTCACTTTTATTGCTTCCAAACTGCGCTCAGCTGCTTTCAGTAAATGTTTCACTTTATGATGCCTAAGAATAGAGGATTCATTTCTTCATTTCACACACATCTCTACTTCTGCTTCAGATTAAGAGGAAACAACAAAAAAACACTTCAAATGTGTATTTGAATTTAATCAACATTTTCTAAACAAAATAAAAAAACATAAATTTTCTCATAAAAAACATTTTTTAAGGCCATCTGCTTTCTTTGTCAGACAGATGAGGATGAGTGTGAAATCTTTCTTAAATCAACATTTGAACAATGACTCCAACTTATTTTGTTTAAAAAAAAATTACAGTGTAAATCTCAGATCTCACAAGCAATAAACAAATCAAAAACAACTTGACCACATAGTAGAAGGTGGTTTAAGACACTGGGGAAAATTATTTTAAAATCAACATTTTATCATAAAATTTAGAGGAAAAAAACACAACAAATGACACTTGTGTGGCATAAAACAGTTTACTCCAACAAAAATTTAAAAAAGAACTATATACAAGTTTTATAATACACAAAAGTGGCATTTCTATGTACATAGTTTTGCAGAAATGTTATTAACAAACTCTGCACCAGCAGGTGGCATTGTCCACTCAAATACAAAAAAAACAGTTTTCTTTTCCTTTTTTTTTCTTTTATGTCATCTGATATTTTTGACACTTTTTGGCTTTTACAGTACAAATTACAAAGACTTGATAAGATAATAAGGAGATGAGTAGGACTTTGAAACCTCTCGGGAGTCATAGTCGTACACCTATTCTTTACAGTAACCTTTCAGGTTTCTGAACGTCATGTTGTCATGGGGATGCTTTCATAGATGTTTTCAGATTGGACAGAAGTGCGTGAACAGTTCTCCGTTAATGGAATCCTCCTTCCTATCATAAAAAAAACAATGATCAAATATTCTTAAAAGTTGTAAGAAAAATCAGTTTATATGGAGATGACAGACAGTCTTACAGTAAATTTGAACTTACTTATCAAAACCGCAAGGATTAGAATCACAGGGAGGAAGATGATGGCAGACATTTTTCCAATATTGCACAGGTCCAGGTGGGTCCACCCTTTTTTCTGCAACAAACCCATACAAAAGTTTTAAATAAATGTTGCATCCATTGACATATATCATATATACAAGTTCATATTAAACATTTGCATAAGTCATAACAAGTTTTACATTTTTAAGAATGTATACTGTTCTTAAGATGCAGCTGCTCCTTTCTACGACCTTCCATTTGTGCATGTGACTAAGGTATAACTGGTTAAGTATGGCCAAAATATTTGAAACTGCTTTGAAATATTAGCTTCCTTTCATCCATCCTTTTTTCAAACCCGCTTTATTCCCGTTCCGATCACAGGAATGCTGTCGCATACCTGAAGGGCAACGTTGGGGAACACCCTGGACAGTTTGTCAGACCATTGCAAAACATTAGCTTCCTCTGGACCAAATGTCCAAGTCTAAGAAATGTTTTGTTTCACTTAGTTATAAACTACTTGAGATTCAGATCAAACCTCCTCCCAGCTCAATTAACACAAGTTATTTATTATCCAGAAACAAGCAGTTACAGTACTGACAACTAGTTAGCTTAATAAATGTCAGTCTCTGAGGCAAAGTTGGCAAAAAGGGCAGACAGAGAGATGCAATGATAGATAAAAAGAAGGAAAGTCAATAAAGAGGCAGACATGCCTAAGAAGAGAGTCAGCACGGACTAACTCTCTCCCCAGATGGATTAGACTTATTGGTACTGTCTGTCTCCACAAAGAGAAATGAAGAATAAAAACAGCTAAAAAAGTACAACAGCAGGAAATACATCAAATGAATAGGAAGCTACCCCATTTAACAATTTTTACAGAAAACAGGCAGCGACTTCCTGTTTAACTACAAAGCCTCCATACCTGATGTGTGCCAGATATGATCTTCTCCACTTTTGTTTCATTAATTTGAAGATTTGTGGATCCAAATGCTGTCAGCAGGATGGGTTATAAAAAAAACAAAGTTAATGACTGAACAACTGTGTAATGTCAAACAACATTTTTTTTACTAAGAGATTGCTCACCTTCTCTTGTAGAGCCAAAAAGAACCAGGTTTTTCTGGTTCACAGAACGTTCCTCGGGTTCTAGTGCAGTAAAAATAATCAAAAAAGCTAAAGCATCACAGATACCACAATTAACCACAGTATTTCAAAGAAGCCTAACCTTCTTCCATTGTGAGACGTATGTTGATTTTAATGTCGTTTAATAATCCGGGGATCTCCACTCTGCAGCCATACACGCCGGCATCAGTCCTTTGAGCATTCACGATGGTCATGGAGACGTCTCCTTCCATCACCCGACCCAGCAGCTGGTACTTGGGCGACTGTCTGAACAGCACAGCTTCCCCTTTGGAGGACAGGATGGTGTTGGAGCATTTGCTCATAGGGACCCAATCCTGTCCCCAGCAGACCCTGAGGACACCGTATGTTTGGGCATTGTACAAGCAGGGCAAAGTGATGTTGTGCCCTATGAAACCAGTGACTTTTTCAAAAGAAGCTGAGACACCTGTTAAAAAAAAAACAGTTTAAGTGTGATACCCTGCATACAGCTCTCGGCCAACTTTAAAAAAAGATCCAAGTATCGACTTACCTTGGATCAGGACAAAGATGAGAAAATGAGAAAGGCCGTACATGAGTGTAGGATACTGTAGAAGCATGTCCTGAATCGAGAAAATACTCGATTTCATCTCCCACACACTCTGCGGGGCAGATTGTGCGGTGCATCTGTGAAGGCTTAACTTCCCCTTTTAAAAACGGGAAGGAAATCAATACAGGCCTGTCTACATTTGGATTTTGGTTGCATGATGTCTTTTGACCCATAATCTCTCCTATCTGCAACCGTTTAGCTGAGTGTGAGTCTATTTAAACTTCTGCCTTTCTGTGGATCTGAAGAAGAAATAGTCAGTAGTACGAAGAAAAGGCAACGTCTTTTCTAAACACAAACCTTCTGTTTGTTAAGAACTAAGTTAGGCAAGGTTTTTTAAAATCTTCTAGCAAGATCAGCTGACGGAGCACTTCAAAGTCATGTATGACATTGCTTGAAGCACATCATTTGTCAATGAGATTCCTCTTTTGACGTGCAAACTCCAAAAAAGCCTGTTCACCGGACTTTTTGTGGTTTCTCTACGTCTGCCTGTATGCACCTGATACTAGTTCATACACACGTAGTATAGCGTCTTTGAGGACACAGTAACCCAAGCTTTCCTGTAAAGACAGAGTTATTGCGCATTTCCCACAAATTTCCAGTTGCATGTCTCTTGTCCAGTCAAGTGCACTAATTTGTTTAAATGCATTGAAATACAAGTTTATGTTCATTAAAAAAATGAAAAGCTCACAGTTGTGGATGCCACCACGGCTCACACCAGCAGCAAACATACTAATAGCAAAACTCTTCATATGGCAAAGGGAGTTTGGTGTGAATATTTAGAATGTTCATACATATTTTTATGTGTTTTTTATTGTAATTGTTTCTTTATTATTTGAGACAGAAAAATAAATACCCCTATGGTTTAAAAGTAAAGGGACCCCACTGTCCCTACTTTAAAGAAAATACCTCAAAATTAGACTTTTCGCAGTAATTATTGGGTTAAACAATTCAACAGATTCATTAATTACAAGTCATAATCAATAAATCACAAAAAAAATTAATAGCATGATACTAGTGATTGTTTCAAGGAAAAAGAGATGTTACATTGGAAAGGCTTTGTGCGCTTGCTGTGTGGTGATGGGCTTTTATTGTTTTCCTCTGAATTTATAAGTGCTGTTCTTCAAATCTTCAACAGCTACTTGTGAAATTTGTCACACAGTTTTCACACTCTCTCGTTCTTCCTCCTGCTGTGCTTTGTTTCCAGTAAGACCGAATACAACATTTGCATGTTCAAAAATCAGTTTAATATTAGCACTCTGCAAGTCAAATAAACTTCAAAAAACATTTCATGGATGGATGGATGGATGGATGGATGGATGGTCTAAATTTTTCCTTTCAGAAAGAACAACCATGTTCAGAAATTATTATTGCTATTGCAGTTCTTTCTATTGTAAATGCTGACGAAGTTTCAAGCACATTATATATTTTTTTATTAAACACTATATAAATCTCAATTTTACAGTCAATAAAAAAAATGTTCTTTACCAGCAACATTTCTCCTGCTGTCTGAGTTCAGGCTAAGTTAACAGCTGCTCTTGTAATTGTGTGCTTGTGTTTTTATTACCTAATTTGGACCATTTCTGAAATGATAACTGAGCTAATGAGAAGCTGTAATTTTGATCAAGATTTCTGGTCAACCGAATGTTGTAAAATGCTATTTCTAGACTCTCAATAAGTTCCATGGATGCTGTAAATTACAGGTTAGAGACAACCTGGTCAGAAGTGGGTTTGGATTAATGTTATGATCTGTGGCTTCAAAGGAAGTCAACACAATGACTCTATTTGGGTAGTTGTGAAAACCCGTGTGTGAGCACATTTAACAGGAAAGCTGCATGCTAAAAGCTCATTGTTATGTGCATTAGAATGTTGTTGTTTTTTTGAGTGTGTGTGTTTGTCCGTGTGCATAAATAGCCTCTAAGTACAGCAGTCTGAGAAAATGTTTTGTTTTTATCTGCCCTTTACTCACCTCTGTCTCCACCATCTCCGCCTCCACTTGTCAGTTCTGTCAGCAGCTCTCAGCTGTGTTCCGGAGATCACAGCATTCCCATCGTGTGTCCTGCGTCTGATTTTCTGCAGCGTCCCTGACTGGAAACCAAAATGACTGTGCATGGACTGTTTTCTGAATTCATAAAGAACATGACTGCTGCACTTTTTAAAAGATAAAACTGAAGAAAAGTTGAATCCATTCCTTTTATTGGCTTATTGAGCTGTGTGGTCATGATGGCTGCAGCAACCCAACTGCTAAAGAACATAATCAATTGGTAGTTTGGTCTTCTCTGAGGTTTACACAGCAGTGTTGGTCCTTAAATTCAGCTTTCTTAGACACACTCTTACGTATAGCTCACAAATCCCCTAAAGTGGTCTAAACAACCCCCGGTTAACTTGAAGTTACCGTGGGATTCACTATATATTAACCTTTAAAAGGAATTGCAATGAGCGCTGTACATAATGACCAGGACAAAATGTAAGAACAGTCCACTGATGGAACCTAAAACGATGTTCGCAGTCTTTAGGTGGTCAGTCCTTGATAGGCCAGAGTCCTGCATTGTTTGTTTTTTCCTGCGTGGGATTTTAAAAGTTTATGGTCCATCTCTGCAGCACTGTGTGTGTAAGCAAATCAAACCATTGGAGGTTGAGTAACTTCAACCTTTTCCACCCAAACAAACCAATTACTAGGGGTGTTGCGGATCACGGATTATCCGTGGTCCGTACGGATCAGAAGCCACGGTTCGGGACACGGTTCGGACACGTGTGT
>NC_050521.1:16419939-16476453 GCF_002922805.2 Oryzias melastigma
TAAGAACAGTCCACTGATGGAACCTAAAACGATGTTCGCAGTCTTTAGGTGGTCAGTCCTTGATAGGCCAGAGTCCTGCATTGTTTGCTTTTTCCTGCGTGGGATTTTAAAAGTTTATGGTCCATCTCTGCAGTACTGTGTGTGTCAGCAAATCAAACCATTGGAGGTTGAGTAACTTCAACCTTTTCCACCCAAACAAACCAATTACCCAACATAAAAGCCTCCTTGTGTCATTAAACTGCAATTGTAATGTTTATCAAACCCAACGTATAATTTAAATGTTTGGGGTCTGTTTCTAAAAAGCAGGTTATGTGACATAACCTTACAAGATTAAGGTTTAGTGCGTAGATAACCTCAATTTTTTTGTTCCAAAAACAGACTTTCAGGGTTTTACGTAACTGTTCTTTAAAGATCTTTGGTTACAAAATAGTTTGTGACCTTTATTTATAATGTTGCTATTGTGTGATTTCACTCATCTGTTTTCCTCTGATGTCTGGTCTTTTAAATCTTGCTTTGCTGATTTTGTTCTTGGCTTGGAGCTAAGTTACAAATGTGCCACCAAACCAGCCAATCACAGATGAGCGGGTTCATGCTGATTGGTCTAGATTGTGTAATTCAAAATACATTGTTTGCGAAAGAAAAGCGAATAAACCTTAAGAGAATGTCTTCAGAGCTGTACATTAAACAATAATTGGACATAATTTCACCAAAATATCAGATCTTTTTCTCTTGGGGTTTTTGAGAATTTACTTCTACTCACTTCTGATAACTTGTAATTAAGATATATTTACAGCGAATGAAGTTGGTCAGAGGTTGGCCTGTGGGTGTCAAGGCGTTGAGCAATAAGAGAGGCGGTAGATGTGAATCACATCCGGTGTGAACGCACCATTACAGATGGCTCCTGATTCTGAGCTTAAGTTTAGTAAACAATTATGTCAAATGTTCTCATCTTACAGTTTTATAAATGTGTGATGATAACATATGTATTAACGCTTTTTTATTTTTATTTTTCCAGTTAACTGCCCTTTTATATAAATATCTTTCCACCTCCCTGGCATTAATGATGCTCTGCTTTTATCTTTATAAATTTCAATATATCAGTCGTCCATTATGATTCTCCCCTTCCTTTTCCATCCTGAATTTGATGGTACTGAAAGAGCCTTTATGTTTTCAGTTTGCACAAATATAACTCTAAGATAGTAGGAGGAAGTTGATTAAACTAACTCTTATGAGCCGTTTTGGAACGAGCAGGCTCATTTACATTTTGACGTTGTCATGGTTTACCCTCTATATCTGCTTACTTCACGTTAGCTCACAAATGTTGCCGTTTATTGTACCAAAAACCTACCTATTTGTTTAAGTCGTTTTCTATGATATAAGAGGTAAATAGTTTAAGCTTCCTTAATTTACAAATGGTTTTGTTTTGTCAGGTTTTCTGTTGAGGTTCACAATGGTGCAACAATGAATCAGAAAAAAGTCTAAGACAAAAGTGTCCGTGCTATAAAAAGACACGGTTGGGGGACTTCTGCTGATGACAGATAAAACAGGAACACATTGAAAAGAGGAAGTGAGAATATCGAAGGTTGCTTCTGTAACTTCAAGAAGTCATCAAAGAGTGCATTTATTTATCTTCTATGAAACTAAGGTAAAACCTCCTTGATAACATGCGGGAGGCATGTAGGGGACATACATGTTAGGTGTTTTTAATGCATTATTTCCAGGAAAATACTTTTCTGACACCATAATTGGAAATCTTTCAGTCGAGATGATCTGCTGTTGCTTTTAAGCAGACTTGCTGATCTGTCACAGAGCTTTAAAGTCCATCCTCAGACCTTAACCCCTAATAGCACACATGTCCCGCCGCACCATCAGCTATTTTCTCAATAACTTTGCAACATCCCAAGGAGGTTTGTGAGTGCATATGTAATCCTCAAAACCAAAATTTTGAGATTTAACTTCATGAATTTAAAAGCAAAATCCCCGAAAGAGAGAAACACCAAATGAAAGTCACATAAAACTCTGATATCAATCTCTCTTCAAATAACAAGTTTTTAAATTCAAAAAGGGCATTTTATAGCCTTGGATACAAAAATTAGACATTTAAAAACATAAGTAGCTTCACAACAAAATCAGAAATAGAACAATGAGGAAGATGTAAACTCCTGTCTGGGTTTGTCAAGACAAATCGGGCATATGATGGTATACAGAAGTGGTTTCATCTAGCGGGTGTGTGGCGAAGCATATCACACAGAGAACAAGTCCAGTCGTCATGGTTCGAGTTTAAAACAGGTGGGAGAAAGGAGGATGGTAGCCAAGCTTTCCGTAATGACGAATATCCCCTTTGTGACACGGTGCTCACTCTAAGCAGCTCCTTCAGAGACAGCCTAATACACCCCAGGTATCTGAAGGAGCGGCATCGCAGGTCCTTCCTACCTGCTGCTGCAAGACTCTAAAATTGAAGCTGCTCCCAGTGATCCAGCTAGACATCTGCTTCTACTGTCCTCAGTCACTTTACTTTACACTTTACTCTATTGTCACTTTAAAATATGTTGTGCATTTTTTCTCCGTTTCATTACTTATAACCACTGGTGCAATTTCTTTCATTTTTTTATTTATTATTATTATTTTTCATTTTTGTTCCCGCACTATAACTTTGCTTTTTGTAAACATGTTTTTTTTTTTTTATAATTTTCTATTTATATCTCTAATGCTGCTGAAACACTGGAATTTCCCCACTATGGGACAAATAAAGGATCATTGTATCTTATTGTATCCTATCTTATCTTATTCAAGATAGTGACAGTATTGTTGGGGTCAGCGTCCTGCTCAAGCATCACAATGTCCTCATAGGAATACAGAATTTATATAAATTGGTTTGTATGATTCCATAGAAAAAAAGTATTTAATTATTGACAAAGGAACAAAATTCCACCTCAAACGATTTAATGTAACCTTGGTTGTCGATGACAGGTCAAACATCTCCTGTAGATCTTCACCAGGTTTGTACTGTAGCTGGTATTTTGGTCCATTTTTCTATAGTTATTCTCAAAAACTGTGATGATTCTTTATTGGATTGAGATGGGATTGCACAAAGAATAAGATTTAAACTTCTTATTCGCTGTGGCGACTATGAATTATAGTTAGACAAAAATCATGATGTTTGCAGATGACATTGTGATTAAGTAGAGGACAAGAAAAGGGACACCAAGAGATACAGTAATGGAGACTGGAAGTTAAAAATCAGATGCCCACTTCAACCTTGTTCAAGACAGTCCGCGAATGATATTACTCTGTTTGGAGAAAGTTTGAATATAATATATTTTTTAAAAATAATGGCTATTGTTTGCATTGTTGGTCCCTCTCACGTTATAATTAACCCCAGTGCATAAACCCAAAACATAAATGTCTACATAGATGTACGGTATTTGTGTGGCCAACTCATGGTGGATGGATTTATGACTGCGGGTAAAATGTGGAGATTGGCCCTTTCCCCACATTTTACTTCCCACCCTTGTCCCTCCTGGGAGCGTATATCAGTTCCACTCCCCCTTCCTATTAATATCCCTCAGGAGACCGGAGCTCGTGGTGAGTTTGGGAGCGGAAACGCCTCCAAACACCGCTGAAAGAAGAGGGACACAGAAGAAGAAGGCGGATGAGAAGACAGTTTTCAGTTTGAGTGTGTTAAATAGGATTAGGAAGTGTGAGGAAGGACGGAAAAAAGATGGAGCTGAAAGAAAATAGAGTGAAACTGCAGGCAAAAACGAGAAGTTTGGAGATCTGAGAAGTAAAGAAAGAAACAGTGCTCAGAAAATAAATTAATGCAGTTTTCAAGTGTGAAGATAATCCATGCTTTTTCTCCTCCAAGCTTGTTGGAACTCTTATACACCAACATCTATTGGCAACAGTGTGTTCCTACACACAGTCTGATAAAAGTCATTTGAGATCTTAGATGATTCTGATCATGTCCGTAAATATAAAAAGCCCCAAAAAGGTAGATGTGACAGTCTTTTTAAAAAGAACATAAAAAAATTATGTCTCTGAGAGCATTCATACAAATGTATTCCTGAAAGTTGCCACTCCTTAAAAGATGGGTGATCAGGGATGTACATAAGAGAAGGAGGTCTTATGACCCCCCAGCCTGATCCAAATCCAGCTCAGTTTCTCCATTGGGAAAAAAAGTCCTTCCATCTTCTCTCACATGGCCTGTCCACCCCTGATACAAACACAGGACAGAGAGATGCTGAGAAAACCACGAGGACGTGAGCATGGAAACAGCATGAGAGATTACCCTGAGCTCCATGCTGCATGGACATTTCAGTGGATAAGTGAGCCTACAAATCAAGTTTCATGAAGCATTCAATCTTTTGCAAGGCCAAAATGTATTCAAGTGTTCAAAGTAGAGAGAAAGTAATCAAGCAAGTTGAGTGTGTCTCAGCACAACTGCAGAATACGGCATCAGTGACAATCATGATGACTCAACACAGGGCCACAGATCCTGCTAGTGTCAAAGTTCATGAGAAAAGTGGTGCAGCATCTGTTCG
The DNA here is from genome assembly GCF_002922805.2 of Oryzias melastigma. NCBI lineage: Eukaryota > Metazoa > Chordata > Actinopteri > Beloniformes > Adrianichthyidae > Oryzias > Oryzias melastigma. The sequence goes on from NC_050521.1 coordinate 16,424,481, forward strand.
CAGAACAAACCTTGTAGCTTTTTTTTTTCTTTTTTTTACCCCTGACACATGTTCATCAATCAGAGAGCACCAAAACCTTCACAAAGTATTCACTCTTTGGTGGTAAGGGCAGCAGTTATGTCTGCCTCCAGTTAGTCTAAAATATTAGTTTTTGCAAGAAAAAAAAAGAAAATGTGAACAAAACACAAGTGGTACTTTTTTCTCTGTTTTGGCTAAATTCAGTAATCCTGCTGTCAGTTCTGCTTGTTTTTTTTTTTGTTTGTTTTTTTGCATTGTTTCTTTGTTTTTTTTCCAACAGAATTGTATTTTAGCTTTTTTTTTGTTTATTCCAGCTCTTTAATGAATGGTCTGTGCTGCTTTTAAAGGTCAGTTAGTCCATTTGCCTTTATTATAACCTGTGAAAGAGTGGTGGAGCCAGAACATTTTATATGGGGGGACGGGAGGGGGTGGGTGGAAGACTTTGGAAGGGCGGCGAGGGCCATTACAAATAAAAGGGATCAAAAATACATAAGCAGCATCTCAAACCGTTTTGTTGTTACTGGTAATAATATTAAAACAGCAGTTATTTTAGCTGAATTGCTATTACTATTGTTCTTAATCTTTGTCAATAATGATTTTAATATTGATTAAATGCCCCCCTTGCCCCCTCTAGCTCCACCCCTGCAGTGAAATAAAGTTGAAAGCAAAGCACACTGATGAAACACTGTAACAAATAGACACATTTTACTTTTTAGTTTGACGGCAAACTAGAAAAACAACACAGTATTGTGACAACATTTCAGCAAAAACACAACAATAGCTAGAGAAATTATATAGGAATTCTGCATTTTAGGAATTGAAGCACAGTCCTTTCTTTGTTCATGTTCTCTGTTCCAGCGTCTTCCCACCAAAATGCCCATTTTAGTTTGACTGGTGAACAGAAAATGTCACTGTAGGGCTGTATGAAAACAAGAGAGCCTGGTTGTTTGTCTCTGTGTGGCATGTTGCCTCATGATGGCTGAGATGGGCTCCAGCTGCCTGGTAGCCTTGAAAAGAGCTAAATAAAAAGAGATAAATATTTAACAGAACATATGTTCACAACTGTTCTTTTTTGTTGTTATCGTCCAATGTTTTTGGCTTTATCTCCCCAATTCCACCTTAAAAAAACATTTTTGACTTTAAAATATGTCAAGACTTCTGATATTCTGGTACTGTACCTCTTAGTTAATTTGTTGTCTTTTATTTAATATTAATTCTTTACTATCAGCCTTAATAGATTTTTTTTACTGTTCTTCTTATTTTTATTTATTTCAGTTGTTGCTTGGACAGAATTTGTAATGTTAAAATACCAAAAGACATTCAATGTGGACTTTTAAAAGCAATTGAAATAAAAAGGATCTTAGTTCCAATATGCATCAGTCTGCTGCAGTTCCAATAATACATTAGGTATTTATTATATTTGACACATTGTTTTGTCATCTGCTCAAAAAAAGCAGCTTCTGGTTCAGGTCTGAGACCACGAGTAGGGGTCCCTGTGGAGGACAGAAAGCTGTCATGTTGCTAATGTAAAAAGCAGGCAGCTGCTAGTTAAACTGTGTATATCAACACAATACCTTCACAACCTTAGAAGGACAATGTTGAAAAAGGCCAGCTATTGCAGACATTTCAACAATATTGTAAATCTTTACATCCCATATACTTACACAGTAGCAGTTGTTTTACTCCCAGCCATACTGTCTGCAGAGTCTATCATCCATCTTCAATCACTGACCCCTGTTTATTAGACTCGTATAGGAAACCTAAACAAAGACGGGAAGGAAACGCACATGTGCATAGAAGAACGCAGCTGGGGGCTCGACACTGGACAATAAGCCAAAGGGAAGGGAAGAAAAGCTCCATAAAACTCACCTGAGAGGGCACATGAGACATTCCAGCAATCAGAAAGCCCGGTGTGGTGTGTTATTGTTACTCTGGTCAAGCTTATGTCATGACATTGTTACTACGAAGATAAGACATATTGGCTTTCAAATTTTTCGTCCCATTTGACAGATGTATTCTTTGATTGTTCCAAAAAAAATCCTCAGTGTAAAAAATATGTAGGTCTTTTCTGAAGGATTATTTTTTTTTGCAAAGTTAAACATTTACTACACGATACTGTCCTGTATTGTCCTGTACTATACTATACTATATATAACAATATACTATTCACTACAATTTACTTTGATATGATACAAGATGGTATACTATACTACACTGTACTATACTGCACTGTATTGTCCTGTACTATACTATATATAACAATACCCTATTCACTACAATTTACTTTGATATGATACAAAATGGTGTGCTATACTGGACTTTGCTATGTATGACAATTTACTATTCACTAAAGTTTACTCTTTACTGTGCATAACACTTTAGTGTTTGCTACAATTAACTCTTTAATATGTTATAATATAATATGGTATACTATACTATATGTGACAATTTACCAGTCACCACAATATACTCTTTACTATGATATGGTATGCTATGCTATGCTATGCTATACTATACTATACTATACTAAACTATACTATACTATACTATACTGTACTGTACTATACTATACTATACTAAACTATACTATACTGTACTGTACTATACTATACTAAACTATACTATACTGTACTGTACTATAATATACTATGCTATATATATCTGTTTACTATTTACTACAATTTCCCCTTTACTATGCTAAAATAGGACATGGTATACTATACTATATGTGACAATGTATTAGTCACCGCAATTTACTCTATACTATACTATACTATACTATACTATACCACACTACACTATATTACACTATACTGTACTATACTAAACTATACCACACTACACTATATTACACTATACTGTACTGTACTGTACTAAATATAGCACTTTACTGTTCACTGCTATTTACTATACTATGATATGATTTGCTATCCTATATACAAAAATATACTATGCTATATATAGCAATTTACTCTTATAATTATATGGCAGTTTATTTTATAAACACTTTACTCTTAGCTGTTCTTAAATATAAGATTTGTAAAACAAAAATTGTGATCTATCAATTTATTGAAATGCTGATTGTGGAAAAAGAGAAAATGCAATTGTGTAAAATATTATTGTTTAATACATGAAAAGTAGATAAAGAGGTTTACGTAATAATTGGCTTCTACCTATCACCTTTTCAAACGTCCAGTGGAGATTTTTCTCTCAAGTGTTGTAGATGGTGATTGTATTTGTTTGTTTTATATTGTTTTTACATGTTTGACATAAATCACTTAAAAAACTTGCCTGTTATGGATCTTTTAGTCACACTATAAAAACCTCATTAGTGGAGGATAAGGATTTACTTTAAACCATGTGGAAAAATTGAAACTTTAAAGTAAATGATTTAGATTTGAACACCGATTTGACAAATGTAACGTACAAACTATGGCCAGAAAAAGTAAAGAGGTGCGTGTTTTTGTGAAGTTTGGGTGTAGAAATCAATCAAACTTAGATTTGTTGTTGATCTGTTTTATCTGTTTTTCTCAAAATTCATATACATAAACGTTCAGATGTCATTATAGCTTGTGAAGTTGCCTCAGAAATAAACACTCTGCGTGCACTTCTTCCCAGAGAGTAATCAAGTTTTTTCATGCCCTTTCATTTTATTTGCCCTCTCCTGGTTTTGAGTGGTGGGCTTGTTTACCCTGCTGGGTTTCTCCTGCCTTTGCTGGAACATCTCTGTTTCGTACGTGTTTATTTGTAGACTCTTAAAAACCACTTTCATATAAGCAGTGGTGGAGGATCATGATGTTCTTTGGGTTTTGTGTGGAAAACAAGCAAAATCTCATGTTCAGTCTCAGTCAGACTGGATTAAGAAATGACTTTTTTAAGCACGGAGGAACAAATGACAGTGAGACATATTAATAAGATTTATTTGGGAATTTTCTTCTAGGGTTATATTCATTGTTTACTTTTAAAATAGCATGTAGCATCTATTTAAATCTGTATATCTCTCTGTCTTTGCAGCACCCAAAATAGTACCGAAACGTATTCAGTGATACAGAATGATTTAAAGCTTGCAGTCCAGCCAAGAGTTACAGCAAGAAGTTTCGAACGACCACCTCCTCCTCCTCCTCCACCTCCTCCTCCTCCTCCTCCTCCTCCTCCTCCCTTCATCAATTTCTGTTAGAGCTTGAGCCAAGAAGCGAATAAGATATCAGGGAAATGACTCCCAGGTTACATGACTGCCCCCCCCCTGTATTGTTCTGATCAGACAGGTTAAAAACATGGAACCATTTCTTTAAAAGCACCACACATCTCCTTGGAAACACATGCGGTGCAGCCCACTTGGCTCAAACTCCAGTGGGAGTGTCAGAGTTTCTCCCAGACGCCTTTGGCATTTCAATTAGTCAAAGAGAAATAGTTCCACTTGAGAAAACTTCTTCTTAAACTTAGTTTACTCTTTGAGACAAGAAACTAGTGTTTTTCTTTTTCCCCTGACTCAAATAAATTAATATGTTTGATCCCAAATGTATCACTATACAATTTACATGACATAACACGGAAATCCTGAAGATTTTGTGATTTTTAGCTTCAGATGTTGGAAAAAAAGACCTTTACAAAAATGGTGGCCTGGTGCTTCCTTCATAGCAGACGTGCAACAGGTCCTCATGCTCACAAACAGCCGTCAAAACTTCATGTTTTGACTCTTCTTTTTACTAATTAAGAGCAGCAAATTGGAGAAAAAATAAAGAGGTTAGCTAAAGTGAAAACATTCATATGCCTCGGGAATGGGGGGGGGGTTGTTAAAATCCACTTATTTTAACAATAAACATCCTTTTGTAAGGTTTGGGCGGATTTTTTTTCTCTAAATGTTCCTTATTAATTAGAATTGAATTACATTTAGTTTACTGATAACTTCACCGATAACTTATGTGTTAACATGCAGTGATTTGACAATCAATAACAGTTGTGTCATTGTAGAAAGTGTAATAATGTTATAACTATAAAAGATCAAACTACTAAATATATTATTTTTAACTAGTTAAATTACCTTTTATTGCAAATTATAAAAGGCCAGATAAGATAATAAAATTTATAGTATTTCAATATTTAGCAAATGATAACTAAAAATGATAACTGATGAAAAAAAATCTGTTTTTATTGTATATTATATTGAAGTTAAAAGCAGAGGCTGGCTCCAAGTTAAATACATTTCTTTGTATAAAGTAGAGAAATTTTTGCTTTGATTTTAGATACAGTCACAGACAAAAAGTGAGAGTAACTTTATGCAGCACTCTTCCTATCAAAATGCTCTTCAAACTGAATTCACTGACCAAAATGTTTTGCTAAATTCACAGAAATATTATATATATATATATATATATAATATTTCTGTGAGTAAGGATCAGTAAGGATATCAAAGAGGTACAAGGATGGATATTTTCAAAATGTGATTGTGACTTAGTTTTGGTTATTTAAATATGTGATGTTCCCATGTTGAATGAATTATGTTGTAATTGACCATTCTTGAAACAATTAATAAAACTCAAACTCATACTTTGGAAACAAAGAATTAAAAAGCAAATTATAATTTGACGTTATGTTTGTGGAAATGTTATTTATTAGGTCAACCAAGTGCAGTAGCTGCATTTATAGCCTTATTAGCTACACATTTAAACCACCTTTTGCTTTAATCAAGTGTCTTTGTGTCTTGTTCTGTTTTATATTTTTTTTATCTCTAATTTACTCAAAAATAAAGACTTAGAAGAAGTCGTATAATCCTTTTTTTCAATTTATCAGAAAACTCAAAAGTAACAGTTATTTGACCCTTATATAGAGAAAAATAAATAAATATTGGAAAATAAGGACAAATATTTAAATCCAAACCACACTGATAACTAGGTACGCTCCAATACGATCACATGATTAGATCCGGACATCCGTAGGACTTGAAGGTGATCATAACATTAGCTTTTTCTGACTAAGTTCGATGAATAAAACCAACTTTTAGCTGATGGTATAGGAAGCATGTAAATAAATCTGGCCTTATAATAATGGGAACTGTAGAACCACTCAGAGTAAAACTCAGTCACGAGACCTCTTTTTTTTCTGGTTTTGAATCCTTTTTTCAAAGAAAGGAACTTGAGAATGAAATTAAACCTGATTTGGTTTCAAAACGTAAACACAACGTGGGATATTACAGTAAAGCTTTAAATAAGAACTGAAGAAAATCAGACAAATTCATCATTTTCAAGAGTTGACCATCCCAGAATCTAAGTTCATATAGATGGAAGCCACAAGGAGATGGACTTCCATCAAGTAGTAGTAATTCCTGTGAAGTAACGGGGGAATTTGGTGGTGGTGGTGTGTCGGTGTCTGCATAAGAAGAAGCAGAAGTGCCAAATGTGGAAACTGTGGCCAGAGTCTGTGGTTCTGTGTTGCAGAAACCACTCTTAGAATTTGGTACACTATTCTACTATATGTGCCCTGGTTAAAGTGGTGGCCTTCCCTGGGGGGCTTGGTAACAAATACCCAAATCTTCCAAAATACAAAACACGGGACAGTTGTGGGGCTGAAACCAAGAAAGAGGAAGACACGTTGGAGACCAGAGAAAGAATGAGGACTGACGAGGAGGAAAGAGTAATGTCCAGCTTCTTTTAAAAGTCAAAGGGGAAATTATAGTTGGCAAGGAAAGAGAAGAGGCATAGCAGTGGGGAGAGGGGGACTACAGGAGAGAACGGCAGGGAATTGCAGACGCTGAAGAAAGAAAGCCTGATAAGGTACTGTTGAGGTGGCAGAAGAGAAAAAGGACAAAGAAGGAAATGGAGCCAGTTACAATTAACTAAAGGTAGAGAGAAGAGAAAAATGCAGGAGTGAAGTGATGAGTGAGAGAAAGAGGAAATGGACAACATCCCTTACAGAAAGAGAAATATAGTCCAGAAAAAGGCACAATCTAAATACAATATCGCAAGTTTTTGATACTGATGATACTGTGATACAGATTCACTTAAGAGAGGTCTGAGATATTCTTTATACCATAAGAGGCAGAATGTAATAAAAAAATAGAAAACAACATTGTTTTGAAGTGTTTTATTTGTATAATGTAGTTAAAAGTAAATACTCAGCTCCGAACAGGTAAGAATTTTGTCTTCCACAGATTTGTTGTTTCTTCTTTCCGAAGGATTTCTATCTTCCATTGATTGAATGTCACCAATTTGAAGTAGTTATCTGTATAAAACACACATGTTCACACCCCTAAACAGACAGATTACAACCCCTCCCTCATGACCAAAGAGCTGTCAAAAGACACCAGAGACAAGAACACCTGAACCGGACTGGGATGAACTAATCAGTATTAAACAATCAGGCTGATGTGAACAGATCACAGTGGAATAGGTCAATGGCCTTAAGAGAGCTAGGACCACAGTAATCAAAATCTAGCAGAGCCTCCAGCAAACGTCCAGGCCCAAAGTTCTCTAAAGATGTTCTGTTTGATCCAGGATTGGGAGAAATGGAATAAACATCACTTACCATGTTTGAAGGGGGAAAAATGTTGAGCTGCATCCCAAGAAAACCATGTTCACTGTGAAACATGGGGGTGGAAGAGTCATGCTTTGAAGACAAAACAAAATTATTAATGGGGACATATATGGTGAGGTTTTGGACAAAAACCTCCTCCTATCAGCGAGAGCATTGAGAATGAAATGTGGCCCAAACACATCGCCCAGGCAACAAAAGACTGGTTACATAAGAACCAATTGAAGGTTCCAATCTGATCTAGTCAGTCTGTGGACTGCAGTCTAATAGAATCTATGGAGGAAGATGAACTCTTGAGAAGATCTGCATGAAGGAATGGACCAAAATAGCAGCTAAAGTGTGTAAACATGGTGAAGATCCATTGAACGTCTGTCATTGAGACCAGAGTTACACAACACAGTACTTTAGTTATTGAACAAATATTTATTTTATGTTCCATTACACATATAAAGTCTTGTGATTTCCTGATTATTTTTTTGTCTCTTTCTCAAAGTTGAAGTGTATCTAAAATGGACATTACCGACTTATCTCCTCTTTTTAAGTGGGAAAACTTGCAGAATCTGTGACTGACAAATACGTTTCTGCACCACTGTAAGTGTGAACTGTTAAAGTAAGGAAACGTGTCCAGTGCAACATGAAACATCCCCTCACAGAGGAAATGAGCATGCATAAATCCTTCATAATTATCTGAGATCATGAAAGTTGGATGAAACTATATATGTACACATTACATTCTCCAACTTATACGTCATTCCTCCTGATTCCACCCAAGAGTTGGTTCCATGGAAGAAGAGCCCGACAGCCGAAAACTCCCACTTCCGTTCTACTTTTGGAAACTTCAGGAACCACAATTATACCTGCAGCCAGACAGTGCAGTGTTGGACAGATAATTAAAGAAAAAAAAATATTGTAGGAACTTTCCCCATGAATTTAAGTGTGAGATAAGAAAAAAAAAATCAATTTTTGAAGGTCATCCAATGAAGTAAATACATAAAACTGGAGAAATAGGATCCCACCTCTTAACTCTAATCAAAACTTGCTACAACATCCAAACTGCAAACATAAATCTGTGGTAATCAAACTGACTCCAGTGCTTTATCAGAGCCAGTGATTAACATAGAACCAGATATTTCTGTGTCTGGGGTCAGTGCAAAGACTGCAGCAGCATGACCTTATGTTTTAGTGGCATCAAATGAGGGAGATGATGGTCCTACGTGCACATGTTACATGTGCCGCCCCCAAGAGAGGGTTTATATTTGGACTTTATCTACCAAAATATAGTGAAGAAGAATGTGACTCTAGAATTTGGCAGTGAACAGAATTGTTTCCACAGCTGTCTTAGTTCACTTGTTTCATCCTTCTTGCACAGCTGCCACCTTCCTATATACACTGACATTAGCATTAGCAAACGACTTCCAAGTAGTTTGATGATTCTGAGATGCTGTTGATAAATGCATTAGGTCATGATTTTAAATAAATTGATTTTCTGCAAAGACAGACGAACCTCCCAGATGATTTTCAACAATTTAAATTCTTTAGTTAAACGTAATCAATAGTTTTCATTGAGAAACTTCAGTGATTTTTAAATTGAAAGTTGGCAAAGTCAAACAAAAAGCTTTTTCATTGAGATTGGCTTCTTGAAAAACTAACTAAAACTGTTAAAGATGGTTTTCTCTGTAACCTCTTGGTAGTAATAAACTCTACAAACTGTACTTCAGCTTTTAGGATTAGGACAGATTACTTTTCAAACCCAGTGTTAAAATCAGGAGAAAGTTTTTGGATTTTTCATGCAGACAAATGTTTAGCTTGTGGCTGTTTGCCAGGGGTATCAAACTTCAGTCACTGATTACCAGTACTCTGGTGATTTTTGATATCCCTGTGCTAGGTTTCTGGTGCAGAACAGGTGTGCTTTGCTGATAAAAAAAAAAAAACCTGCAAGAGAAGGTCAAGTTAGTGGCTTACATGTTTTATAAAAAAAAGTCTTGCTCCCAGCTTCCTCTTTCCTGGACAAAATACAGTGTTCCCTCATTTATTGCAGGAGTTACGCTTTAAAGATCACCTCAAAGACGGATTTAAAATGTTTAAGGTTGTAAAACTCATCACAACACACTTTAAATGCTATTCTCAGGCAGGCACGAACATTTTCACACTTTTTGTCTCATTTAAACTTTTAAAGTTTGAATCTTTGAAGAGAAATAAGTCCAGTATTATAGATTAACATGAAAGATCTCATTGTGATTGGGATTTTGAGAACTGCATGTTTGCACTGGAAAAGCAGCGAAACAGACCACCAAAGGTCAAAATAGCAAGAGACCACTGTACCTTTTTTTTTTGCAAGCTCCAGATCCAAAACAATGCCTACAATAAATCCCTCTTTTAGGCAAACAATCCAAAATCTGAATGAATTATTCAAAAGACAGAAAACCTGGGACATGTTCCCTCTCTTCATAAGAAAAATCACAGATAATCGTGGTCTGTTTCTTCAATGGTCATAATAAACTCCTGCACCATGGCCATTACATGCATCATTTTTATTTGCAAAATCAGCTAAAAATAGAAAACTTGTCTTACATATTTAAAATGTTACAAATGTTTTATACAGAAACGGTTGCACACAAAAGTTTTTGGATACTCAAAATGAGTTTGTCCTGACATTTGCCCTCTTGAATTTCGTTGAACGAACACACCGTTTGCCCCAGGATGAGGTGTTAATAGAAACAGATGATGGTTAGAAAGGGAGCCCCCTTGGATACATTCTTTGCAGACACCCCTGGGGGCTCAAATGAAGAATTATTATCGAATTGTTTTCTGTGATTTATTATGCTTTGTGTGTATTCCCATGTAGGCCATCGTTTCCTCATGTTTCCTTTGTTCTACAGCATTCACTGCTGTTGACAGTCTTATATCACTTCATTTATTAAATATTCTTGTGTCTCATCAAACCAGGATTGTTTTAACACTCGTGCATTTTCACATTGTGACATATTAGAGTCTAACTTCCAAGTTGACTGTTAAAAACGCATTTGTTTAGAGGATTCTACGGCAAGCAAAAGAGCCCACTTTATTTTTCCAAGTGAAATCAAATCTGTATAACAAAATTTGTTATTTATTTTTTCTCATAAAATGTTTTATAATGGTTTCGTGAGAAGAAAGTAACACAGAAAAGAGTAATCTTCTTTTAAAATGTGGAAAACAAATAAAATATAATGTTGTAAAGGAAAGTAGTGCTGCTCCCACACTGGTCGGGATCTAAAACTTTGTTTTTGTGATCTAGATTTTGTTTAATATAACTCATGTTTAGTTGGATCTTGAGCGTTGGGGTTCAGTTTAGTAGTTTGGGTGTGTGCCTTCTCCTTGTATTAATCACACCAGGTTTGTGTTGCCATTCACACAGCTGTTTCTGTTTCACCTAATTGCTTTTCTCAGTGTCCACTGTTTTAGTTGCTTCCTATCGTTCTGCTTCCCCCTTTTCCACCTCTCTGCTCTTGTTTGTTTGATCAAACCTTTATTATACCACAGTCTGAAGCTTTTAGTCGCACATTTCAGTTCAATAAATCACATTTATGAGGTTTACATTTCTGTTCTTAGCAATACAACATTCAGATTTGGTGAGGAAGGTAAATGGATTAAATCTGGGTAAGCCGGCACAGAACAGAGGCACTTGAAATCCGTGATCTCCAACCTCTTTCAGGCCATGGACCAGTTGATTTTTTTTTTATTTTTTGGCTTCCAGTTTCTCTTAACCTTTGAGGCAAAATGTTATCTTTGTCAAAATATCTGCAGCTCGTTTAAACTTTATTTGAACATATTTTGTGTAGGAACCACTAAAATTTCATATAGATTTTCCTTAACCCATAGCTGTCAAAATGGAAAAATAAAATCCATATTTGAAGTAAAGACTCTTAGTTTTTGTCTCTTAAACTAAGATTTCTTTTATTTTTCTTCTGTTGCCTCACTGGCTCTTTTCTGCAAAAAGAAATGTTCCAAATACTTTTTTTTTTTTTTTTTTAATTTGGTAATTTGGGGAGTTTCAGTTAAGCAGTCGGTGTTTAAGAAAGTAGTGGATGGATTTTCGACGTGAGACCGAGAGACTTGACATGAGTCAAGAATGACTTGGATGTGGAGCGGAGGCTCCAGTACTTTTTCAAATTTAATGCTTCCTTCAGAATTCAATTATAAATAAAATGATAAAAACGTAGTTTGTGATTTTCTTTTCTCTGAGGACCAGCTGTCCCCAGTCCGTGGCCTGAGGGTTCAGAAAAAATGCTCTAAATAATAATCTTGCTACTCACAACACAGTCAGCAACAATCAGAGGATCTTCAAGCGTTTTTGTCTTTGTAAACTCAAACATGAAGTTCCCTCTGCACTGCAGCAAGAATACCACTGATTTCTGTGGAAGGAAAAGTTTCAGAGGAATGTGCAGTTTTGGCTAAACACCTCAACCCAGGCTCACACGGCAACCGTTACGGCTCCTGTGCGACCGCTGCAGTCCTTACGTAGCTTGAAAAGTGCGAGAGGAACCTCCAGTGCATCCTATCATGTCCAACCTCTTCGATTTGGCCTCTCCAGAGCACTTTTTAAAATATAGAAGTTGATGGAAACCAAGAAGCAAACTATAAACCAGGTCAGAATTTTGAGTTTTAGGATTCCTTTTCTTGGTTTTTAATTACATGTGGTTTTACATTTGATATTTCCATTCTGACTGCTCTTAGAGGTCAATAATCTTTGACACAAGAAGTTTGCAACAGTTCACAGATGGGTTGGCCAATTAAAAACAGACTAATTAGATGAACTTTAAATTAGAACTGAATCAATGAGGGGCAGAAAAAAAGCAAATCTATGAACTGCTCCGTACAAGATATAGATCTATCAGATCTGAAACTGGTGTGATAAGAAATTCAATTACTTTTGTGAGTATGCTTACAATGGATGCCATAGAACGCTAGGCTGATGGTTTCAGATTCATGATTTAACTAATACGTCTCAGACACTAAATGAAAACCAATTCACATTACAGGAGGGAAATTATGACCACAAACTGTTGCGTTTTCGATTTATCTGAATCCCATAATTGGTTCCTGTCATCTGAACCAATTAGAAGTGACTGGTTCCAGTTTTAATCAAATGTCAAAGAAAACATCAATAATTATCAGAAAGACGACTAACTTTATTCCAAATGATGAAGTGCAGTAAGTTCTGTGGGCTTTCTTGGCAGCCGGCTCTGTTTTCAGATGGGAAGCTGGTCACAGCAGACTCTGGAAGTCATGAGGAACATTGGGACAGACAGGAAGCCACAAATGAGAACAGAAGCTGTTGCTGTGGCCTTGTGCATACCAGACTGTCCATGTACATGCTTGAATTAACCTCAAAGTAAACGGTCAGTCACCCTTGGATCACTGACCACTGCTGTGGATGTAAACAAATATCCAAATAATGCGACCTCTGAGCTTCTGGAAACAAAGTCTCTGCAGGAGAAGCCAAACCGAAGCCTCGTGGAAGCCTCTATTGTGTACATGATGCCTGTTCGACTTTAAATTTTCAAACTCTGAAATGTAGTTAAGTACGGGTTTTTTCTTTGACTAAACTAAGAGAAAGAAATTTTGAAAAAGCAATTAGATCTTCTGCTAAAGAAACTGTTTTAGGTCATGAACACAGATGCTTAACGAGCACAACAATTTCCGTGCTTTGGAGCCGGATGCTATTTCTGTATCTTTTGCCTCCTGAGGGAAGCTGAAATCATGGTGGGGTTTTTTTGTTTGTTTGTGTACAAACAAAACATTTGTATATCTGCAGCCAAATATTTAGACCTATGAAATGGAATATTTAGTGTGGAACATCAAAAAATGCCCCCTGAATCGTGCAGGGGCAAAATTACCCTTAAAAAGGAGTTAAATGCCAAAAAGTGATAAGAGGTCGTTCAGGGGGATGGAGGCCAAACACAGACTGATAACCATCAAGTTCAGCAAACTTCAGTGAAACGAGAAGAGGAGGAAAACGCGGGACAACAAGCTGCAGACCTGCAGCTGCCACGGTTCCGGTGAGCGCAGTCACCCTTGACGGTTGGGAGCGGGGACCAATTACAGCCTCCAAAAATAAATCCTACTTTACATCTATTATTACAGTTGATTTAGCATGGAAATGCCAGCAGATTAAACATAACTGTGAATAAATCATTCCAATTTAAGGCTAGAATATATTTATTTGCCTCCAAAACTGTTCACCAAAGACAGAAATCAAGTCAAAAGTTGTATAAAAATATATTTTCATTTTTTTGATCCAGTTTAGATTTATCTGTATTCTTGAAACATGATCAAAACTTTAAGTTTTTTTTTTTTGTTGTTTCATTTTGTAATGAACTACTTTCATTTTTGACAAAGTTTACAACACTTCATTGTTGGGTCTATCACGGTTGTTTAACAACTCCATCCACTAGTACTCTTTAATATGCAACATAATTATTTTTTTCCTCATAAATTAGCCTCGGGGCTCCAACTAAACAACCCTCTGGCCTGGGGCTGTTTTTTTGCTCTTTAGTTTTTTGCTTCAGTTGCAATGAAAAAAAGTCAGCAGTAAATTGAAAAAAATGACTTTGAACAACAACAGAATATGGTTTCTAAAGCAGGACACGTACAGCACAACATCCAGGTTTTATTCAGACATGCACAGAGTTTGTTAACCTTAATCATTCATATCTTATCTGATATAAGTATTTCTGAAACCCTTATCTCATTGGCATGATTCAAACTTTTCTCAAAACCCATAACTTGTTTAATGTTTTCTGCCCTGTAGTTCATTATCATTCCACTAGAGGCAGTAGAAGAACATCTCCTGCTCATTTTAAAAATGGCTGCCTGCATAAAATCCCAAAAACACTAGAGGCTGGAAAAGTTTTAGCTAATTTTCAAAACATTATTGAGAGAATAACTAATCAATTGTTATTCATTACTCTAAATTACTACTTGCTGTATTGAAAAAAAAAAAACAATTGATTCTTTATGAAACAGCTACACCATGTTAAAGCTGTTTTTTTCCCCCCTGAACACTCGTCAATATTTTTGCTTCTTCAACTAACATTGCTGTGAGCAAATGTACCAAATCATCCAACGTAAATGATGTAATCTTATTATATATATATATATTGCAATTTATTTGTAGATTTCATGTAAAAATATCTTTAAAAAAAATAATTTCTGTCAATTCTTTGATTAGTGGGCTTTACAGAGTTAAGCAAAGGGTTTTAACTCTAGTTCAGAGAGAATGTGTGCTGCAAAACTTTACACCAAAAATCTTAATCAGATTGGTTTTATTTTGGAGGAGTGAATAAAGGATTAAGTACAACACGAAAAACAAGGTTTTAATAAAAAGCAACAGAAATGAAGTGTAAGTGAACTACAAATGTGAGGATTCTTCTTCTTCTGTAGTATTTTTATGGCAAACAACAGAATGGTGCATTACCGCTACCACCTGTTGGTCGGGGGCTGTATTACAGCAACACAGTACACATGTAACATAAGCCTTCCACTGAGTGGTTCGGACCGGACTGGTCACTCCTGGCTAGTTTAGAATAGTCCGGGCAATTCAGGTGAGTATTTTCATCGAGTGTTTGACTATCAACACACATGCAGGGTGTAGACCAATGATTTCTCCGGTCCCTAACTCAAAGAATTTATTATTCTTTGCAAGAAGATTGCAGGAGGCAAAGAAGAAAACAGCCAAAAAGAGGTCAAATGCTTGCTGTTGTCATAATCCGTTCAATGGATTTTATCATGTGACGAGAGAAGCTCCACCCTAAACAGGCCCGTTCTATTTTTCAATGAACCTAAAATCAATGGGAGACCAAAAATGGTATGAATCAGTCCGGTCTAATGTGTCCATTTTATAATGGAAACACTCAAAATACCGTACTGGTCCAGTTCAGTCCGGTCTGGACCGCTTAGTGGAAACGAGGTTTTTTATTCTCCCCATCAGGCATGTCTTTATTAAACATTGAGACAAATATACAAAACAGTGCTTATTTCATAATTATTCATCTGAAGTTTCAGTTCTTCAACCTGTTTTCTGAATGTGGCCACGTGTCCTGAAAAATACTTTGATATTTTTTTTGATATTCTGGCATTGATTAATATGAGGATTCTGCGGTTCAGTTTGGTTTGTAAATGTTGTCTTTGGTCATGTTCTGAGGTGTCTCCTGTCAGTCACTCCAGGTTCATGTTAATCACCCACAGCTGTTTTCACTTCTGTTAATTGTCCTTCGTGTTTGTGAGTCTTCATTGTCAGGACCTCCGTCTGCCTTGTCATCTTCTGCTTTGTCATGTTTAGGTTTATTTGTTAAATATTACATTTTATGCCACCAACTCTGGCCTCCTACATTTTTGAGCCTAGTTCCTGACATCAAATCTCATCCAAAGTGGGTTGAGAATCATTTTTCTTGAGTTTTCTTTGAATTAATAGATTAAAAGCGACAAACTTCTTGAAAATCAGGATATTTGAGGATTTCGTTGTATTCATTTTAGCTACATACATTTTGAATTATATTTGTCTTCATGGATGATGATTTTAGTCGTGAAGCTTTGGAGCAATTTCAATAAGGAAGATCTACTCCTCAGGCATGCCGGGGGTTCATCGTCCCTCTTCGTGTCATTAATTGGTATGTGGTCTCTTCACTTGGCCCAAGGTCTTCATTAGCAAGCAACATTTCTCCAACCACAAAAATACTGTTATTTTCATGCTAATTGTTTCACAAATATCTTCACAATTAAATGTTTAAATTCCACTTTTGAGTTCTCTCCTTATTGAGATTCCTTTTGAGTGTAGAAAAGCATTAGTTAATGAATCCCATTTCACTAACAAACCCATTAATGCTACATCAAAATGAAGATTAACTTCCAGATATTAAGTTTTTCATCAGCACCTCGTGTTCCTTGTATCTTTTCGTCAAGGCATTCATTTTTCACCGAACTGCAACTTCTTACTTTCATTAAGAAAAAAAACTTTGTAAGCACCATCTTAAATGATGGAAACACGATTAAAAAGGAAAGATACAAGAAAAGGATGTGTGAGAACATTTTTGCAGTCAAGCAAGACGATTAACTTTAGGTTTCTTTCTAGATTAATGTAACTTTTATGAATGAATTTGAATAAATTTGCTGCAACCTACAGAAATCTGTCTTGTATTTTTTTTCTTGTTGTTCACCTTTGTTTTAAGCATTGTGATGATAAAATGATCTGGTGTTGCTTTGAGCCTGAAATGCAGTCAAGATCAATTGAATCAGATGTTTTAACTGCAGAATTAATCTCTCTTTTTTATTTGTTGGATAAATTTGTGTTTTTTTCCTTGGCAAAGTCTACATGAAACCGATGGCAGCAGTTTATATTTGTGAAAATTTGCAAAGAAAAAGATGTAGTCAAAAAAAAAAAAAATACACAGCACTTCTTGAGCTTAATTGCGACATTTTGTGTCTGGTTTCTTTGATGCGCAGAAAAAATAAACGCTCCGCGGCAATAGCAATAACTTCCTGGAGTTGTAACCTTCATTCACGCACGCATGCTGGAGACATGCCACACAAGCAATGCATGTACTCAAACTTGGATAAATAAAGCATCTATACACAAACACATTTGTCATTCTTCATATTTAGCATCTCTCACAGTCTTTCTGCAGTCCTGCACAAAACATTCTGTGAGCTTTTCCTAAATATTTAAAGGTTTCATATGGCTGCTTTTGCAGAATTTAACAACCTCAAAAAAGCCAATCCAAGACTTGTTTTGATTGGATAACTCTTCTGGTACCCTTAAAGGGAAAAATGTAGAATTATGTAAGACGTAATGATGATAAAGAGTCTTCTGCATTAGGAGTGAAGCATTGTTTGGTTGAGCCCAGGTAAAGCTTTCTCCTCGTTTCACCCTTGAGATAAGGTTTAATTAACTCAAGTGATGAATGATCCTAAACAGAAGTAGCATGAATGTCTTTGTTTGATCAATGAGGGAAGAAAAAGAAGCACCTGGAACGAGTTACCTGTGGGGGGCAGAAGTCTGAAATTTCTCTGGGTCGTTTCGTTTGGATTTCAGCAGGCACTGATGATCAGTCATGCTTTCACAGGCTTTGATTTATTTTTCGATCATTTACAGAAAGTCCCGGCTTCTCCTGGCTACCCGTGGATCACATGGTGTCCAACGATTCTCAGGATGAAAATATCCCCCCACTCACGGATTTGGCTATGGTCAGCGTCAAGAGAGCTATCTGTTGGGCCTTATTTTGGGACATATTTACAAACTTCCATGTGAAGTTTATTTGTACTGGTGGTCTTTTTCCCTTTTGACAAGTCCCGATAAGAGACTCAGAATATTACGATGCTCAAACAAACTGCATATTTCTGCACAAATTCCATGAATAAACCAGAGCAGCTTATTGGAGCAAATTGTCATGGACTTCCTACCAAATAAGCCGCCAAAGTTCTATAAGGTGATGAGGGGAGATCTTATTATTAAGATCTTATTTTTTTATTTTTTTTTTTTTAATGTTTCAGTTTCTCGAATTTTGTTTTGTTTTGTTAAACGTGCTGGTTTTTAAGTTTTTGTTTTGCTTTTTTTATTTGTTGTTGTTGTAATCTTTGAGATGTTTTTGCGTCGAGAGATTTCTTGATGTGATTTGTACTTCAGGGCCACCGTACTCATGAGATCGGGAGCATGACTTGTTTTCTCATAAGGGAAGAAGACCAAACAGAAGTGACCAAAGTGGATTATGACTTTTTTATGTTAAGTTAACATTTTTCACACAATCATTCAGCCCATTTCTGTTTCATGAGGATACGGTGGCCCTGAAGTTCAAATCACACCAACAATGCAAAAACACTTTTGACCTTTTCCAGATTTCTTCTTTGATTTCAGTTTTCAGTTCATTTCATTTTGATTTCTGGAAATTCCTTTTGTTTTCCAAAACGTTTCATATTCACTTCATTCATTTTAAATTTTATTTTGGTTTCTGAAATTTTGTTTTAATTTCTAAAATGTAATGTGTTTTTATTTATTTGTTTGGCTTTTTAATCACCATTGTGATCCTAAATATGTTTATGTATTGAGTGAATTGCTTGTGTGATTTGTACTTCTAGGCCACCGTATGTGAAGACAGTTGTACTTTACTGGGTAGAAAAGCAATCTGCGGGTTGTTTAATCATCACATCGATTTCTGTTCTTGGGTAAGATGCTTTATTTAGTAAAACTAATGTTGTTTTGCATGTGTGTCCAATGTGAATTGATTTTTTTTTAAATACAAAAAAATTCTGTGCACTGAGATTGGATGTTGACATATTTTCTCCCTTTTTAATGAAACAAATGGCATAACAGAATAAAAGAAATGTCGCTTATTAAAGAATATCCCACAAAAACAAATTTTCTTTTGTTTTAAATATTGCAGTGTACACCATTTTAAGTCACAGTTGGATGGAAAGATGACATGCACCCGACAGATTAATTATAGTTTGAACAGCCTTTGAAAGGAAGGATTACAAAATAAAAGCAGAAACTGGTTATTTCTCAAGACATGGCCGCACAGATTCCTAAAGTTCAGCTCTAATGTGATTTGTGAAACACGAAGAAGGTTACAAGTGTATGTCATTTCATTAACGTTTATTTCCAAACATAATCATCCCTAATAACACACATTTTTGCTTAAATTTGAGGAGTGTAATATAGCGTCTCATCCTCTCCAGAAAACATTTTAATGCCGCAAAGTTCATGACTTTCATATCAACAAACGTCTAACTTTACCCACTAAACCACAACTCTGTAAACATTTTTGTGTAGACGGCATGAAGCAGGATGGGAGTTTCATTTCATTCATGGGAACCCCAGTTTTATAAACTGACCGCTTTTCTGTCTGCACTGGGGGCCTGGTGAGACCACAGTGAGCCCGGAGCCAAAATTGGACCTTCAGTTATGTCGAGCTGCTTTCAAAGACCTTTATCTGCGCCGCATTCTCGGTCCAAACAAACTGCTGTAGATAAAGCGTTTCATCCTACATAAAAACAAAAAAGTCAACATCACAGTTTTCAGACATTAAACTGATGTACAGATTTGAGACTGTTTTTAACCCTTAATTATGATGTGCAGATCTTTTTAAATCCACAGAGCAGGAAGCCTTTGATGGGTTCAGCAGCGCGAATAAATTGTTATGAGATTAGAAAAGCGAGTGTGATGAGCAGAGAGCTCTTGGGCTGGAAGGAGGGCAGCTTGTCCTTTATCTTCAGTGAAGGAAATCGATTTAATCAGACAACTCCAGTGAATCAGTGCTTATCTGCTCTAACCTTTTTGCTGGAGGCCAGAGGGCTACTTGTTACATTTGTTTATGTTTGTTTAGCTGTGTGTTACCCCCACACCCCGTGCAAAGGGAGCCAGTCACCACCACTTTCATGAGGTATTCCAAGAAGCAGAACTATTGATGCCGGCTGACTCGACATCATTCAGCACAAATTCAATAGCTTTAGTTTAAGGCTTTAGAGCAGAGCTAATGTGACCCACCTTGGCTCTGTGTCCTTTTAGATTCGTAGCTCTCAGTTCAATTCAGTCTTTAAAAAAAAAAAAAAAAACACCAGTTTATAACTCAGGTTGAATCAAAACGCAACACAACAAACAAAATACAGTTTTATAATATTTTTCTAAATTACAATTGTTACAATTCTAATTTAATCAAGACTATTCCAATTATTTTAACTGTAAGATCTCAGTCTGTTTATATGACCAGCAGATTATTTATTCATTTATTTTTATTACGACTCTCCTCCTGAACAAGCTAAAGGCAACAGTGGGAAAAAAAGTCCTTCCAAATAAATTAAGAACAACTGGGAAACCATCTGCCATGATCAGTTGGGTTTGAAACAAACAAACAGGAAGAATACTGAAACATGTTGTAAGGTGAGAGAGCCACAGCAGCAATGAGAGAAGTCTCTGTAACAACTGGACAAACGAAATATGTTATGCTTTAGTCACAACTGCCCATACAGGTGAATACAGACCTTTGCGGGGCATGTCGGTTGCCCTCAGGAAATTTTTAGATGGCTGACAACAAGGTGAGCCCATGAGGCGGAAATGTTCAAGCACATTTTTTGCTACGGGTCTGCTGCAGGCAACAGGTCATAACAAACACGAAAGAGTGATTAAGTAGGCGAAACACAGGCATGTCGTACAGATTTTTCCTTTGGGCAAGGAGCCTGTTAATGCTGTTCAGGTAGAAGGTGCATGCTCCTCGTATGCAGCCTGGCTGTTAGAAATTAGAGATTTTGTCAGAGAGCAGTTGGTGTGGGCATTCAGTGGGGGTCTTATGGACACTTGCTTATCATATGTGCACCTTGTTCATGCAGCATTGTGAACGGTCATTAAGGAACCAGTATTTACAGCTTACCAACGACTGGAGTGCCGCGAAGAGGCACCATACAACAGCATCCTCTGTACGCCATAAGTGTGTTTAACTTCCGTTATTCTTACGAATTCTTCTCAATACACTTACCACACGTGCAACAATGGTGCATTCCATTTTCATGGCATCTATCAAGATGGCTTAATGAACCTCAAGAGAACTGCAAGAGTCTACAACCTTCTACGGGCCAGGATAACCAAAACTCTTATGTATAAACCCCCACATGGGTCAAAGACACTCAAATGTTACTGTAAAAGCAGTTGTGACTAATGCCTTACTAAAGACTAGGGGTGTGCCAAAACATCGATATTGAGATATATCGCGATATTTAGACCTGCGATTGATTCTCGATGAGTTCTCACCAAGTATTGGTCTTTTATTTTTGTTTGAAGAGGCTGTCAAACATTATATTTGTTATCCTTTGTTGAAACGTTTCTTTTGGAGGTAGATGGAGGGCGCGTGTTGCATGACTGGCTGTGCCTGGAAGATACTTGAATTATTTAATTTTTGATCTGTTGGTTAAAACAATTTTGCACTAAGTTGTGGCACTGCTGTTCATGTTTACTATAGTTAAGAATGAATTTTACAAATAATCCAAATTCAATTGGTGTCAATGCCTGTCAAAGACATAGTATTGCTGATTTCAGCAATGTTGCACTAAAGTGTCTAATATTTGTGTCACAAACTAAGACACAAGTTGGTTATTATGATTGTGTTCAAGCTAAAATGTATTTGGGGATACATTTTCCCAAAAAATATGTGTTCTTCTATAAAATGTGAGTTATCAGAGACTATTTTGACCAATTATCACAGTATTGTGATATTATCGATATCGTGAGCCATGTATTGTGTATTGCATCATACCTTGAGGTGCCGAGTGATTCCCAGCCCTACTAATGACTTTAGTGTGGTGTAAGGGCGCCATTCGACAGCATCGAATGTTTAAAGTGCAAGCAACTTCACTGTATACAAACGTACAATTAAGGGAACTGTAAGACACACCTGCACTTCCCTAAAGATGCGGCCGCTCCTCTCTATAACCCTCCATGGGGCCCAGAGAATCTAAAAACTGCACCAGTACCGCTGCTTGTGACTGTACTTTAAGTCACTGCAGCCGTAATGGACAAGAAAGTAAATGAGCATCCAACGTCCGTGAACGTCTAATGTGAGATGAAAGAGACATGCTTAGAAACTGCAACAATGGGAGCAGGAAGGAGACGAGTAAACCCAAAAATGAAACTTTGGAAACAGAGAACAAATAGCAAGAGTTTAATGTGTGGGGAAAACGTCTGGCGCATGGTAAAACGACAGCCAGAAATCTTCCGATCCGCAGCGTAACTGGAGGCACGGTTCAGGGCTACAGAGACAGACTGAGACCGACACGGAGCAAGAGATTTAGACAGAATATGAGAACGTGTCCATGCCAATAGGAGAGGAAATCATATATATTTAAAAATGATAATACTTTCATACGCACACCAGCCTCTTATTCAAGACATGGTTAAGCATGAGGTTCCTTTCATCTATTTCCTCCTTTGGTCAATCGTGTTTCTTACACAATAATTACATCCATCACAAAGTATCAGTGGCAATTCTTAGTTTTATAAAAAATATTTACTGTATTTTTCTGACTTTTTCTGATTGGTCAGTTTATAACTTGAATAACTTGCGATAAACAAAAAAAAATATCTTTATGAAAAATTAAGATTAGAAATAAGATGTTTAGAAGAACGTAGCAGAGCAAGAATGGTTATTCTGACAATCTGACAGATAAAATCACTGAGTAATAACTGTCTGTTTCTCAATTGAAATCTATTGGATTTTGTCCTTCTTGAAACCAGTGAGTACTTCCTATTTGGAACACAAGAGGGGAGTGGTCACTATGTCCAGTGATTATACTGTCAATGGGCGTAAGACTGAGCGGCGCTTCTTCTTCTACGTTGTTGTTAGTAGCATACACACCGCTACAGCGGCCTCTAGTGGCTGTTATTATTTTTATTTTATTTTTTTAATCACATATAAGTCACACCCTTGTCAGAACAATGCAAAAAGCCGCGCATTTTTCCCCACCCCTCAAATAGTATTGGAGCCAATACTAACACTATCAGACTTTATTTACGTCTTCCAAATGTCTGTTGTGCACAAATTTAACTCTGTGTCGACATTTCATACCCCAATGAAACTCAAACTGGTTCCAGTGAAAAGCATCCTGAAAACTGAGAGTCTGACGGAGGGTGAACTTCTGCTAAAATTACCTCAACGCTGTCGTCTGCACAGCAGTCACAGTCCAAATGTTTACAGCCAAGACACCGTCCTGAGAGGTGCAGCTTGTGAGTTCACATCCGACACTACCAACCATAACTTCAGAGTCTCCGTTTACCCCTCTTTTTTAAACACTTTGGAAAATCTCCAACACAAAATTGTTCTTACCACAAAGCAATTATGTAACATCAAGTTCTATTAATGTTTCTCCTCCTGCTGTCTTTGTCTCCCTGAAATAATTTACACTCGGTGACGCGGGAGGGAAGGCATTCAGCAAGATCTTGTCACACTTTAGTTTGCAATTATCCCATCAGTTTGAAATACAAGCAACCTTACTGTGCTGCAGTTTAGGTTTGCAGATGGTAGAGTTTAAAAAGTTTACTCCCAAAGCAAAACTAATCTATGGCCATGCCAACAACTCTAATTAAATATATGTCTTTTTTATATTCAAATCTCTTTCTAGCCAATTAAAAAAAAGAATGACATGGCA
This sequence comes from Oryzias melastigma, assembly GCF_002922805.2. Classification (NCBI taxonomy): domain Eukaryota; kingdom Metazoa; phylum Chordata; class Actinopteri; order Beloniformes; family Adrianichthyidae; genus Oryzias; species Oryzias melastigma. Next base: position 16,448,190 of record NC_050521.1, read on the forward strand.
AAACATAAGCTGCTGATTTTTACCCAGAAGGCTGTACTTTTTCTGCAAAAATGCAACTATAACAAAAAGCTCCAGATTGTTTGGTTGATTTGGTTGATTTTATGCAAAATAGTTAGGGTTTTAAATACTCTTAGCTTCATTAAATCATGGCCACATGGAGAATGTATATCTTTGGCTGATATATTGGAGTCATAATTTAAATGAGGGGCTCCTACAGGCAACAATTGAGTTGATTCTTCTGGCTCAGTACCAAGTGTATTTATATTAAGATAGAGGCAAATCCCCGATTACCATACAGAGCTGCGCTTCTCATTCAACTGCCTTAAAAAAACCTTGGTTTTTCTGTCCTTTTAAGGCGATCAGACTCAAACAAATATTAGAATTGAATGTGACTTAGTCACTTCTAAAACCTTTTGTTTTTAATTCCGTTGGCTCCAATCCCATCAGCTAAAGGTTTGCTATTAAAGGAGAGCAAACAAAGAAAGCTGAAACACTATAATTTATCTGATCTGCTCTTATTCAAGTGTCAAGTCAACGATTGTCAGCTGGATTTGCTGCTGACAGAAACATTCGTTCCACAATTACACTTCCATAGGCGTGCAATCACCGACTGAACTCGCCTTATTCATAACTTTCTCCGGAGTGACAGTCCATCTTTAGGTAGGCAGAGAAACGTCTCTGAAAAAGGCCTTTTTGAGAACTCAAATGGCTGGTGGCTCTCAGGTGACGGCAACACCGGCATACTGATAGATTGGAGTTGTTTGAGTGGAATGATAACGAGCAACTTTATAGATTTTTGAAGACCAAGTCATCGCAATCCTCATTTTTCAAGATGGTAAATCTTACGCTAAAATAACAAAACAGTTTGAGTGAAAAGAGATGAGATGTTGTTGGGCTGGAAACTGTTGAGGAGATACGATTTCATCAAAGTTCCACTCCGATCAACTTTTGATAATTTCTAAAAGTGGTGTTTTAATTCTGATTATGATGTTTTTAGCCAAAATCAAAACGTTGTGTTGTTTTCTTGGACATAATTTCTCCAATAGTTCATTAGAAATTCCATGGAGTATAGACTCTGTCCCATAAGCTTACAACCTCTCAAAACCCCAAGCTAGTGCAATGAAAATGCCAATCAATATTGGACCAATCCAGGGGCGTGCACGCTCAGGTCATCATAAAGACTGCAAAATTAAATTAATGGCATGTAAATAGTGTGGAGATATAACATCTATGCCTAAGATTTTATGGTTTCCACTGTTTTGAGGTTTAAAAAATTGGATTATTATGTGATTCTAAAATGCCCCTTTAGAGGGAATCTCTGGCCCTGTAACGGACTGGCTACTTGTTTAAGTTGAACTCTTCCTTTGCCCAATAGCCAAGATGGTCTCCTATAAACCCTTCAGATAATTGTCGGACGTTCAAAAAGTGAACTGTGGTGGATCAAAGACCCAATCAAAGCAACACTGCAGAAGAAACTTGGAAGACCCTGCAAGTTTGGCCATTCCTCACAAAACCTCGTAGGCAATCATCTAATGGTTGTGGCTCGCCGCGCTGCCAAAGTGTCCACTCAGCACTGAGCTGTGTATGTACAGCTGGGCTCCTGCCAAACCATTTCCAGCCTCCGGCATCCAAGAATCCCTTCTGATGAGCACACCTTTCCTAGCAGGAGCACAGTGAGACCGTCAGGCACACACATCTTTGCCTTGAGCGTTTTTTTTTTTTTTGCATTTTCCAAACACATCAACATACTGACTCTTCAACCATGAGCAGCCGGGAAGCCTACCAGCTCACCGTTAGGTATTATTTTCTAGTTTAAGCGGCTCTAATTTGTGTTGAGGAAAATGCTTCCTCTCCTGCAGGAAGGCATCACTTGGAAGCAGAGCATAAAGCATATCAATGCGCGGCAATAAATGTCACTTGCTTGATATATGTAACTATATGGCCAGCCACTGTGACCGTGTGGGCAGGTATGATACCTCATCCTGGCTGACTGCTAAAGTTAAAAGGGTGGTAAAGGAGTGGGAGTGGATAAAGGGAACGCTGAGCTGCACTAAAAAGACTATTTTTTTAGGACATCCTTTAAGACATTATCCATTTTCTGAACACTTTAAAAGAAACAGAAAGGCTTTTCAAGTACTGCCAAAATACTATTATGTTTTCATGTCAATTTCCTCAATGCTCTTCAACACTAATGATATTTTGTCTTAGCTTTTTTATCGTTGGTCTATTCAGATTTTGTCGCATTGCCCATTTCCCTGATCCATTTTTGCATTTATTTCACTAAATCTGGTTCCTTCAACTCCCTATAGATTCTTTCATTGGATTACTATTTATAATGCAGGCTTTTTGTAAAGATTCCTACAAATTAGAGCTGGGCGGATTGATCCAAAATATTGATGGTATCGATCACAAGTTGGTATCGGTATCGGATCAATACCAGCCTGCAGATATCGATATATTCCACTATGGTTTGAAACTTTTTTGTATCTGCAAAAATGACTCAGATTTTAACAAACTATTTCCATTTAATTAAAATATTCTCCTCAAATTGGCTCTTTTAACCCACACTGGGCAATGAAATAAATAAATATGTCATGAAATACTTATATGTGTTATTTTCATATTTTAATGCCATATTTATTTCATTATTTATTTATTGATTACAACATTTATTTATTTAATGTCACTTTTAAATAATTAATGACACATTTATTTATTTATTTATTTATTTATTTCATATTAAATTTATTTATTTCAATTTGTCTCTTTTAACCTACAAGGGACAATGAAATAAATAAATATGTCATTAAATATTTAAATGTTCCATTTTAATATTTTAATGCCACATTTATTTCAACATTTATTTATTGATTTCAACAATTATTTATTTATTGCCACTTTTAAACAATTAATGACACATTTATTTATTTATTTAACGGTGTAAAACATTTGTGGCAATTACAAAACAATTGAGATTTCGAGGTTTATGTAACGTTCACAACATTTACAAAAAATATCAATATTGGTATCAATATCGGCAACATTGACCAGTATCGAATCGATGCTCAGTATCGCCCAACCCTACTACAAATTGATCTTGCATATGAAATGAAAATCTCATCAATAAAAAGTCAGAAATAAGCTCTAATAAGCGCGCTATAGGTTTTTAAGCCAATTTAAACAATTTGATTCCAACTATTGACAGTAAAGGACAAAGTTAAGGGGAAATTAGTACATTGCATTAACCTTACGAGAGAGTATTTTAGACAAAAATCTCCATCACACTATGTCCTGTGGGGGGAAAAATGCAAAGGCAGCCAAATCAGTTGAATTGTTGAGGCAGAAAAAGGGTTTCACTGCAGTGTGATAAAAAAAAAAAAGATGTGATGGATGAGAGAATAAGAAAGAGACGAGCACAAAACACTAGTTAGAAAGATTACAAATATTTTCTGATTGTTACAACTTTTGCACAATTCTGTGGGATGGTCTTTCATGGCCAAAAACAGAAGTGAATACATCACCCACAGTCACGCTGAGCTGCAGCCTAAACAGAGAAGACGTATCACGTTTTAATAAATCACTCGATTAATATGTCAAACCGTCGTGGGTTTTTAAGCTAAAATGGGTCCGTTGTCTGCTTTCTGCACGTATAGAACCTTAACACAAGCCAAGTTTCTGCTCCTTGAAAAGACACTGCTGTATGCATTGAGTGGGAATGTAGCTGCACTCCACTCCACATCCTACACGGGCTCTGAGAGAGGTCAAGATTCAACTTTCTCAAAGGTCAACATGAAGTTTTAGTAGTTTGTCAGTTAGACATCTTGAAATCTGGCTCTATGAGAGGCTGTATCTAAACATGAAAATATAAAAAAGGGAAGTTGATGACTGAATTGTGTATAATGGGAGTAGAAATAAAAACAAATTGTCTGGCTGCTGTTTGCACATAAATTTAAGATTATGATAAGTAAACTGATGAAGCATACTGATCTTTACATAGACGGCAATTTTTCTAAAATGTCAAGTGCTGAATTTATGAAGTTTCAGATTATATATTCGATATTAATATTAATTGAATTTCCTGGGAATGAAGTAAGAAAAAAAACACAATAATTAAGTTAGTAAGCCCTATATAGCAGTTTTGCTGGGTTTTTTTGTTGTTATTTTGTTGCTGCTAATCATATGCCTATCAGATTTTTTTTTGTTTATATCAAAATGTACTTTTTAGGCTCGAGGGTTAATTTTCCTGAGTATTTTCTGTGCCTGTCACCTTAAAAACAATACAACTCCATCCAACAACTGGTTGAATAGCTTTGCTAATGTGCTAATTTTCTTGTTTAATCATACAAGACCATTTGTTTCATATTTGAAATACACATTTCTATCTACTAACATGATCTAAACTTTCCTCAAACTCCTTTAAAATATAACGTGGTAAATTGTTTCTGCCCTGTAGTTCATCATCATTCCACTAGGGGCAGTAGAATGGCCTTTCCTGCTCATTTCAAAATGGCTGCAAAGTCTCAATAACAATTTTGGTGGGAAAAAGTTTTAGTAAAGTTCTAAACTTTCTTGCAAGAATAACTATTTTTATTCATTTTTTAATGACTCTCTGCTGTATTGAAAGAATGCTAAATACATTGATAATTAATTATAAAATACACAATATTAAAAATGTATATTGTGAACAAAAACTTACAAAATCCTCCAATAATTCAAAAAAAGTGATATTGGAATTTTTGTTGTAGTGTTCTTAAAAATAAAATAAAATCATCTTAATTCCTGCCAATTATTTGATGTAGTGGGCTTTACAGGGTTAAATATTAGTTTTATTTTTGTCCAAGAATCATCAAAGTTTTTATAAGATGCTCACAGGGCTTTTGACAAGAGAAAAGTGCTACCAGGGTCTGGCTACTGTTGCATCTGCTGGAAAAAAGTGCTACCAGGTGGTTATGCTGTCGGATCTGTGAGTTGAGGTGTGATTCCTCCCTGTTTTGAGGAAAGCCAGAGAGGAAACTCCTTATTTTCCCGAGACACGGTAATTTGTTAAAGAGAAGGTTTTGCTCTCTTAACGCATAATGCATATGGAAAGATTTATGCAGTGGAAAGCAGCAGATGTCAGACTAAACGATGAGTTGACACTCTCTCCAAACTCCCAAAGTTACAGATGTTGCAATAATTCTCTATTAGCTTGTGACATTTAGCAGTATGTAGATATTTAAGCCTCTTCAACTCATCAAAACCGGAACATCTGCCTTTGAATGAAAGTGGAATGTTTGGAAATGTGTCAAAGATGATAATTTCTCCAAACTGTACAGAAGACATCTGAGAATAGTTCATGTAGTTCAAACTACCGTTGTTTTTGTTTTTCTTTCAACTCCTTATTTGCTATAAACATTCAGACAATGACTCAAAAAAAAAATCAATCCTCAGCTGAGCAGACCAAATTAATTCACCCAGAACCTCTATTTGGTCTCTAAAGCCACAAGCCCGGCTTGATGTGTCACTATGTTATCTTGTTCAATCATCAGCTTAGGATCCACGAAAGTGTGATTCTGAGTGGGTGAGCATGCTAATGGGCGGCTTATCTTTCTGCTTTTCCCATTTTTCTCTCCCTAGTGTTCTCTCTACTTGGACACAATGTATAATGCTAAACTGATGGATCTGGTCTGGTCGTGAGAGGCTTAACAGAGAGTATGATAAGCTTTAGAATTTTGAACTCCTCATTCTAGTCCTAAACTATGCTAATAGGAAGAGGAAACAAGCCCGGATGCATTCTGCCTTCACAAACATGTAACATTTTTATGCATCAATGCAGTTTTATGACTCTTAGTGTGAGGTAGTCTGCTATATTCTCTCACTATCAAAGTTTGAGTCCACAAAACTGTCAATCCAGAACACTAAAAAAATACATTCTTTTCATTTCATATATATAAAAAATAAAGAAACAAATACATTTTATGGCCCAAAATCCTACAGGGAACTTGATAAAATAAGCATGTTTCTGCTTTTTAAAACACAAAGAAATCTGACTTAAAATTGAGCTTTAAAATATAATCTTGTCAATGACGTGATTTTTAAAAAAAAAATCTTCTACTGTTTGTTAAATTCAATTGTTTTTGTAATTTACATACCTTTTATTTTTTAAATGATTTAAACGAGGATGTCTGCTTCATGTCTTGGATGTTGTAAAACAGATCTAATGTTTTCTGATAAAAATAATGAATAAATCATAAGAAAACATGTTTTTTTTTGTTTAAAGGTGTTTGCATTTATATTGGATTTCTGCTTGAATAACAGACCATGGTGTCTAAAGGGGGAAAACTCTGAAAGCAGATGTTGGTGATAATTTTTAATCAACATAAACAGACTAACCAAAAAGTATTTTGATATTTTGATTAAAAAAATCAATAAAAACACATCCTGACAGTTGAGTTGAAATGTCAGGTGTGATTACAGCCAGAGTCCACTGACATACAGGGTATTTTACCAAAAACACATTGTAGATAAAGGAAACTTAGTATAAGGAAAACACATTTTCAGATTTTTCAACAGTTTTCTTTCGTTCATAAATTCCCATGTTAAACAGTTCAGATCACTTTTGTTTTTTACTGTTATTTAAATCAAAACTTTATCATCTGTTATCATGATTTAGCATCAATAGCTCATTTTGTTGTTGCGAACTGGAAAGAGCAAATCTTGATCGCTCTTTGTGTTGCACTAAATTCATCATTGTTCCAAAATCACACCATGATAGAGAAGGTTATATAACAAAAAGTCCCTTCCAGGTCGCTGTGTTACACAACATATACCCATGGACACAATCAAACAATAGACGTGCACTCATCAAGGTGTGTAACTTCCTGTATAGATTATATGTGTGCTTCCCTTCTGTTGCTCTTAATCATTTGGATAAAAATGTCTCCAGCCAATGTCAGAAAAACATTTAAACTTCGTGGGTGACGCTACGTTTCTGGAAAATGCTGCATTTGCTGCGACGTAAAAACAAATCTTTGTGTGTCGGTTTGCGTGCAGGCTGCGTGTGCCGTCTCGTGTGCAGCTTCTCAAAAGGTCACTGTGCTCCTAAATCAGCCCCATGTGCTCGCTGAGCATAACTTTGCCGTGAAAACAGCAGTCAGAGTTCAGGTCCTGGGCAGGAGCAGCAGCACTTAGCTCTAGAAAAACCCGACCTCTCACCTTTTAACTCTTCACTGTAAGAAAAACATCCGGCCACCGCGCTGAATCCATATATTTCATCCGGAATATCTGGACAATTTGTAGAAATCAAGAAATAAGACTTCCTTCTGTTTATGCAGTTTAACAATACATCCATAAAATATAAGATACTCAAATTTGTCAGTAGAAGGATGCTGCCGGCTTAACAAAACAAAATCGTTAAAGTCCGGAAATAATGTTTTATTAAGTCTGATAAAAAAAAACAAAAAAACACGAGAGTTAAGTTTTACAAAACGAACCAAAACATGTATTTATTTTCACATTTTTATTTGTCTGCCCTCTCAGTGGCTCTCAAACTGGAGGTAAATTCCACCACAGGTGCTCTCACTGAAGCCAAATTTCAAGCAAGACATATGAAACTACCTGGAGCATTCTGCCACATGCAGAGCAGCAGAAACCGTTGAAAAGCTCAGAGAATTCAATCAAGTGCGATGAGCAATAAAAGCCAACCAAATCCCTGGACTCCAGTCAGAGATAGGAACTGAGATAATACCTAAAAACTCTAAAGTCCATTGAAAGATTGCATGACTTTGAGGGAGCTTGACTTCTAATCTGCTAAAGGAGTTTTTCCTCTCAGAATCTATTTTATTCATTAAAAAAATCACATTAAATACACTAAATTAATCTTGTTTTAATTCTAAGCGATTCAATATTATAGTTAAGAAAAAATATAACCCTTAAATTAATAACTTGTCACAATTAAAGCTTCTTATAATAGTTTTTTATGGACATGAAGCGTTTCAGCCTGTTGAATATGTAAAAGGTGGGTGCAGCACTTCAACTTGTAGCACTTGTTTAAATTCATGCTATGCTAATGTAATTTATGGGGTACGCAATTAGGGATCTTCAAGTGGACAGAAGGTTTAATATATGCATAATTTGTAAAGAATGATCAGATCACACTAGATACTGATCACTTGGTAAACAGGTGGTTTCAGATTCAGGAAACTGGGCGTTTCTGGTTTGTTTTTTGTTCATGTAACGCAATAATAATATTAACATGATCAGTATTTAGATTTATTTTTTGGAGTTGGTGCATTCAACTATTTATGCAAATCCTGATTCCTCCTTTTATACCTGCAGATAGTCTTTTCTGATTTACATGAACGCCACACTCAATAATCTGTACATTCCAGTGTAAAGACATGTATTCAAAGAAAGCATCGACTCAAGAGTGGAAGTTATGTCAGCTGGTGTTTTAAAATATGCTGGCATTAACAAGCTCTCCTGGGTTTTCCTCTAAAAGAGTTCATTTTTAAAATATGAGAGAACAGGATTGGATTTAGCATTTTTAGTCCTATTTTTTAAACAGCTCGTGTTGTGATCATTTATAGAAGATTTTAACTAAAAGAGAAAAAAAATGAAATGTGTCCAAACACATACATTATTTGAAGCAAAAAAATACAAATTTATCTTGTTAAAATTTATTTTTTTACTTATAAATTTGCTCTCATTTGATGCCAAATACATCAGAAAGGTTAGATATGAGTCAGTGACCTTAAAATCTCTCAATTAACTGATTTGAACACCTCAGTGAATCAAAATAACTAAAGAATCTAGAATAGAATAGAATAGAATAGAATAGAATAGAATAGAATAGAATAGAATAGAATAGAATGCTTTACAAGGAGCACAATCCATTAAAGGTGGTCATCATGTCAGGATGCATCATGGTATTTGGAATACTTTGATAATTTTGAGTCAAACAAAAAAAACAAGGACACCTGTTTTCAGACGTTTGGATATAAATACAGAAACGAACAGAGCAGGCAGTGAAATCAACAGTCAACCAGGCATTATCCTAATTGTGAACAATAGTTTGGAACTTTAGAAAAGCACACTGTTCACCTTTGCTGTAATTCCCATGGGGAATTACTGTAAAATTAACAGTAAAATATTTTAAACTAATGTTTGCGGTGTAGTACTGTAATTTGCATGTCAATGTAACTTGAAAAAACATTATCCCATAGTTTTCACGGTATGTTACTGTTTTAGCTGAAAAAGGTGCAATATGCAGCATGATGATATATTCTGCTGTAATTCCCATAGTGAATTACTGTAAAAAGTACAGTAAAATATCCCTGTCGTATGCTTGCAGTGTATTACAGTAATTTACATATCTATGCAACTAAATTTTATGACATACCATAGTTTTCAATGCATGTCACTGTCCTAAAGAAAACAGGTATTTAACACAACACACACAGGAAATACCTCGGACATCATGTCAACACCATTTGGATATTTTTGTTCTGTCACCAGTTAGTGACAGGAAAAGAATTGACAAATTGGTGCAGAGATCTGCCTCTGTTTAGAGTGGTCCCTTTGAGCCTGAACACTGAACACCTTCATTTTTGAATTTCGCATCTCCTACTTTTTATAAGAATCATTAGCTTCAATCTACAGCATTCTTGGACCTGTGGTGACAAATTAAAATCTTTGTTGTGGGATCAATCAAATTCAATTCAATCCTATTCTATCCTATTCTATTCTATTCTATTCTATTCTATTCTATTCTATTCTATTCTTGTGTATTCTAGTGTATTCTATTCTATTCTATTCTATTCTATTATATTCTATTCTTGTGTATTCTATTCTATTGTATTCTATTCTATGCTATTCTATTCTATTCTATTCTAGTGTATTCTATTCTATTCTGATAATTTTCTAGAATGATGCCCATGGATTTACACGGTCTCCGTTGCATTGTGTTGTTACAAAAAAATAGAAGAGCTACTAATCACTTTGAGTGTTTACAATGCCTCAGTAATGACTCCCTCTGAATAACACCCTCTGCTACGCAACACAAGCTTGAGGAGTTTCATTACCAGTACGAAAAAAGTCACAAAAACAGGAAATATGAGTAGATTTAAAAATAAAACTTCTGTCGCAGTTTCAAAATGAAACTTCGTAAAATGATATTTCATATTTGCAGTGATGTGCCCACACATCAGTCAGTCAGACAGACACAGTTTTTCCCCAAAATATTTATAGGGTGAAGGAGAACATGCAACTGTGGCTAACATATTTTAATTCGTGACTGGTACCAACTTAAGACTGAGTATTGGTTGAGTATTGGTACGTATCCTTAGTCCACTTGGAAGTGCAGTTCATCATTTTCACCAGACGAAAAGCATGAGGCACACAGACGCTTCATAAAGAACAGAAGAAAACAGTAAGTATCTCACCCAGACTGCATGCCAGTAGATGGCAGTAATTCACTTGCAGGCAGTGCGCATCTGCTATAAAACTGCACAAGAAGAAGTAAATGCTTCCTGGTTGGAACTGCTGGTTGTCTAAATACTGTTGTGTGCTAAATGACTTGTTGAAGATTATCTTCTCCAGACTTTGATATAAAAGGTGTTGTTTTGTGGTTAAGGTGTGAGAATATTTTTTTCTACTTATTTTATGTCCTACATTTTTCAGGCCCATTGAGAATATTTATGTCAAGTTAAAACAATCTGTTGGTACCGAATATTGCTAGTTGTGTTACTGAAATTATCCTTAGACAGGAATTGATTTAATTAACTTCATAGAAAAAATGTTTTTTTGTAAATTGTGTGGCTTCTGTGCACACAAATTTATATTGTTTAGTATACATGTTAGACGCCATAAGCACATGGCAAATTATAGATATTCATGTGGAATTGACACTTGTAATGCTACTTTCACAACATTCACTGCCTTCCGTTCCCATATGCACAGGAATCACAGAGGAAGGGAGACCACTGAGGAGGACTCAAAGTTCACAGGTGACCTCATATGTAAAGTTCCTGGATGTGAGTACGTAGGTCAAAATTTTAAAAGTCTCTGTGCCCATCTGAGATTTCATATTAAAGATGGAAAAAAAGTGTTAGGCCCTTTTGAAGGTTGCTCTAAATATTTCAGAGTTCGAACGTCATTCTCCAGCCATATTTCTCGCAAACATATGCTGTCAAAATCAGTTCATGAGGAAAGACCACAGGAAATTTGTTACGCTGATAGGATCCAAGGACAGGACACTGTAAACACTTTAGAAGACAAAGATTCACAGAATGATGAAGAGAAATTCCTGAATCAATTGGTGATGTTTTATCTTAAAATGCAAGCAAAAATGCTCTTACCAGCCAGCACCATACATTGCATCATAGAGGAATTCCAAGATTCTTGTTCTTCTTCTTGTTCTTGCAATGCACTAACTTATTATATTATTTTAGATTTTTTGTCAGGATCAACCCTGAAGAAGGGACAAAATGTACCTCGAAAGTTGGCACGAGCAGAAAGACGGGGAATGTGGTCAAGCGAAAGGTTGTTCAAATTAATCCCCATGTCACAACCTTCCTCCAACGGCTGACGGAATTTGAGTGGAAAACTTCAAATTAGGTATGACTGGTTTCATTCTTACTAACTTGAGTTTAATACAGCAGATACTTCAAGGCAGAATGTGTTCTTAAAGTGTAGTTGTGTCCATTTTTGGGACATATCTGTCTCCACAGATGACCAATCGTCTCAGTGTTCTGGGCAACACGTGAAGAAGCCACCCACCTCAGCACCCTGCAAATAACTGGCTGTATAGTTTAATTCTATTTTGCAACTGTGTTTATGTATTTTTACCTCTATGTACCACAGTTTATTTCTACCAACACATAATTTGCACGTTTTGAGCTAACTCTAGAGGAGGCTCCCCCTGATTTATGGTGGGATTTTTATTTCAATGTAAAAAGAGAAATCAAATTAAAAGAAAATGAATATCCAGTGCATAATGTTGTCATTTTGATTTTTATATCTTACTTACAATCAAATGTATATGCATGCGTGCATTTGGGTGCATGCTTTCTCTAATATCTATATATATATTTGGTTAGTACGGTATGTTGCTGTTCACTCAGAACATAGTAAATAGCTCATCTCAAAAGGTAAATAACCGCTCGTAGGAATACGGTACAATCTGACAGCTGAGAAATTGCAGTACCAAAAGTGCGCTATAAGGGTAAATTACCAGGAAATTTATTGCAACCAAGTACATTGAATTGAGCTTGCGGTGATGTAACGTTAACAAACAGTACTGCGCATCTTAAGTGATCACAGTATCTCACTGGCAACGCTGTTGCCAGTATGATACCTGAGAGGGTTCTGCCGTGAGTTACCGTGATGTGGTGCGAGAGTATTATACAGCCAAAAATCTTACAGTATCATTCCACGAACAACGCTCAGTGGTATGTCACTGTTGACCCAGAGTCACGGTATGATGCTGGCGATAGTGTTGCCAGCTTGTTACCGTAATGTGGATAGGTAAAGTCTGACAGTGCAGGATCAGTGAAAGATGGATCAATTAGCAAACATAACCTTTGGAAATATCCATATTTGGCAATGGCAGAAAATAAATGCATCTTACATCAGAGCAGGATGCTTTCATAAGATTCTATCCACTCAATAACCAAACTCTTATCAGGTAGATAGAAAACCACAGCCTTTGGAATTCAGCCCAGTAATTATTTATTTCTCAGTGGAATTAGCCAAAGGAAATCCTGCAACTGCAACTGACCGTACTTGGAATAATATTTATGAGAAATGCCAAAATGTTTCTGCCTATCGATTGTAATTGTAAAAAATATTAATTAAACTGAATTAAATCATTTATTCTGATTACTTGAGAGTATTCTAAGACATCTTAAGCTGCATCTTCATCAGTGGAAATATAGTTATTAACAAATTATTTCATGACAAAAGCGTAAAGCTCTGCTTTCGCTGTGCGTAAAAAGCGCAAAAACCGTGCGCTTAGAGGATAAAGAAGGTCTCGTTGCGCGCTGCTTCTCCCGATCTGTCTTTGGATATGTTTGGTCACTTTATGGCAGCAATGTGTAGGAGAGAGGGAGGCAGGAGGCGAGTGTCCTCTCCCCTCTCACTTCTGCGCTGAGCCCTCAGGAGAGCGCATGGAGAAGGACTGGCTGCTCAGTGACTTGATAAACAAAATGTCAGCGCTTCTGTGAAGAGCAGTGGCGGCCGCTCCACTCCATCCACGCGGACCTCGGCAGCTTCTGTCCGGCTTCCAGCTGAACCATGGTTTGAGTTTTGGTTACCAGTGACCGGAAGCTTGCTATGGAGCACGTTGCGCGTCAAAATGAGTTTGAGCACTAACAATGTCACAAACTTGGGGAAAAATGGTTCTTCGGAACTCTTCTTGGGGATTCTGCAGGTCAACATCACCAACGGCTCCGGAGGAGAGCACCAGGAGGCCGGCAAGGTGGACCTCACCCGAGCCGTCGTGCTCGCCTTGGTTCTGGGGGCTTTCATCGTCTTCGCCATCGCCGGCAACATCCTCGTCATCCTCTCCGTGGTGTGCAACAGGCACTTGCGCACCCCCACCAACTATTTCATCATAAACCTGGCCATGGCTGACCTGCTGCTGGGCACCACGGTGCTGCCGGTGTCCGCCACTTATGAGATCCTGAACTACTGGGTATTCGGCAGAATCTTCTGCGACATTTGGGCAGCGCTGGATGTGCTGTGCTGCACCGCGTCCATCATGAGTCTGTGCGTAATCTCCATCGACCGCTACATCGGAGTGAGCCACCCGCTGCAGTACCCGGGCATCGTGACGGAGAAGCGGGCGCTGCTGGCCATGCTGGGAGTCTGGGTGCTGTCGGTGGTCATCTCCATCGGACCTCTGCTCGGGTGGAAGCAGCCGCCGTCGGATGATGACATGGAGTGCCTCATCACCGAGGAGCCCTTTTACGCGCTCTTCTCCTCCCTCGGCTCCTTCTATATCCCCCTCGCAGTCATACTGGCGATGTACTGTCGGGTCTACATCGTCGCCAAAAGGACCACTCGAAACCTGGAGGCAGGTGTGATGCGTGAGAGGATGAACACCAGCGAGCTGACCCTCAGGATCCACAAGGGCTCTCAGGTGCACGAGGAGCCCGGGACCTCCAAGGGCCGCGGACACCAGGCGAGAAGCTCCCTCACTGTCAAACTTCTCAAGTTCTCCCGGGAGAAAAAAGCTGCCAAAACCTTGGGGGTCGTGGTGGGCATGTTTATCCTGTGCTGGCTCCCTTTCTTTTTGACCTTACCTATAGGTGAGTTCAGCAGGTCACACTCCCTTTGTTCAATCTGAATTTATATTTCAATATTATTAACAAACTCGCATAATGCAGAGAAATCAAGCTTTTGATTTTCCAATTTCAGGTCCGATAGCAATTAATGAGCCGCCTTAAGGAATTTAAGGAGGAATTTCTTGTAAGCTTATCTAAACTATTACTGTTATCTTTACTGTACTCCTTGGGTCTCAGTTAAACTCATCCCTCTCATCTCAGACAGTTCTATAGAGGTCTGTTGATCCTACAGCTTCAGTTTCAAAGACTCCAGAGGAAATTAAATTGTGGTGAAATGTCTGAGACGCAGTGAGGAAACTCGGAAAGCATCTCCATTCTGGATAGTGATTAAAGACGACACATGTAACTTGTTTCATGCACTCCAGATTAGAGTTTTTTTTTATTCTGGCGGGTGCCTCCGTGTATTTTCCAAGCACCTTTAAAATATACATGCATGCTTATCTCTCCTGGTCTTATTTGTTGATGCCTCTGGCTAGAAGCTGCAGCTCATCACACTGATGCTCTTTAGTACTTGGGGCGATCTTGCAATTTGGGCTTGTCACAGAGCGAGGGGTTATTAGGCTGGAGAGCATCATCAGTGAAATACCAAAATGGGATTTTATGAAGTTCTGGTTGCAGATTTGAGCAGGAGGTGAAGTGGGAAAGTAAAAGAGGGAGCTCCAGAAGGGGGCTTTTATAAGACTGCTGAATGAACTGCCCCCTCAATGGTGCATTTGTCTTCCATGTCTGCTGTGCTGCATACTGATGAATCGAGAAAAAGAATTACATCAGGTCATGTACGGAGCTCCATCACAGTAAAAATTGTCAATGTCCTCTTTTAAACTTTTTTTCAAGAAGCTGTTTTTTTGTCCCTGGTGGGAGTTTGGTCTGAAGTTTAATTCTTCCCATTTGGAGCGGCAGCACTTCTCTCCTCGTGTTGCTCCCTCTGTATCCATCGGCCTCCACCCACAGAGTGGGATTTCCTGTTTCACACTTGTTATTATCCAGCTCCTTCCACCACATGCTGTCACAGATATCTAACGTGTGTGGGGGCTCAGGCTGGCAGGGTGTTTGTGCGTTGACTCCGGTGCGCGGCCTGTGAGGGTTCTTGTGTTTATGAGGTGGTGTAGCACTGCTGATTTTTTTTAAACAACTTGAAAAGGAGGTGGGCCTGCTGCCAGCCTGAGCTGCTGCGACCTCAGGCAAGGTCTCTGCCGGTGAATGCAGCCTTTACAAAGCATGGGAACTCCCACCTGACAAGTACTCTTACTTCTCTGCTGAAATCTGCTATTTCACTTTTTTGGTGTGAATAAAAAAAAAGATAGAAAAACAAAAATTTCTTTATGCTTTAAAAATATAATAATTTATTTTTTAGTGGTCATAGTTATGGGCAATTATATGGTTAGGAATAAAAACTGGTAGAAAATGCTATATCAATTTGTCCAAAACCACTTTTTTATTTGTTCAAATGTAAAAAAAAAAAAAGCTAAATGCAACAATGACATTTCCAATTGTTCAGTTCACGATTTAAATTATCCCAATGCTTCTTTGGAAAATGGTTTTAAGGATTTTTTTAAATAAAAAATTATCTACATTCAACTTAAAAAGCAAAACTGGTTGACGACACAGCAGAACAACAACAACAAAATATCTCAATGTAGTTTTTCTCCAGATTGACATCCTTAACGAGATTAAATTTAATTCTTTAGAGTTTTTTTTTTTCTCGATATTTACAGATATTTCACAGAGCCCCTAAAGGGATGGGAGGGTAAAAAAAAAAATTAAAGCAAGTAAAGAAAATGTTCTTCTTGTCACTAACTGCTGCGAACCAGATACTTACTGACACCATTTTTTTTTTCTAAAAATTGAAGTTTTTTTTTTTTGTTTTTTTAATTAAAGTAAAAACTGAAGTAATTTTTTTTCTGGTTACTATCTGGTGCGCACCTGATTTTTTTTTTCTAAAAATTGAAGTAAAGAGAATATATATTTTCCTAAAAAGTATAATATTTTTATTCTAAAAATTAAAGTAATTTTTTTTCTATTAATTTAAGTTAAAAAAAAAATCTGGTTACTAACTGGTCTTCACCAGTTGCTACCTGGTTAGTTAGTGACATTAGAAAAAAAAATTACTTAATTTTCTTTTCAACTTAGATGTCCCTTTAGGGGCTCCGTAATATTTAAAAACCCTTAAAAAATGCATGTAAAAATGTTTTATTTTGTACAACCTGAAATAATGAAATAATACAACTCCATCAGTGTTGGTGTTTTTTTTAGATTGTCTGCAAGGAGGTTAACAGAAAATGTATTCATTTACCAAAAAAAAATAGCTGTAGAAGTAAAATAAACTTAGCAGGAGACGTGTGGATCTGCAAGCAAGTTATCCATTAAAGAAGAGGTAATCAATAGACAAGAAGCAGCAAAGTTCAGTGGAAAACAAAACAAAGTGCGATCATCAAAATGTTGAAATTTCACCAACAGAGAGAGCGAGAAATTAGACAAAAATCTAAATAAATGTGAACATTTGAAAGCAAAGGGAAACAGAATTAAAGACACAGATATTGGTCATATCAGGCCTTTGTTACAATCAATTGTAATAACTGACTTGTTTTTGGACAATGGCAAAACCATTTGTGTAAAGTCTATATATCTTGTACAGCTACAGGTGCGGACATAAAATAAGGCAAAGTTTGATGATTGCCTGGGGCACCCAACACTTGTGGTGCAACACACCTGACGACTTCAAATATTTCTAAGGTAATTTTCATGATCATCATTATTTAACTTTGCCATAATAAAAGATAAAAATAACTCAGACTGAATAAAACCGTTCATGTAAAAGTGTTTCATCCTCCCCTTTAAATCTGCAGCAATGGAACATTCCACGGACAGGAAGCTAGCTAACAGAGAGAAGCTTTTTCAAGGGTTCGAAAAGACAAAAAGCGTTAATCAAACAACTGTGAAAAAAGAAAAGGTAACGAGAAAGTAAAAAATGTGTTCCAAAAATGCAGGTGGAAAAACAAAACAAGAAAAAGAAGAACAGAATTGAAGGAATTCAAAAAGAAGATGAAGAAAGCCAAGAACGGAACAGAGAACAAGAGAGATAAAGTCAAATAAGAGGTCAAAAATTGTTCTCATTAGAACTTTTAAAATCTTTTTTCATGTGACTCCATAGGGTATTGCTTTGTTCCATCATTTATGTATTTTGTGTATTTTTGGCTTCTTTAGTAAAACCTGAAAAAAAAAAGATTAATGCAGGGGGCCCTACCTTATTGTTTCCCCTGGCCCCTCAAATTGCTAAATCCGGCACTGGACATACTTACGTTAATAGTGGTGGAGCCTCTCCTAACCATCATCTGATAAACAAAATCCAGAAAGCAAAATTTGGTTTTAAAGAGTTCATTTTTTTCATCAACATCAGCAAAAAAAACATTATTAAAAATTTCCATAATCAATATGGTTTGCTGATTAGATACAGATTTTATGTGTAACAAAATATTGTCAGGGAAAAGTCCTGAGGGTTTTGTGTTGTTGAAAACCACCTGCATTAGGCTCGCATTCATTTCTGATGGCTGTTTTCCCTTATTGAACCCAGTAGTTTTCTGGAGCAACCAAGTTTGTTTCTTAATCTTTCTAATAATCGAGATGTGGCTTTATATTTGGTAAATTATATATACTTATATGGCGTTTTACTACCTTCCTTGAAGGCTTTACAGTCACAGTCCCCTTAACCCATGCACACACACGTTCACACACTGCCAAACACTGGCGCCAACCTATAACCACCAGGAGCAATGAGGGGTTCAGCGTCTTGCCTAAGGACACTTCGACAGATGGGCGGACAGAGCAGGAACCAAACTTGCAATCTTCCAATCAGAGGTCGACCACTGTACCTCTGCACCACAGCCACCGTGTGGTTTCGTACTTCACTTGAAGAAAATAGTGAAGTGCAGTATCAGTAGTAGTTAAGGACAAGTACTGTAGAAGCAGCTTAGCTATGGTAACTAAAGTTGGGAAAAGTTGAGTTCTTATTCTAAATACATAGAATGAGAGAGAAATAAATCAATCAATCTCATAATTAGTAAAAGACTTCTGAAGCTTTATGTGGCATATTGATAACACGGAACAATATTAATATTTTATTACAAAGTCCAAAACCCACCAAACTCCAGAGGAACTGGAACAACTTTTTAGATTTTGCAGGAAGTAAACAAAGCAAAGGAAATGCTCAGTTTAATTATATTTTCTCAAACTGCTGCTGAGAGAGAAGACTATTCCTGAACTGAACAGGAAGTTCAGATCAAAACTGGCCCCAGCTGTCAGACGTAGCAATGAAAAAGATGCAGCTGCATCCACCAGCTCCTGGTGGCCCTGACATTTTATCCTTTTTTTAACTTCTCATATTTTCCTAAGCAGTCACACAGCAGCTTGTCTGATTTTTTCTAGACCAAAATTCTTCGTGTCTGAACTAATAGAAATGAAAAGCAAAGAGGCTAAAATGTTTGCAACAAAATAATTTGAAACATACAGTATGCATTCTTTGCTGTTTTTAGCATTGCACATTTTTTTGACTGAGAGTACCCCCACTTTCCAGTCTTTCTGCAGTTTCCCTGAGTTCTTGATGTTGCCACCACAATGTTTTTCCTCTGTTCTTTATCTACTGCTACAATATCTGGTTGTCAGTCTGTATCTGGAAGGATACACCTTGGGTCTCATCTGGTGAGGTAGATCTTAGCCTCTACAGCTCTGGCGTCCAGGGTTTGTTCCTGTTGTGGTTGGATGGAGTAATTGGTGGGACTACTTTCATATCGGTCACTTCAGTTATGGTCCAGTGGTATATCCCATGCAGGGATGAGGATCTGACTTCCAGCACCACATCCTCTGCTCTCCAAACAGGGCCGGCCCTGGGCATAGGCCAGCTAGGCGGCCGCCTAGGGTGCCATCTGCTTGAGGGGGCATCAAATTGCAAGGATTTTTTTTCAGTTTAACAAACCACTCATTTTGTGTAAACTATAAAAATGTTATTATTTAAACCATAAATAATATAACCAAGTTTTCGCATAAATATTAGTTTTGTCTGGTGCTGCACCCCTCCTTGCCTGACTCAGCCTCTTTCAAAGCTTGGGGCGGTGTCACTGCTTCTTTAAAACTTTGAGGACAAAAAAGCAGCAAAACAAGCCCTCGGGGTAAGATCAAAAAAGGGAGGAAGAGGAGGAAAAATGTGTTTTTTATTTGTGTTTTATTTACATTTAATCGCTTGGAAATTTCATATTCCATTTCACATTTTGCCTGGGGCGCTATGCACCCCAGTGCCGGGGCTGTCTCCAAAACACAGTTTTCAAACATATATATATATATATATTATCATTTAATGTAATTTCTTTAATTTTTCCAGAAACGTTAGATTTGAATAAAGAAATATTTGAGTTTTAAGCTTAATTTTATTAACATATGTTGTAATATATGTCAGAAAAGAACATGTTAAAAACTCCAAAAATTATATGTTCTTCAAACTGGATCTTTTTAAAAAAGGGTCTCATTTTAACCAATTATTTAAATTCCTTCTTTTAAATTGATCTAAGTATTATATCATAATGTAGAAATAAGATTTCTTTCTTATTTTTCAAATAATTCTCAAAAAAAAAAAATCTTCTATGAACAAAAATACTCGTCTCATAGACACAAATATCAATACCAAAGTATTAATAGTATTCTGGATGCTAATCACAGGCATGTCCACCTCCTAAAATACCACATGAGCCTAAAGCTGCAATGAAGATCAATTGCACTTCTAAAAGATTTTATGGATGATTGATTGTTTGCTTTAAAAGCATCTCAACCTTCAAATGATCCTGGAAACATTTATGCTTCTGTGGATGGATGTATCTGCATGTCCCAGTGATGAATTTCATTAATGGCCTGAATTAATTTTTTTTTTACTACTTCACACATTTCAATGTTTTACACCCAGAGCAGACACCAACGTCCCATGAAAACTTTGTGTTTGGAGCAGTGTGAGAGGCAGGGACTGAGAATACGCAATTGTTCTTCACGTTTTTAGATTTTTCTTTTGGTGTGTTCTACGTGACTCTCATGTATTTCCTTGTTCCATTTAGCCGTCGGGCCCCAGCGCTCCGGGGGCAATTGAAATATTTTTTTTTGGAGAAGAAAATAATGAGAGCGCTACGTGTCAAATCAATGAAGGAGAAAGGAGGTGGCAGAGCTGAGAGGGAGGGGCCACAGGGCAACGAGGGGGAGGAGGAAGGGGGGGTCAGACTGTCAGTCCAATTTGAAGAAAATAGCTTCACACTGTGTATTCAGGGAACGCTACACAGGAGGGCAATAAAGCTTCAGTACTTTCAGATCGAGACACATTAATCGCATTTAGTGAGGTTATGAAACAGGATGTGCGAGCTTCAGGAGAGCAGATTGTGGGTCTGTGAGGGAGTGTGTGTGTGTGTGCGCTACATGGCGCAGAATAGGCACCGAGTCTTCCAATTGGTGAAAATAACAGGATGCACTGTTTTGTTAAGATGTTCCTGTGTTACATAGGGAGGTGTGTGTGTGTCAGGAAGGAGGTGAAAGTACTTTTCTTAACAGACATGACAAAAAAACTGCTCCTCCTCTATGGAGTTATCTATATATACCATTGTCTTGCAGCCGAGCCCTCTGCCCCCTTTTATATTGTACTATAGATTTTCCACATAAACACTTCATCCAGGACAAAAATGGTTTACACAGACCTTGAACATACAAACATGCACCAAATCTGGCGACGATAAGGTCTCCTGTCAGCCTGTTTCCTCTAGTTTAATCCTGAGCTCCTGTTGAAAGAGGACACATGCACACAATGGCCTCGGCCCCACCGTTATTAGTCTTTGATGAGACCTCTGTTTGTTTGTTTCTTGCAGGGGGACAGAGCCAAAAAAGAATTACTGATTTGTTGCAAATCACAAAATTATTTTTTTACCCCAGCAGGACCTCAGTTTGTTACTGATGGAAGATATTTTAGTTGGAAGAATTCGCCCGGTTTCTGAAGACTGAAAGACCAAAACACTCAAAATTCCCTTTACTTAGTGATTATTTCACACAAAACCTATATTTATATTTATGAAAAAGTCCCTTAAGTAAGTTAAATGATCCAATCCTGGACTTTGCATTTTCTCTGTATTCAGTCTCCTGTCATCTTTACTTTTCTGTTCCAGACCAAAGCCTGTAAACAAAACAAAACCATGTGACTGAAGATCTCTTCTCTCATTGGCCAGGAATTAAGAGGGCAGGACAAAGCAATGAGAGAAAGAATAATGGAAGTCCTAAGCTTTGAAATCCTTGTCGAGATAATTCATGTATTCAAACTTTAGATTTCGCTGAACAATTTTGAATCAACGTCAGATACACTTTTTATTTGCTACTCGTGGAGTCGTGCTGCAATGGGGTTAGTAAGAAGACTACGAGTATAAAGGTACACTGATGTGTTTATATGTAAAGATTGTTGGAAAACAGCATGAGAAGCATTGTGGATCACGTTAAAAGTTGCTTTGCTGAGCATGCATTTATCCGACCACATTTCAGTGAGCTGCTGTGCGTCACTGCTTCACGTTTGTCCACAGCTCTCTGTTTACATCCTGTTGTCCCCGGCTAAAGTGGTTGTTTTGGTCCAGCTGTTCCGTTCAGAGCTTGGAGCCTGTTCAGGCGGAGGAAACTCAGAGCGAACCGGAGCTCAGCCTGATTAGAAACTAACTAAAACCATCTTGAAAAAATGATCCCAAACCAGGGTCCTCTTTCATGTACTCAGACTCATGTATTCGTAATCTGGGATACTTTATCTGCACTGTTCAGCATGAAATCACACTGGTTGAATTTGTGACTGAAGATGTCTAGGATCAGTTTTAGGTCAGTGAATCAGATCAAATCGCATCTTTCAAAATTCACCATAATTGAAAGTAAATCAAACAAATATTCGCCTTTCAAGCTGAGTGCAAAATTTAACTATGTGGGTCAAATTTGCTTAATTTTTCCAACCTGGCACCTCTGTCTCTCATGTTGCTGAAAGACAGCCTATCAGCTTTGCTCCAGTGGGTGTCAGTGAGGTGTGTTCAATTAACTTTTAGGTCACAAGAGCAAAATGAATATACACAAAATGTAAAGTAATTTTCCCTTTGAGGTACTTATTACTTCCTTTTGTACTTTTTTCCCCCCTACTTTAATTGAGGTAATTAAGGAAGTCATTGCAGTACTTGTAAAGAAAGAGAAAGAATGTTGTTCTTAAAATCAAAAAAATAAGTTTCTTTAATTTTGAATGATTAAATAGTAGCAAAAAGCTCCAATACACTAAGGAATTACCTTCTATGTATGTCAAATTCAATCTGCACACACAAAACTAATAAAAATCCAATATTTTTATTTCAAGTTTGTTAAAATGAGAGAAATTATGTCATCTTACCTTCATTTATTACTGTATAAAAGCCCTGAAATAACTTTTAGAAATGAAAAGCATAATTTTTTTTTTGTTTACTTACAGTTTAATATTTTATAGTATTTAAAAATATTGTTTCAGCTCATGTGATGCTGAAAAAAGTGGCCCCTGAATTTGAGACCTCTCCTGTAAGTGATAAGAAAACCTTTAACTAAAAAAATTAAATAAAATCATGAGATAGCATCATATATATTGGGTTTGTCTTTAGGCTTTTACCTTAAGAATATGTTCCATAGCTTAGAAAGTATGACGTACCTGCCTACTTGTGTGCTTAATTAATAAAATTATTATTATTTAATTGTTTAATTGTGTTAAAAGTGCAAAAAATGCAGACCCAACAGCGCCTTTTTACGCTCTGCTGTTTCTGTGATTCTCACTCTTCTTTTTTACTGACTGCCCAACTGGAAAGTCTGTCATTACCGGAGCATTTTGCCAAACACACAAATGCATCATATGCTCAGGAGATCACAGACAGCTCTTTTAACACTTCTAGTAATCCAGTCTTCTTTTTAAAAATCCACCATGAAACATCAACATAAAGCCAAATGTCTTTTATGTGTTTTTATTCAGGTCACTACTGTCTTTTATGACTGCTTTTTTAAATTACTTTTGTTCCCATGACTCTTCCTCACAGTTTGACTGAACAGTTTAATCAAGGTAGACTCATTTATTTTGGTTTATTGTTCCTCCAAGAACCCACCCTTAAGATTCTGTATGTCTAGCACATGGAATAGTAACATGAGATGGTTTTATCCTCCCCAAAACAAAGAGAAAACATTCTATTTGCACAATGTTAATTTAAAATAAATGCAGCAGGTAGAGTAATATCTATTTGGGACTTCAAAATGGATGGAGACAGAATTTAGGAATGTTCCAATATAAAAAAAATGTATTATTTTACTCATCCTTGCAGAGTGGATACCAGCTCTCTACAGTCACGCTTAACTGGCTTTCCAGATGGGCAAATGTCATGTGAAAATAGCAGCTACAAACAGGCGGCTCATCCACGGGCAACTCAGAAGCCTAATACAGATTTAGAGGGATTTCTCTGGTTTCACCTCGATGTTCGCCGTCTGCACACTCACACGGAAATCAGAAGCAGAAGTGCTTGGAGCCACCGATCGTTCACATTAAGGAGTTGCTCCAGCTGTCAAAGCATATTTGATCAGGCTAGGATTTTGTAGTATTACGGTTGTTTTCACATTTGAAATCTAGAGATTATGGAGCATCCTCAGAAGCAGCAGGAATGTGATTATAACATAGGAACGTGGGTCGGTTAAATATAGCAACTGTTGATATGTACCTGCATGAAATCACAGGATGTATTTTGTGGTTTCACACTAATCACACCCGTGCTGTGCGTATTAATGCTGGGCTTTTGTCTGCAGGATTCCCCCCTCACATTCATCAAATTATACAATATATTTCCTGTAGTGTTGACAATTATCCCAATTAGTATTTTTCTAAAGCTCATTTTGTCATAAACGACAAGGACTTTCAGAAATTATTTTGATGTTATCTTTAGGTTTCTGGTTTAAATTAGTAAAATACATCCAGCTTCATTGCTTAGTTGGGGATGAATTGGGATAAATTTGGCTTAAAATAGTAAACATTTATCATCTCTCATTGCCAAAGGTGTAGTTTCTTGAAATAAGCAAAGCAAATCAAATTACATTTCCTTAAGTTTTTACTTGTTTTTAAATCACTTTCTACATTCTGGTTGGTTTCCAAATGAGCCAGACTTTCTGGAAAACCATGTCATCTGCTTATGGAGGCCTCCCAAAATATAGAGTCTTTTTTTTCAGTGCGGATTATCTCATTGAGTCTTTCCAAAATGCAGAAATGTTGTTTGAGTCACTGCTGCCATCTACTGTGTATAGGGGACACTGCAGGTTAGATCTTTGCATGATCAACTGTAAAGTTTTTGTTTTCATCTTTTTAGAAAAGTGTCAACTTTAAGAAAATCTATTTCTAGGGTTTAGAAGGGTCAACCAAAAGAAAAACTTTAGTTAACATGTCAATATATTTTAATTGAGACCAAAAATGAAATAACTAGAAACATTTATCCATTTTCCAATCCCACTTAATCCCCTTTGGGGTCACAGGGTTGCTGGAGCCTATCCCAGCTGCTGTGGTATGACTATGGGGCACCGGCGCTTTTGCTGTAATGGAAGCAACCAAACTAACTAAAATTACTTTATATGACATGTCTTGATTTGAAAAAGAGAGACTTGATAACAGAAACAAGATAGAAACATTTGTGCTCAGAGTGAACAAATAAACCCAAATCTGAGAGAATTGAGAGAAAGAATAAATATTTGATCTGAAGTGATGTGATGTTATAACTGTTTTTATGTGCTTTTGGCTTGGAAACCTTGAATCCTAACCAGTGGCGGACATAGCAGTTTGGGGGGCCCCAGGCGAACAGTAACATGGGGACCACTGCAGTCAGGCATAAAAAAAAGCAAAAAAAAACTCTAAACAATGCAATAAAACAGTTTACTATAGAGTGATATCAATTTGAAAGAAAAAATTGCAAAAAATGACTATTTTTTTGCCCCGCCTTTTCTCTCGATTTCTGTTCCGATTATTGGGCCACCCCAACAGAAAACAAATATCTAAATATGTGAGAATAAGTGTGTAAAATGAAAAAAAGAAGTCAACAATTCACACAAACACTATTTTTTATTAATGAGTTAAAAGTTATTTATATTGAAAAAAATGTTTCCTCATAAATTACTACTTCTATCTCATAATTTTATGACTTTATATTAAAAAACATTTAGACTTTTTCTTCATAATTTTACAACTTTATTCTTGTAAAATATTGACTTTTTTCTCCTTTTTTGACTATTTTTGTACAATTGTTTTTTTTAATAAATGTATGACTTTACCCTCTTAACATTTTGACTACTTTCTCATAATTATGTGGTTCTTTTGCCTGTTTCATCTTCCTGTACTTTAGGAAGTGCGGCAAGAATTTTTTTGTTTTTTGTTTTACTTTTTTTTACGTTACAACACTTCATCTTACTTCTTAAATCTTAGCTGTTGATGGAACATTCCGTTGATGTAGAAGGGCTGGGGGAGGACGACATCAGCAGTCTTATGTCATTTCAGTGATTTGGGTTTTTTATGACACAGTTTGAAAATAATAAATGTGGAACTTATTTTATAAAGTTTTATAAAGTATTTAGCCCGGTGCCCCCAAGATGTTTCGGGGTCCCAGGCAATCGCCTACCTTTCCTAATAGTAAGTCCATCCCTGACTCTAACTCTCCAATCATCTGTCTCCTTTTTATGTGTCTAGGGTCTTTCAATGAGAACCTGCGCCCCCCAGAGCTCCTCTTTCGGATAATCTTCTGGCTCGGCTACTTCAACAGCTGCTTGAACCCCATCATCTACCCATGCTACAGCCGTGAGTTCAAAATGGCCTTCATTCGCATCCTGAGATGTCAGTGTCATCAGCAGAAGCGGCCCAGCTGGAGAGCCTACAACTACAGCTCCTCTAACTTCAGCTCCTCTGGAAACTCCCGGAAAAGCTCCACGGATCACACCCCCAGCTGGATGAATGGAAGCCAGCGTACCCTGCCCTCCTCGGCTAGCCCGAGCCCCAGCTACCTAAGCTCGGGCCTCCCTCCTTGCCCAGAAGGGGAAACATTGTATATCTGGGGAGCCAGCACTCCTACTCCCTCCACACCCAACCTGCTCCTTGGCAGCCCTGCAGACTGCCAGCAGGTGGCTCTGAGAGGGGAGGTTAGAGGAGACAAAGCAGCTAAAGACCCCGCTGGAGGTGTTTTCTCCTTCTCCTTCGAGAACAGTAAAGACAAAGAAGGGCGCAGCAAGGACGGCATCATAAATGATGACAAGGTCTGACTGCCGCTTCTTACTACAATGTGATGTAGTCGTTATGGGAGCACAGTCAATGTGTGGCCGTAGGACGTGACAGGCTTCACCGTGCATGCTGAGGATCGCTCATCTGAGCAGATGAACGGTGATAAACCTGCTGTTGTTCTCGTTGCATCACAGATGTTGTGCTCCATGTTGCTGTTTCTGTGATTGCGACAGACCAGAAGCTTCCTAAAGTGAATAGTTCTGGAACACTTTACCAAATGTATGTGTTGTTGTCTTCTGCAGACTGGAGGGAAATCTGCATGCATTTCTATTTAACTACAATGGGGGCAAAAAAAATCAATTTAAGAGTTCACCTTCAAAAACATTATCTGTGTAAAAAAAAGAAAAAGGCAGAGCCAAGGTCAATCGTACAAAAGACGTTCACTTGATATCTCCATTGTGAAAGTAAAGTGTTTCTAAAGTCGTGCGCACAATCATCAGTTTTCCTGTTGTGGGTATATTTGTAGAAATGTGATGGATAAATAAAAGTGTAAACTTTGTTTTAAGACTCTAGTGTGATCTTTTCATTTATGTTTGTCCTTTAAAGGCCCAATTTTTTTGTTTGTTTTTAAAATGTTCAAGTAGCATTTTTTTCTTGATAGAGGACATATATAAACAAACTTAAGCTTAAAATTAAATTTCTGAGTATTTCTTTATTTAAATAATTGTGAATCAAGAGCAGATGAAAAAAACGCTATCTAAAAAAGCATGTAGTTGTTACGAAGCTTCCTGCTCCACTTCATTCTGATGAATCCACTTACAGAAAAATAAATCTATTTATCTCTTTGTTTTCCTAATCTTAGCTGGAATCTGATCCCAAACTGTGTGGCTGAAGTGATCACCGTTTCGGCTTTTAGCTAAATTCAGGTTGGGTTTGTGAGGTGCTGTAAGCTAGCAGGAGAGAGTGTAAACAAAGGGATCATGGGAAATGAGCGCTAGCTTACTTCTGCACCAACAGTGTACAACTCAGAGGCATTTTTTTATGAATTCCTGCAAAAAATCATTAAAATCATAATTAAAAGACCACTGGGAACACTTTTACAATACATCAAAAGTTGATCAGAGTGGAACTTTAAACATGTTTAATTATTTCAAATCTGCATGTGAAAAGTTCCATCAGAATTTGCTGACAGGAACACTCCATCTGCAGTGAAAGAGGAATTCATGCAAATATCGAGAAAAACTATGAGAAAATGCTGTGTCATCTTTGAGGAAGTTCCAGAATCAAACAGCTGTCCCATCCAAATCCAGAAATTCAACAAGCCTTGAGTTCAGAAAGACTTTAGAGAAGCTATTAGAGATGATTAAAGCCTCAGTGGAAAACTCTGGTGGGACTGGAAGAATGTGCTTGCAGCAAACAAACAGCAGTGAACTGGAGGCCAATGCTCTGAGAACCGGGCTGAGATTTCTCAGGAGTTCTGTCAGAATCTGGTGTCTAACAATCCATCATGTTCATCAGAACACCAGATGGTCAAACAAATTCACTTCTCTTGAAGACATTTTAAAAAAGTCATTGCAAAGGCTTTTGAGGTTCAAAGATGAAGCAAAAATTGGCCATCAGTGAAGTGTAAAAAGACTGAAAAAAAAAACGAAATAAT
>NC_050521.1:16476473-16500226 GCF_002922805.2 Oryzias melastigma
CTGTCATGATTTAGAATTACTAATTAACCTATGATGTGTAATTTTGGACTATAAAATGGGAAAACCAACAGCAGGCATAGGGAGAGCATGCAAACTCCACACAGCCCAGCCAGCAAAGCCAAGTGGGCCCCATATGGTTTAAAAGAGGGCAGGAAATGTGGGCCCCAATTGGGTTTGTCCACAGTTTCCGTGGTGGCCCCAACTGGGTTTGACCACATTGGATTAGTGGACACTCAGGAGGTTCGCTCGTTGTGCTAGCTAGCTGCCTGGAGGAAAGCAAAGCTCGCTAACTCAATACAGCGGAGTATGCTAGCTTGCTACAGAAGAGTTTGCTTGCAATATACAGTGGAGCTCACTAGCTCAATAAAGCAGAGGAGCTACAGAGCTCACTAGGCTGCTTGAGTGGAGCTTGCTAGCTTACGAGTATCTAGTATCTAGAAAGTATCTAGTGCAAACTAGAAACTAACTGGTGTGGACAAGAAAGTTTCTGGTGCCCATGAGAAAGCATCTGTTTCAAATGAGGAACTAACTGGTGTGAAGAAAATAGTATCTGGTGCAAACCAGAAATTAACGGGTGTACACAAGAAAGTATCCGGTGTGCAAAATAAACTAACTGGTGTAATCAAGAAACTATCTGGTGCCCACGAAAAAGTATCTGTTGCACATATGATACTAACTGGTGTGTGGAAAAAAGTGCAAACCAGAAACTAACTGTTGTGCACAAAAAAGTCTCTGGTGAACACAAGATAGTCACCAGTGTGCACGAGGAACCAACTGGTGCATATGAGCGATCTGTTCCTGTTGTGAAGAGGAAAGTATCTGTTCGGGGATGCAAACACTAGATAGAGCTAAACTATTGCTGAGAAATTATTCTAGAGCCTCTGATAAATGTAAACATGTTACTAATGAAATAACATTTGGAAATCGTCACTAATAAAAGCAATTACAAAAACATAAATTACCTCTTTTCCTGATTTTGACTTGATCCTCATATAAGTAGATTGCAATCTCTTTATAATACAACTTAGTACTTCTTAGAGTACTAACACACAACACATTAACTCATTTTCCTGTGAGTAATCAACTTCTAAATTATCATAAAAGGTGTAATATGATGTTGCTCAGTCATAATTTAACCTTAGTGCTTAAATATCACACTTCAGCTAGAATGTGAATTCCCACATTTCAATGTGAAGGCTCACTTCCTTTTCATCTTTATCATCCACCTCAGCAAAAAAATATGTGAAGCATGAAAAACAGCTGCTTGTTATGTGCCGTTGACAGGCAATAATTGCGGTTTCAGTTATTGCATCAGTGCAGTTCTTCCATTCTTCTCACAGGTAAACTTGCAGAGACTTGCAGACTTTGGTCAGATCATCGCTGTACTTGAAAAACCTGACTCGAGTTGTGGACATACTTTAGCTCAAATATTGAGGCTGTTGCGTCTTGGAAAAATACGACTAGCAGTTCGACACATGTATGAGGAGTGGCTATGAGTAAAGAGGAAGAGGCGGAGCTGAAAGTTTCTGCTTTAGACCTTTTTACCTCATAGACTGTCCCATCTCCTCTCTTTCAGCATCATGACGTTTGCCGGGAAGTATGAGCTTGAGAGTCAATCAAACTATGAGGAATTTCTGGAAGCCATCGGTATCAGAACTTTTTGGTATCTTAGTATTACTGGTAGTGTGTGTGATTGTTACTGAAGGCTTTCTGTCTCTGTTTGAGGCTTTCACGTTGCCAAGACCGACCATAAAGTGGTGACAGAGGTGGTTCAGGATGGGAATGACTTCACCTGGACACAAAGTATTCCTAACTGGACGTGGACCAACAAGTTCACCGTGGGTCAGGAATGTGAACTTTCAACAATGAAAAACATCAAATTTAAGGTGAGATGGTCACACAAACTGTATTAAATTGCTTTAATGTCTTGCTTACTCCTGAAACTCTTATGATCTGCAGGCCCCGGTATCTTTGGAAAATGGCAAACTTTCAGTCCCGTTTCCTAAGTACCTTTTCACAGCCGAGATCATTGACGACAAACTCGTGATAGTGAGTGAGGAAACTTCTGCATCTGTCTAAACTTGCTCATTAGCTAGTACTTCACTTTCTTCTCGCTGTGTGATTTCTTCCCTTTTTTCATATTTAATCACAGACATGTGTAACAACCGGGGAGAAGGGTGTGACCTTCCGAAGGGTGAACAAGAGAATCTGACGCTGCGAGATTCAACACGCCTCAGAGGAAAACGGCGTTAAAACCTTCTGTTGAAAAAGAAGTCAAAAGCACACAGACACCAAAAGACTGAAGGGACTTTCTGGCCTTGTTTGAGTTAAAACTTTGTACTGTAGTGATGAATTCATGTGTTCAGTTTAAATAAAACAACTGTATTACCAGCCATCAAGGGTTTTTGTTAATGTTATGTTAAGTAATGTTATTTTGCATTAAAAATACATTTATTCACAAAGGATAAGTTAGTTTAAAATCACACAAACGTTTAATCCCAAAGGTATAAAACTGATTTTTTTTCTGTAAAAATGTTTGGCTGAATTGAACGTTCTGTTGCACCTTTTCAGTTTTCATCTTAAGCTAAAAACCTTCAGAGTTCTTCGGAAAGATTCCTCTTTCCATGACAGCCAATAAAGTCTGTTATAAACAAACATAACTCTATTTTACACTTTGATATTGATGCTGCAGCTGAGTTAAAACATTTTTCTTGCTTCAGGTTAGAGACTTTGTGTGAAAAAGGAAATAAAAAAAAAAATCCATATCATTTGCTTTCTGCTGGTGTTCTCTTTATTGATTGTTTTTCATTACATTCTGAGATGAAATGAGTCTTAAATTAAACAAAACCAAATTGACCAAAATGAATTTCATGAAGCTAAATCAACAAAAAAATGCAAAAAAAAGATTTTAACTTAAAAAATTTAATCAAACTCCATAACTTTTAAATTAAACTGAAAAAAATGCTAAATATTATTTATTTTATTAAATTAAATCAAACAAATATGTATGAAATTGAAAGAAAGATGTAAATCAAAAAATAAAATGGATACACTAATTATAACAGAATTTGTGTAAAAAACACACTTGAGAAAACAGAAAAAACACCAAAACAGAAGTGAAGCCTTTTAAAAGGATTAATTAATTAATGTAAGTAATTCAACAAGTTCATAAATAGTTTATTGCTTTTTTTGGATGTTATGTTTTCTGTTTCATCAGATTCTGATTTTATTTTAAAACCATTAACTTTTTTTTCTGAATTTTTCCTTAACTCAATTTTCAAAAAGCAAAATGTTATGCCCTCAAAATATTGTTTTCTATCTTAAATATTTTAGTGTTTTTAATTTCGAGACTCAATATTTCGATGGCCCAGAAATGTAATGAAAAAAAAATGTAATTGGAATAAAGTTTGTTTCCTCCGTCTCACTAGAATCAACAACCATCACTTTGACTCAAGAAAACAATAAACTATTGATTAACTTGTCGTTATTGCAGTCTTTTGAATTAATTTAAGAATTGGCTTTAAGAGAAGCTTAGGTATAGATTTCAGAGTTTTGGAGACTTTCAGAAAGATATTTCCATTGGAAACAAGGAACTAGATGTATTTAACACTAAGTTGTATCTTTTCTTTGGAAAAGGATCTGAGACAAGTCAGTACGTGAGAATGTTAACACAAAACGTCACTGCTTCACTG
The DNA here is from genome assembly GCF_002922805.2 of Oryzias melastigma. Taxonomy (NCBI): domain Eukaryota; kingdom Metazoa; phylum Chordata; class Actinopteri; order Beloniformes; family Adrianichthyidae; genus Oryzias; species Oryzias melastigma. Next base: position 16,480,166 of record NC_050521.1, read on the forward strand.
CTTCTGTCTTCACACCCTCATGCAAAGGCATTTACAAACAAACTGCCTTTATTTATTTGAAAGAAATGAACCCTCAGAATTCCCTCTAAAGCAAACACTGACGTGATCACTCTGTTTCTGGGGAACGTGACAGAAGCAGATCCAGCAGCAAAACTGTAAATAAAATGAATCATTTTAGTTAAAGTACATTTTTTTTCTGAATTCAACTTATTGTTTTTTTTTAAGAAAAATTCTGTCTCACTCTGTGTTTCTCAGCTGCAGCCACTAAGAGGCGCTGTAATACAAACAAAGAAATCTCACATGAGCTGTAAAATAATCTGCATCACATAAAAGGAACATAAATTACAAAATTGGAGAATATTTGCTGGAATGTCCAAACTCATCATTATACTTTGAATTCAGAACTGAGATAACTTTACTGCTATGTGAAAACATGAGTTCATGTATTTAGTTTAGTGTGTAAAAAAATGTCACATGACCTAAATATGTACAGTATTATGGAGCATTTCCATCATAAATGTGTCATTTAAATAGACGAAATTCACTAGAATTGCACATATTGCACATGTTTTTTTCAGATTGTTTTCTCACTTCTAAGTAGTCTAATTACTAAATAATCTAATTATTTACATGCAATCTGATTTCTTATTAAATATTATAATTTTAGATCCTACAATCAAATTACTTTAGTGGTGTTCTAAGAACGATACCTAATCTAAGAAAGACATTAAGTGACTTGCTAATTTATTTGATTACAACAAGAGTAATCAAATTACACTTTGAGAGATCTAAAATGTATTAGTTTTTTCTAAATAAAGTTAATGTAATTTTTTGAAGGTTTTACATGGTGAATTAAGTATGCTTATAAAGTCCTTCCCTACTCTACTTCAAGGCTGGAAATGTTTCACTGTTACAACCATTTTCTCCAATGACAACCTATAACCACCAGGAGCAATGTGAGTTCAGTGTTTGCCCAAGGACACTTCAACCAATGGGTGGGAGTCGAACCTGCAATGCTCCCATTACAGGACCATGACTGCCACTAAAAGAAGACAAGCGCTTTCTAAAGAAAATCAATATTTCATTGGATGTTTTTCTTGGACAAAAGATTAAAAATCTAACTTTGTTTTATTTCTCTCAATAAGTTATTATTATGCGGTCATAGACACATTACAACATATTTATATGGAATTTTAACCATTTATCTATTGTGCTAATATGGTTTTGATGTTTCAATGCATCCCTAAAATAAAAAAAAATAATAATAAAATATTACACTAGTACAGACTAGAGTTTAGTGCTGTTTTTTATTCATAATTCTACTCAAGTAGAATAATGATAAAAGTTTCCGAAGGAGTACAACTTCCTTTGAAAACACACAAAAGACCAGGCTGTAAGACCTGTCCAGAGTGTACCCCGCCTTCGCCTAACTGTGTTAAGGATAGGCTCCAGCATCCTCGTCACCCTATAAGTGATATAAAAGGTTAAGAAAATGGATAAATCAGACTGTAAATGTCTTTCACACTAAAATCCAATGACTTATATATTACGTTTAAACTTGATCTAAATATCCAACATTTTAAGTTCATAGATAAAATTAACAAACTGGTGGCATTTTATTAAATTTGACTTAAAATAATTTTTATTTTACAGAGATGTCTTGCTCATCTGTTCTGTGTAAATGGAGCTGTGACTGTGAAGTGCTTCAGTCCTTTAGAATGGTGAGAAAACGCTTTACTAGTGAATGCAAGTTGCCAAAAGTTGAATTAATTCCAGCTCCAGAAATCAATGCATTTTCGACATACAACTCCACCAAAAAAGAAAGAGAAACTCTCAGGAACTCAGCTCACCTGCGTTTATTTTGTCATGGCACTTTATGATATTTCTTTTGTTTTTCTTTGTTTTTAATCACTCAGTGTCACATAAACCAAGACAACAGGTCGTTACAAAAAATATATAAAAATAAAATTATAAGTTTGTGGTGCCGTATTATCATCATCAAGTTTGGTTTAAGTCAAACCAGCACCTTTTAGAAAATAAGAACAGTGAAATTCTAGCTAAAACCAAAGCAGTCAGTAATATCTATCACTCAAAGCATGTGGCTGCAATGTGCAACATATTCACGTTTCAGAGCCCACTGCCCTCTAGAGGAGATAAAGTAAATTACACAATTAGCAAAAAAAAAAATCAAAATAAGTTACAAAGGGATGAACCAGTGGTACACACAAGACAGTGATGGCTGTGAGCAGGTAAAACAGGACAAACAGTTATTGCACCTTTGACACCTTCATGCTGAGGAGAAAACATGAATAACAAAAATACTAAAATGTGAGTGTTGGTGGAATGTAAAAATATTACAGAACTTTATTAGAAGTTGAGGGAAAAAAATGCATCATGTACTTCTTGTGCTGAGACACAGAGTGTCCTTCAGGTGAATGAAAATAATTAGATTTTTCTGATCAATGTGTGTTTAAGAGTGTGTGTGACGTGGGACAGCTGAGGGCAAGGCACCAACACCAAGGGACGTCCAGTGTGTAAATCCAGCCTTAAAACTTCAACCTTAGAACAATTATGCATCTTTTTAGCCTCCCTGAAGGGAAACAGATCATATGTCAGCAGAAACGGAAACTTGATCTGTATTTGGTACTTTGATCAATAATCGTGTTAAGAACCAACACTCAATTTGGTCAGAGCGGCTTTAAACTCCACCAAACGTGGGGCCCATATGTTTAAACTATCGCCATGGTGACCAGTGTGAGACCCTTGTGATCAGCAGTGGTAATCTGGAAGTGTTTAAACTTCAAACGGAAGTGGAAGGCTTGCAATTGTGGTTTAGATATCTAGGATGCAATTAGAGGCAATTATTAGCCGAAGATGTTTACAAGCAGAGGAATTCCATGCATTTCTATACGGAATGGTCCAGTGATGAAGAGGCGGCAGACGAAGCATTTCAGATTAAAGCACATCACAGAATGATGGAGAGGGAAGTAGCTTCAGTCTTAAAACCTGAGCTCGAAGACAAAAACAAGGAAAACTAAACTTAATCAAAGGTATACTTCTACATTAGTATAAAAAAACTACACTACGAGAAACAAATAAGTATTTCAAAGAAAAAAAAGTCATAAATAAAAGCTATGGCATGTTTCAATGGCATTATATTCAAGTAATTCTTGATAAAGTCCCTGAAAGTGGTTCATGTAAACATTGAGTCATTAACACAGACGCTGAACCAACAGTTCATGAGAAAGGCAGCAGCAATTCATATGTACAACACACGACCAAGGCTTTGTGTCTCCTTCATCATGTGGTCCAGTCACATCGCTTCCAAAACCTAAACCTTTAGCATGAAGAAGCCTGGAGCCGTGAGCCCTCGCCTGTTCGTGGGAGGGTCCGCCACAAGGCCTGACTTTGGAGATGAGAGAAAAAAAGGAAACAAGGTAAGAAAAACAACTACAGGAGACCTGCAGACTTGACCTGCACTCAAAATTAAACTCAAAGGTCTCCTCAGATGAGGAGGAGCCACTGAGCTCTTTCTTGCGATGTTTGCAGGAGACACAGGCACTCTCGTTTCTCGTTATCTTTAAATATAAAAATGTATTCTCCTCACCTCACAAGATGGAAAAGAAATTAACCCAATAAGTGTGTTTAAATATAGTGATAAAAAAAAAGTTGAGCAGCAAGTAATCCTTATCACAGATACTTTGTTTTGCGCACCACTAAAATCGTCTCAGCTTTCAAGTACAACTGAGCACACAGGCACTGAATGAGGTGGGTGTAGGATCACACTGCTGCTTTCATCTCATTCACAGTGATGACAGTCTCAATAAAACAGATTTATAAATCCAGTTTAGAAGATGGCAGCAGCACTTCTGAGGAGCCTCAGTATTTCATATGAGGCGGAGGAGTATCGTCACGTCAACGTGATGACTTCGACTGCTTTTCCTTTGGACCTCTGCTTGCGTCTGGAGCGTCTCTGTGGGAGGGTGGGGGCAGCAGGGCGGTGTGGAGGTGCTGCGGGGCCGACGGAGAGAGAAAGCAGGTCTGTAAGCGGGTGTTTCTGGGTTTGGAGCTGGGGTGGAAGCATTACAGTGGACTCCTGCAGGGGCTTGAGTTCCCTCTCCGTCTCCTGGCGTCACCTGTCAAAGCAGCCGGCGGCAAATGTGTGGTGTGCCCCAAGGTACCCGCCGCTGTAGGCCATGCTTAGGCAGTGTCGGGGTTCTCCGGCGAGTGTCATCTGAACCGAGATGGGGCCCTGAAGAGGCAGCGAGCGAGCCGCTGGTTGGAGACCCGCAGTTATGCTCGAGTAGGAAGGGAAGACTCCGCTCGGAGTGACAGAAGGAGCTCCAGTTAGTAAACCCATACTGTGGTTCTGAAGGAAGTCCTGAGACATGTTCACAACAGAGCCCAAAGCCTGGGAATCGGCGAGCGCCTGCAGCTGGGACAGAGACGGGGAGTGCTGCAAAAGGTGAGGGAAGCCATCTGGCTGAAAGAGCAACTGTGGTGTGGATGAGGCGGAGGAGGAAGAGGAGGAGGAGACCGGCCTCTGGATGGATGAAACTGGAGAGAGGTGAGACGTCTGCGGCTGCGACTGCAGAGAGGAGAGTCGATGAGGAGGGGTGGATTTGGTTTTATTGGCCTCCTTTACATCATTGTCGTGAGCTCTGCCGTTAAAAACAAAAAGAGATCAAGTAAGTCACACAACGGCACCTCAGTTGTGCAGAAAATAAAAACTAAAAGCAACAACATGAATAATCCAGACAAACCTGTTGTTAAAAACAAACCAGTTTGACTACCAAGCAATAAAAACAATGTAAACCTTCAGACTTCCTTACATTTGCAGGATGATAGGCTTTAAATAAGCTAGTTTAGGTTAAATCACACCATTATGAAAATTATGTTTTAACATGTTATTGTAGCATTTTTCTGGTGATAAACAACATATATAAATAAAATTAAGCTTAAAATTGCGTTTCTGATTAATTTCTTATTCAAACTGGTGCCTATTAAGAGCAGATGAAAAATACAGTTAGAATAAAAGCTTGTGGCAATGATTGAGAAGCTAAAATTGGCAGATCATAAGCTCTGCTGCTTTGCTCCATTCTGATGTATCCAAATAGATCCATGTACATCTTTGTTTTCCTCGTCAGGGCTCAAAATTGTATGGGAAATAGGAAATAAAGGTCCCGCTCACAACTTGGTGACAAATTTCTAAGAAAAATCTACTGCCGCTCTGCAGAAACTATGTCCTAGAACACAACGTTTTTTTGATTTTGCCTACAAACAGCATTGCTAAAAGCATTGCCAACTGGAGAAACGGAACAAATGGAATGGAAAAAAACAGAATTCCAAACCCTTTTTCAGTACGTATCCATGTGTGTTTCTTACAGCAGCATTAGTTCGATGCACTGGGTGAGGTGGTCCCACGTGTAGCCTGTCAGTAGATGCAGAGCAGTCGTCCAGCTCGGGGAAATCTGGAGACAAATCCGAGACGCCGCCACGCACGCAGCAGCAACCTGAGATGGTCGGAAACTCAGGAACGCATGATCTAAATGTAGGGAGAAAGTTTAATTAACGCTTAGAGCCAAATAAGCACTGTTTTGAACCAGACAGCAGAGGGGGGAAATAAAAGTAAGCCTCTGTAAACTCACCCTGCAGCGACACCTCCAGAAAGTAGTGCGTGTATTTGTCCATGAAAGCCTTGGTCTTTGAGAGCGAGGACAGAGGCCACCCATTGTACAGGTCGCTCTCCTGCACTGCCGCATTTAGGTAGTAGTCAATAAAGTGAGCAGGGGTTGGCATGCACAGATTCCAGCCAAACGTCTCCAGGAGGAGAAGCTCCATTTTGATGAGATCCTTCTTGTTGAGAACAAGGTTCAAGCTGCACATGAAGCCGAGGGAGTTCAGCTGCTCCAGTTTGGGAACTCGGTCCTCCTTCTCCTCAAATTTACCTAACAAGAAACAGTTTTAATAGAAGTTAACGATTCATTTACTTTAGCCATTTTAGTCAGCTGAGTGTGGGAATTAAGCTCTGAACATCTGGAACCAGAACACTAAAATGCTAAAGGCTGAGTGAGGTCCACTTTCAGGACAATAAAAACCTCACACTTACGAGAAAAAAAAAAAAAATCTGTCAAACCGATCCCCAACATTTCAGTCTTCGCCCCAGAGCCGTCTCATTATGGCGAGCCCCCATCCCATCCAAAGACGTATTCTTTTCCATAGCAACAGCCCTGAGGCCCGGGTCCATGTGGCCAATGAAGAGGGGCATTTTTCTGCCTTTAATCCAGGGGTCCAAAAGGCCTCCACTCAATCAGGAGGAGAGAGGGAGAGGAGGGTATCAGATTACTCTGATACAGATTTCCCTGTAAATCATTTGCCTTAAAACTGGCCCTGCGTTTTAGGAGCCAGACTGAAACCCGCTGGCCCGTAAACATAACAGCAGGGAGTTTTTAAAGCTCATATCAATGAAGACCATCACCGTAAAAATTAAATGCCACCAGAAAATAACAAAATCTCAGCTCTGTAAGATTAAAGCCTATTCCTCTCAAAGATTCATATTTGCAGACCTCATGGGAAATAACTAGAAATAAAAAAAGAAAAATATAACTAATTGCAAACACTATATATCATAAGGCTATCTAAGTGTTTACTTTGTACCAGGAATTTTAGTCAAATGTGTCCAAATGGGCAGAAGCTCAAATCATTTGCATGAGTAAAATGGGGGCTTTGTCTTCCTAAACAAACATGGCCAACCTGCTTAAGTGCTACACCCTGACTACAGGCAAATTATTTTGCATTTTATCCCCCTCACTGGGATTAAAAAGTTATGAATCCAGCTGGGCACAAAATATATATATATTAAAAAAAACTGCAGAGCTCATCCTCTAATCTAAATCCATGGCAACTGAGCCACTTTTAATGGGAGGGGGCTACCATTACACTTGGAAGTGAACACCCCAACCCAGCAGTGGCTTACAACAGCTGTTGCTTTTGTCTTTGATTGACCTCATATATCCCTTTATTTATCTAGAAGAAGCAGCATCCTCCTAAAGAGTGCAAATTCTATCGCCGATGCTGCGGCCTATTATTAAGCGAGGAAGAAGAGGGGACGGGAGGAGGGGCGGGGGTCTGAAGCCCCACTTTCCAGGAGGTTAGGGAGTAATTAGCAGAGAGGCAGTAATGGCTTCTCTTCAACAGAGCAGGAAGCACAATGAAAAACAGCGCTGTTTACCACCACAATTGCTCAATCCGTAACCCAGTCCACACGTGTCCCACTCTGTCCTTTAGATCTGCTGCCTGCTGTCAGACTGTTATGTCCACACGGTCATAAAAGGCCATCAATGCCCCCAATCTCTGCACAACACCGACCTCTTTGATCTTGAAAGACATTACCAGCCTGCCTGCTTTTTGGAGCTCTGTGATTATTCCTGTAGTTTACCACTGTGGTTGATCACAGACCAGAGAAAAATGGATACTACGGTCTATAAAAGAAAACCAAAGTGTGACTTAATGAAGTAAGAAAGATAGAATCCCGTTTTAAAACCCACTACAGTGAAATCCATGTTTTTGGTGTTTCCAGCATGTTCTTGTGGCATTTTTCTCATGATGTAAGAAAATATATAACGAAAGTTGTAATATATTCAATATCGAATTTAAAAATATATATATATTAAAATAGCATTTCTGAGTATTTGTTTATGTAAATTGTAGCAAATGAGGAGCAGACAAAAAAATGCAGTTGAGAAAAGCTTGCAGCTGTGATGTAGAAGCTACTACGGCAAGCCACAAGGTCCCTGCTCCACTCCACTTGTAGACTAGTGTAAGTCTTTGTTATCCTCCTCTGAGCTGGTATCTGGTTCCAAATCTGTGAGGCTGGATAGCTCCAATATAGCTCAGCATTTTTTTTGCACTGAAAATGCTTAATTGGGGCTGTGAGGGGCTGCAAGCTAGCTGTAGGGAGTGAAACACAGGGATGATGGGAAGTGAGTGGAGATTTCCCCGGGCTCACACCAAGCGTTACAGTTTCGATGCGAGTGCTGCAGTCTTTACGTAACTTTAAAAGTGCGAGAGGAAATCCCACTGCAGAAGTTCAAGTCCTGCGTCTGCGGTCAGGCCTCTGAAAATCAGTTTTGCTTGGTTCAAATTTTCGCCGGACGACGCAGCTGAACCGCAGGAAACAAAGGGGGATTAGCGTGAACGTATGTGAGTTTGGAGTTTTGCGAGGACGGTAGCAGAGACTGTGGCTGCAGCCATCCAGTAGCTAATATGAGCCATCAGCCTGACCGCTCCCGCATCACACCCGAGATATAACGCTAGCCGTGTGTGCCCGGGGTTACTCCACGCCAAGAGACCCGCCCACAACTCAGATGCAAATTTCTAATGAATTCCTGCAACTCTGCAGAAACAATTTCCTAGAAAACAACAGTTTTTTTTTATTTACGCTATTGGCAATATTATAACTAAAAAAGACTACTTTGAAAGCTTTCAGAGTAGATCAACAGATGATAATAGTGGGACTTTAAGCAGCTGAGAAAATCAGATCACAGACTTGAGAAAAATGGATACTACAGTCTTTAAAAGAAAACCAAAATGTAACAAACAAAGACTGATTTCTGCATTAAATAAAAGTCGGACAGTAAATGGGAAACATTTCAGTAAAAGTGCAATGCAGAGGTGTTACCTTATTATGCTGCATCAGCTTAAAATCTATATACTTATTTATGAACATTTTCTTTAATAGCAATATGCTTGTACAAACATTTAAAAAGGTGGATAAAATAAAAATAAAAATCTATTTTTAACTCAATAACACAGAAGGCCCTCAGGTTCTTGAGAACATGTGACCAATTTCACGTTTTATAACTATGAACATGAACATTTACTATAGTTTTTCTTGCAGCAAATCTAAGACGTTTTGCCCAAATCAAGAACTCAGAGTAGAATGCAAACAAAGACCATTCGGAGCGTCAGATAATCCATCAGTCTGGACGTTTCTTGTGTAACTCCATCCTCTTATAAACGCGACAGGTCCGAACTGCTTGCAACAACTGCAGTTTGTTTGTCAGGCTGAGGGAGATGGTGCATTCTTCTCCTGTGAGTTAGCCGCCTGCATTCCAGGTATGGCAAACTGATCCTATCTCAACAGCAAAGAGCAGGAAGGAGACACAGCTGAAGGGTGAAAATGTGAACTTCCTATTTATTTCACATGACGTGTCCGTGCACAGCTACAATACTATCACCCCCTTGTAAGTCCCAACAGATGATTAGAAGAGATGAAGGCAAAGGTTAGAGGGCTGAGCGAGGTGGAGGTTTAAGAAATCACAAAAAAAAAAGTCTTAAAGTTGATTTTTTGTTTTTTACTCTAAAGAACCACTGCATTTATCGTTTAAACTATTGTAAAAGCACTCCCAGCGGTCTGTCGTTTTCTAGAACATAGTTTCTGTAAAGCGGAAGAAGTGCATTAGAAATGAGTTGAGGGTGGAATTGCTGACGCTCTATTCCGCTAGCTTACAGCCCCTCACAACCGAACACTACTAATGCAACAAAAATAGCTAGCAATATTGGAGACAGACGCCAAACAAAGATGTACATGGATCTATTCGTTCACTTTTGGATGATGGAGCTTGAGGCCTGCCGATTTTAGCTTCTACATCACAGCTACAAACTTTATCAAACAGCATCTTTGCATCTGCTACCGATTCAAAATGATGTGAATAAAGAAATATTTAGAAAAGCAAATTTAATTTTCTTCATGAGAAAATGCCACGAGAACATGTCAAAAAGTGTTCATCAGTCGCTCTTAATGATAAGATATTCTTTTTAAGAAAAACAAATTAGACCTACAATGTCTTGCTTCTGGGTTTTAAACCTCTTATTTGTCGTAAGTTCTTTCACACGATCATCTGCTGCTGCCACTGATCCAGACGGCTCCTATAATGTAGGCCTGAACTGATCTCTGACCCACATTGCTGAATGCTCTAGTGACCAGGGAGAATTCTAGAAACCCCAGACTTATGCGTGGAAGTGTGTCAGCGTGGTGTGTGTGTGTGTCGGGGGGTTGAATTGTGCCTTACCCTATGGGTGGTAACAAGGGAGACTGGGGGCAAACATATGTTCAGGAATTAGAGAGCAAAATCCTTCCACAGTCCAAGCTTTCTTGGTGTGTCTATTCATAAAATTTGATATCTGGGTGATCTTTACAAAGTTGTAAAGTTTCTCAAACTGTGGGAGCCACAAATGATAACAGTGGGCATTTCCCTAATAATCCACATTTCAGGGCGCCCCACACGTCCCTGTTTAACATCAGCAGCAAACCTGCCTTTCAAGTATCACTCCATTCATTGCCCCGGACCCCCAGGTATGCTGGGCTGCTTTTATGGGTTGCCCCGGCTCGCTCTGCATGACCCCGTCAGAGTTAAAGAACTAGGAGGAAACGGAGCCGCCAGTAGAGGGTAAAAGGACAGCCCGCCCCCCGCCCCGTCCATCAGAACCCGGCCGTTAACAGGGCGCTGCTGCAGCAGCCCGGCCGTTTCCCTCAACTGGGAATTTTCCTGCGGGTTAAGACTTCCAAGGTGGATCTTAATGAGGTGACTGGGAGAAACGAATCCGTGGGTTTATCACGTGGTTGTCATGGTAACTGTGTCCCTCTTATAGCAACGTCGGCCGCGCACACAAACGCTCGCATAACAACCTCCACCCCTTCAAGTGGGCTCCCCTCCCCCCTCTCTGGGAAGGGTCTTCTTGCTGGCCTGCTCGCATTGACTGGCTTTTGTTTGAGGACTGACTCGGGGAGCATATGGCAGGTGCCCCTCAGCACACTGTGCCTCCCCACCCCCGGGGCTCGGAGGCCGATGTCTGTGCACTTTGTAGTCATTTTAACAGAGCTTCCTGTGCAGTTGTTTCTGCAGGATGCTCTTTTTTTGCCCCCATGTTCATTTTATTTCCTGCAAATCCTTTAATAAATCTGATCTCCTAAACCATCAAAATATCCCATTTTAGCAATTACCCTTAAAGATTCACCTTCATTTTCTAAAAAAGTATAAGCTGGACAAAGCATAAATCACGGTTATCTAAAGCCATCAGGAACATTTTGTGTTGGCTGACAGCAATTAATTGTGCCATTTATGCTAATAGCTGCAACTTTGTGAAGCTTTACGTTTTCTCAAAGCTTCCAGGAAGACGGATTAGATCCCTGCAGGACTTCACAGAACGCAGCACAAAAGAAACTTTATAGCTGTGGAGTGACTTCCTCAAATGAGCATCCTAAGAGACCGGCGCCTTTAATTAAATGAGTTCTCTGGAGCACACACAATCTTTAAATGAGTACCAGTCAATAACACTTGACTCGTTCAGAAATAAACTTATTCCTGTAAGGGAGAAAAAGCTTATCCTTAAGGAGACACATGAACATACAAGTACCCACGACCAAAAAAATATACATTCAACAGATTTACAGGATTTAAGTCTCACTTTAATCAACTTTTGCTCTAATTTAAAAGTGTTTCCAGTAGTCTTTTTTTTTTTTAAAACTGTCATTTTCTAGGACATCAACAATTCTCCTTTGAGCTGTCGGTCAAGACCTTTGGTGCGAAATAAGCCGGCTCTCACTTCCCATCATCCCTTTGTTTACATGGTCTCCAGCTAATTTAAAGACCTAACATTACAGGTGCAACAAAAATGGCAAGCTTCAGAATAGAGGGCAGCAAGGAGCTTGTGGCCGATTGTACAACAACTTTTTCAAGCATCCATCTGCCCCAGATTCACAACAATTTGAATAAAGAAATACTCTGAATGTTCTTAATATATGTCCTCCATCATCAGAAAAATGCCACAAGAAGACACTCTAAACACCAAAAACACAATTTTCTTTGGAGTGGGTCTTAAAGTAGTGACTGTTCTGAGGTACAAAGGAGATACGGATTAATTAACCGAGTGTGGAAGCCGGGAAAATTTAAAGAAAGACAATTGTGTGCCTCAAAGGGAAGCAGTGAGACCCATAGGGAGGTTGTTCAATAACTAGGCCAGATTCCAAAGCACAAGACATGAAAACCCGAGTCAAGTCAGAATCAAACACCCCCTCTCAGAGGTTCATCAATCATGACAGAGACTCCCCCGAGAGCTGGAGGAGACTGACGCACAAGAGCGGAGCAGAGAGCCCCTCTTAACGGGAAACCACAATCAATGAATTCAATAACAAAAACGTATCAGTGATTTCAAATGTACATTCTGTGCGAGTTGGAGAGATGATACTTCATGCACTTCACTAAATGAACCGACTTAAATCTATCCTTAGACTCTCATGAGATTGCTTTTAAATGAGAGCTCTTTGAAGTCTGGAATTTTCCTCCAGACCCTGACGGATTGAAGATAGCCTGTAAACATGCATCCACACACCAACACAGAGCTTTACGGAGTTAAAAAACATCTCCAGACTCCTACTTTACACCATCATTATTTTAATTATTATCCATGATGACACGGGTTGCATCAATGCACCGCAGTCTGTTAATTACCAGACAGATATAAAGAGATGAACAACCTCCACACAAAGTGCATTATGCACCAGCAGGGGAGGTTTGGGTGATTAATGCACCTGCTTTACACAAACCACAAAGAAGAAGCTAAAATTAGCAGCCTACAACCAAACTCTGACACTTGCAGGAAAACTTTGGCTGAGGATGGAACGTGAGTCAGTTCACGGAAAAATGTTTACATCTGAGATATAGAATACATCAACGGCTTTTGAGGGGGGGAAACAGATAAAGGAAAAACTTGTTCTGCATGGCTGTGGTCGTCGCCATTTTGTCCAGCTGACGTCATCAAACCACAGCATTTAGGAATAGACAAACGTGCCTGAGAGCTGTTGAAGCTTGCCCTCTGAGATTTGATGATCACTTCAGTGGAAGCAACAATGTGTTCAATTGGTATTTAAAAAAGAAAAAAAAGTAAATAAATTTCATCCTGGTGTAGAGATAATAGAGGTTTCTGGAACCAGGCTGTAAGGACATTTATTTTTGATGTAAAGCTCTCCTAAAATTGTGGTGTAACCTGATTTGATTGTTTAATTTTCCGCCTAGTGGTTAATTTGTGAATTGAATTCCATCCAGTTATTTTTATATTTAATGTGCTTCAATCTGGAAGTCAAACGATTGCCTCTTGTTCTATATCCAACCAACTTAACAATGGAGGCAGCACAATAGATTGAATGACAGCCACCATCATTCACACAGATAAAAATCTGCAGACATGAGAGCAATTCTCAACAGTCGCACCACAAACACTCACATATCCACTCGTATTTGTTGCTCAGCAGGCGACAGACTACAAGTATAGTTTAAAAACATGCAAAACGCTAAGGGAGGGGGTGACGAGGTCTCCCGAGAGTCACTCGAATTAGCTTTGTTGCAGGAAGTGCTCTACACTGTACCAGGCTGTGTGCTAACCACAGCCGCTTTCAGGTCAGCACGGTTTCACTTTTGCTCTGGAGTTTTTAAACCTGTAGCAATTCATCTAAAAAAGAAAACTTTAAATGCTGTTATGACACGGAAAGAGAAGAGTCTATAGCTATGTCCAAATTCCCCCCTACTCACTAGATAGTGCATAAGATAGTGTGTTCGCCACTGTCCGAATCTACCAATTCCAAAATCAAGTGGATTAGCAATTTCCCAGAAGTCTTTGCGAAAAACTAGTGTACATCGATGCCTACTAGATTAGCAAATATAGACCACAATGCATTGCGGTTGAACAATTTTGAACAAAAAAAAATAGTTTTTGAATAAATCATCCACATTTTCACCATCAGAACACAGTGGAGTCATAAATAAATGTTTTGAAATGTTTGTATTGAATTGATTTTGACTTCGGGAAATGGATGATGTCATATCCTGCGTTGAGAAAAACCAAAGAAAAGTAGCGAGCATTATGTCTTAACTGCCTTTTAAATCCAGGGCACTATATAGTCCTGCACTTTATCGTTTTTTAATCGTTAAGGGTTAGGGAGGGACTTTGGACACAACCTATATGTTAAATAATCCTACTGAGAAAAAAAATAGTTATAGTTTAAAAAAAGAAAGAGTGCAATTTTATTCTGGGAAATAAACAATGTACTTACTTGCAAGCAACAAGCAGGAGAGCGCAATGACATAGAGCTGTTTGACAGCCACATCATAGTGGTCCATGAACAAGTCCAGCAGGTAGACGGCCAAATGGCGTGCTGTCGGACAGAGCTGGTAGCGGTTACTCAAGATGGCCAGCAGGTCTGCGAAGTATCGGCGCATGCCGATCTGCGGGGAGTGGGCTCGGTAGACAGGCAGCTTCAGCTCCTAGACGAGGAGGGGACAGGAGAATTTGGGGGCGTATTAATAACAAGAGGGGGAAAATATTTGAGAAGGTGCGAAGAAAAGGCATAGGTATAGTGATGTATTATCTTTTGATCTACTCTAAGTGTTTCCAGTGGTCTTTTAATGATTATGTTAGAAGCCAAAATAATTTTAAAAATCAGTCATTTTCTAGAACATAGTTTCATTAGAGCCCCTAAAACCCCAACCTTACATAATCAGTGCAACAATATTGGAGCTATCAATCGTACAGTTTGGATGTCAGTTCAGACAAGAAAAACAAAGATGTTAATGGATCTATTTGTCTGCAGGTGGATCCATGAGAATGGAGCGGAGCAGGGAGTTTGTGGCTTCCCGATTGTTGTTTCAAGCTTTTTCCAACATTTTTTTTTTGTCTGCACCTAATAATTTCACTAACACAATAGTCAGAAATGCAATTTTTAACTTAATTTTACTAATATTCGTCCTTCATCGTGAAAAAAATGCCACAAAAACATCTTAAAAACACCATCGGAGTGGGTCTTTAAACGGTTCCAGTACCATGCAGTCTCATTTCACATGATCGCCAGCTCGGCAGAGAACTGGAGCTAATGTGGGTCATCGCAGAGGTCTCCAAACAATGAGGTTGGGTTTTGTTCATGCGTATGTGGTTTAGGGTGGGGTGGGGGGCATCTTCTTCCAGTTGAGTTTAGCAGAAGCTCGGATTAAGTTTCACCCCCCAACACATCTCCTATTCATGTTCAATTAGCTGCAGTTGTTTCAGAGTGGAAAAAAAAGACACTCATGGGGGCATGCGCAAAGAACCACCCTCGAGTCTCTTCACAAATCAACACAAAAGCAAAACTAAAGAGCAAAACGGTTTCAGCTTTCAAGCTGCTGCAGACTTGTTTTTCTGCGTTTAAGCAGCTTACTTTACATGCTTTTGAAAAATCAGTTTTTATGTCAAAAGTTTCAACAAAAACAAGAGATTAGCTTTGCAATGACATTGGTAGATGGGTAAATTAATCTCCTTTGTGAATATATTAAACATCAAAAGCTCAGCCCAACAGGTCCACACAGAAGACGAAAAGCATAACCTTTGATCATTTCTACCAGAACTTTGTTCTTAAAGATTATTACTTTGCAATAGCTCAGATATTTATGCCCCATCATATTAAGCTGATAGGTTACCGTGCCTAGGAGCAGCATCTTTGCATGGCAGCACTCAAATCTATCATTAATTTAGAATGTCCGAAGCAAACCATGGTTGCTGTTTTGGGACAGGCGTGGCCTTCTTCAGTGCTAACCATCACTGTGCTGCAACCCACTACTGATTTAAGACGAGCTGACAAACCTATTCTTACAATAGACAATCCAGTCAAACGTCTGCTTTAAATTTTATAAAAGAAAAGCAAAGAAAAATTAAACAAACTGACGCAACAATTAGTTGTATTATAAGATAAGTGCTCACAGCACACGGCGAAGACATAACAGTTTGTTCAGAGTGATAAACTAACAACAGAGTCAAGGTTATTCAAACTGTCGAGGATGCATCTCGACTGGAACAGTCATGACAATCCAGAGCAATCCAAAAATAAACAGTTCCAACCTAAAGTGGCGCACAATATCAACCTATCCTCCCTAAACCCTCCTCTCCTCCCACAGCTTCTGCCTCTGGTCCATCTGTCTTTTTCTTGGGGTGCAAGGCTAGCAGCAGGAAGGAGGGGCTCAAGGGAGGTGGCTGCCCGAGTCTGGAGGGGCTCGGGGGGTTCGGAGCAGGGTGGAGAGGTGCCTTTGTGGGGGATCCGTGGCGTAATTAAGGATTCCACAGCTGCTTACTGATTTGCATGTCTGATTCGCCACATGCTACACGCCGCTGCTATCTCCCACATCAGGACATTATCAGTGCAGCAAACGTCATTAAGGCTGGAGAAGACGGGGGAGCAGGAGATCTGAAGGCTGTGTGAAGCTTGGAAACTGATTTTACTATTCTGTTTCATGGCAGATTTAATGCTGTAACTTAAAATTTAAAAAATCCAGACACTACCACTTCTTCTCTTCCTTTTCTCGTTTTGAACAAAAATATTCCACTTGTGAAAAGATCAGGCTAAGAATTAAAAAGCTTTAACCCCCACCTGATTATCTGAAACTGCATTTGCAACATAAAGCCAAAAAAACATCTTAAAATCTATTTATCAAATAAATCTGGTGCATTTATTTCAGCCAGGATTTAAACAAGGTAGATTGATTTCAACTAAAGCCACTCGTGGATATTTGGTCAATCCGCGTTGTGACTTCCTATTACAATAAATGCTTTATAATGAAGATAATCTAAGTTTCTTGTCAGTTTTCCAGCTTTTCATTCCTTTCAGGTTGATTGTTTAGCTCGCAAGGGCTATTTTTCTTCTTTTTTTCAAGAGAGAAATTCATAACAAGCTTAAAAAACTACAATTCACGGAGAGATAATATAAAACATACCTCACTTAAAAAAAAAAGTTTTTTTTTTTTTAATTCTGGAAAACCCCTTTTTAAAAAAGGTACAGATTTACCTGAAACACTTGTATGAGTCAACGACATTTTCATTTAATTTACAATGAGGTCACTTTATTGGTCTGTAAGCTAAAAGATTTTAATTGAATGCTGACATTGACTGTCAGTTGTGCTCTTTTTTTTAATAGCGAGTGAAAAACCGTGGGCGTGCCAAGTTTCCAGCCATACGCTGATTTTCAGTTTAATCATCAGCATGTAATGAGTCAGACACTGTTCTAGGTGAGCAAACCGATCACAGAGCCTGAGCGCACGGCTCGGCCTCAGACGACTGATTTATGATCCGCTTCAGTCCTGGCGCTTCAGTGCACCAAGACAACCCGATCTCTACAACCGGATCCAGTTTCAATAAGCCCAGAACGAGTCGACGCATGTGGCTGGAAAATGTCGTTTAATTGACAGATGTCTCCATTAAAGTGACACATGGGAAGAAATGTGAGCACGGTTTGAGGGTAATTACGACATTCTTAATTAATGAGCGTAATGAAATACTTATACAGCAGAATCAATGCCTTTTCTCCGGTGTATGAAATATTAAAATTATTTTCCGTTTCAAAACTACAACAGGTAAAAAAATTAAAGTAACATATAGAGATGTACCGTATATTCTGCCGAATATTGCAAAAAAGGCAGGGTGAGCGAGTTTAAATAAGGCAGAATAGTGACGTGTGACACGATGTTTGGTTAACCCTTTAACATTGGAGCTGCAGTGTTTATTTTCCTTGATTTACTGTATTTTTATTTATAACAAATCAACTTTTCTCCTTCAGAATCTGCTGGAATGACAATCATGTTAACAACAAAAAAAATTACATTATGTTGGAGATTTTGTGTTTAAAAGTCACCGGCGACGCCTCAGGTGTTAAAGGATTAATCAACGAGCATCAATGATCTGGCGCAGGGGTGTCAAACTCATTTTGGTCCAGGGGACACACTCAACCCGTCTGATCTGAAGTGGGCCGGACCAATAACATAATAGCAAAATAACCAATGATCAACTTGTTACCTGTAGTTTTGTTTTTGTTTGTTTGTTTTTTTCTCAGTTGGAAAAAATGTCTCAATCAACCTAGTAGCCCTTTTCACTTTTTATTACACATTTATGGACAGAGGCCAACAATTTGAAATAGAATGAATTTCACAAAAAAAAAAAAAAAGGTTTATTCAATATTATACAGACTGAATATTTTACATTTGACATTGAAGCAGCCCCCTTAGTAAACTCAAGAGGGGGAATGGGAAAAAAATTAAACAAACAAAATATAAACCTGCAAATCAATGAAAAATTGAATGCATTTTTATAGCTACTTAACAGCAGTGAAGCTCGCCGGGAAACCAATCAGTATCTTACCCAGATGTAGCACTCGATTGACGGTCTTGCTTTTCCTTTGCTTCCCCTAGTGGCGAAATTGCACATTGCGGACATTTCTTTAAAGAACCATAACTCGCCAAAGGAGTGGGCTAGAACTTATATTATTTTTTTAAAGAAATTTGTGATTTTCCAAGCAAATGAATGTAAATAAAACAGACAAATCTCTACAGGGGCTGCATCAGGCACGGAGGGGCGCAACACCAGGCAAAATTATTGATTGTGTCAAACTTTTGAGTTATTTTATTAATGGTTTTAACTATTACTTTTTTTTTTTACATTTTACATGAAATGTCAAACTTTTGAGAAAAAAAAAATCATTACAATTTTACAAATTGGCGCCAGCTCCAGCAGATGGCGCCCTAGGCGGCCGCCTACCTCGCCTATGCTCAGGGCTGGCCCTGGTTAAGAACCTGGATAAATATTTATTTTATCAGCCATCTACTGACGTAATATAAATATTTACTTTACTTGAAAAGGCGCAAAGAAAAACTATTCTGTAATTATTGGGAATTTGGTCAGGAATTTTAATTAGTATTCAGTTTTGGCCACAAAATGTTATTTTGGTGCATCCAACATAACATGCCTAGAAATCAATGACATTTTGTTGAGTATACATTAGAATCCAGAAGCTATAAATAACTTTATTATTGTGTGTGGGTTTTTCTAAACAGACAAAAATAAAACAGCATTGATTCACTAAAAATAGAGTTTTCCTGTTTCTGGGGGAACTGACCTTGATGCGCAGGGACTGATGGATGTCAGAAGCCAGCTGTCCTTTCCACCACTGCAGCTCCCTCTCCATCTTTCCCATTCAGAGGAGGCCTCCAGAACCAAGTTTTACCTGCAGGGACAGGTTCACGGAAACCACACAAACTTCAGACACCTTCACTCTGAGAGTGGAGACAAACATTCCCAGCAGTTTACCCACAACACCATTTAAGCTAGATATGGCGGAGGATTCCGTTGTTGTGGAAATAACCCATCATTTCACAGAAAGGGTGCTTTAAAAGTAAAAAAAAAAAATCGTTTGGCAAAGTTTTAGCTAGTTGTATGCCCTACTTTAGCCGGCAAAGGCCATTTTCTCTGGCTGGGTATTTAAATGGCTCAGTTAAATGTCCACTCACCCACGCGCTCTACGACAAATTCCTTTGATGTTCCGAAATGCCGCTTTAGGGACTACTTTATGTGGAAAAACTAGCATTTCAGGTAAACGGGACAATGTAAATGATGTGCCGCAAAACGACATGTGAAACCTACTTTCTGTTCTCAAAATGAAATTCCCTTCGTTTTAGAAAAAAAAAACTTCGACACAAACTTCTTATTTTCCTTAATAATAATGATTGTAAAAAGCATCGCGGCGAACTTTTCATCTCCGTGATTTTCACATGTGCCACCACTCACCGCTCCGACGGGAATGCCCCCCCAGACCCCTTTGTCTCAGTCCGACATCCTGGATGATAAAACTCCTTTTCGGCACAACTTTAAAAGATTCACGTTTTTGGCGCAGAAAAACACAAACTACAGATCCGCCGCCGCGGTCATCAAACAGCCCCCCACAGAGGAATGCGGCGGGAAGGCCTCCGCTCGCCTCGTTTCCTAAACTGTTCACACTTTTTCCGAGAAAATCTGCTCTGCCGTTCTCTCTCTCCGGTGGCTTCGCTTTAACAAAGTAGCCTCTCCGGCTGCACCAGCTGCGGCTGCTGAACTGCGAGGCGAGAGGAGTCGACGTAAAGAGCACCGATGCACTCTGGGAAATGTAGTTTTAGGTTAACACTAACCCCCAACGTCATTAGATTTTTTTAAATCACTGCTATTATATTATATTATATT
>NC_050521.1:16500305-16500722 GCF_002922805.2 Oryzias melastigma
ATATTACATTACATTACCTTACATTATATTATATTACATTAAATTACATTACATTATATTATATTATATTACATTATATTATATTATAGATAGAATTTCCCCTGTCATATGAAGTTAAAATACTTTTACAATAGTGTTAATTCATACAAAGCCATTGTGATTCATAACATCTCTTTGCAAAATGTTGTTGATTTAAAGTATAATCAGTCTATGCTAGAAGTGAGATAGTATACTTCAAATGTACTTTTCACATACTGTCTATATATGCCTTTTGTAAACTTAAATGTCTGAAGAAGTATTTAAATAGTTCAAGTCCTACAGTATGATTGAAATTTACTTTTTATATACTATCCATTCATTCATTTAATATATATATATATATATATATATATATATATATATATATATATATATATA
>NC_050521.1:16500786-16527758 GCF_002922805.2 Oryzias melastigma
AAATGAAATAAACACCAAGTGTTCTAGTTTTTACTACGATATATACTGCATATTTGTCACCACTGTATCTCGCTATTGATGTTTTTCATTAAAACTAGCTTTTTTCAATTAATGTTTTTAATCATTTTTGACCAGGAAATGCACAAGATGAATCCTATTAATGGTATATCAGATGTAAAGAAAATACAAAGTTGAAACTTTTTCTTCCCTAGTGTGTTTGTGTTTATCAGTACAACATTTTTACATCTGCTATTTTATACATTATCTGCTTCAAGTAAACATCTTTGTTTCACATACATTGAAACAAAAACTTGAGCAGTAATATAATTTTACACACTTGTATTCACAGTTATCTCACAATACTTTTGACCTTTTCCTTCAGTACAATGTTTGGGAATTTGTGCTACACAGAAAGAGTGTGCTGACATCAGTTCAGATTTAAAGGAAAACTCCTGAATAAACCTGCCCCTACATGCTGTGGGTTTTGTTAGATTCCCTGGCTAGGTACAATGTGTGGTCTCTCTTAGTGATAACTTCACAAAAAATACACACACAAATACTGTAAAATCAACATTTAAAAGTATGACAAATGATAGTCAATTAAATATTTTTTCAAATGTAATTAATGCAATTGTTTTACTTTGAAAGTTTTAAATGTGACAGCAATCTCAAGAAAGTCATTTTTCAATACTTTTCTCTCCTGCGCCCCCTGGTGTCAGAAGGTGAGAACAGTATTTTGGAGTTTCCTTTAACACTTAGAATTCAACTAATGAAAAATAAATTAGCATTGCATTATCAACTGTCTGGTTCCACATGTGATTTGTCATCTGCCTCACTGAGAAACTCATTTTCAGGGCTAATAAGAAAACCAGTAAAGGTGCTGTCAGTCCAGAAAGGGTCAAAGAAGAGTCCGTTCTGCTCAGAGTAGAAGATCTGCAGCCAAACCTCGTCTGAAAGCTTCAGCTGAAGAACGGTGGAACCAGAGGCCACATCATGGTTTCCGGTGTTGGCATCAAACGTCTTGATCTTGTACTGCCCGTTGTGAACCAGCCCGATGGCCAGGTGTTTGTTAGCCAGTGTGATGTCATAGCTGAAGAAGTAGACTCCAGGGATCATGCAGACAAACTTCCCACTGCTGGCATTGTAGTGATTCCCCTCATTCAGCAGGATGCGGCTAAATCGAATTGGCATGCGCTCTTTGGGATAACTCTTTGTCACTGCGACAGAGAAGGCTGATCGGGCTTTGCGGCCACAGCTACAGCCACCTGGAGCTCCTGGTTGGCCTGTGTCACCCAGCTCCCCTTTCTGTCCTGCTTTTCCAGACACACCTGGTGATCCACGGAACCCCTTGAGTCCTCGAGGTCCTGCTTTGCCAATAACTCCATCACGACCTTTCACTCCTGGCTTTCCAGGATTGCCAGATCTCCCCGGATCTCCTGATGAAGAAAAACACAACACTGAATCCAAATTGCACTGCATGAACACCCTGTAACCAGCTTAAATAGTATTGATCTAGAAATGGAGAACTGGTTTCCTGTAAATCAAATGTGCCAAACCCATTATTCTCTAAAGTTAAAGCTGTGAAAAGACCTCAAAGAACAGCCAGTGGGCTAAACTCAACATCTCCAAAAAAATCCAATGAGGACAAACAGAGGAAGTCAAGACATAGATTATTTTTTGGCTACAGCAAATCAAAGTTTTGGTGTTGCTGTAATGTGATCTAACATAATAATCCTGTATTTTTAATCAATATTCATAGTTTTTTACACCAATGTGAGCAATTCTCCACTTTCAGTTCAATTCATTTAAAATAGCTAAATATTTTTGAAAACATTCAATTAAACTAAATTGCACTGAGCTACAAGGGTTATGGTTGCTGTACGCACCTCTGGCCCCTTTTTCTCCTTTCTCTCCATCACTTCCGTCCGGCCCATCCTGCCCCGGTGGTCCCATCAGCCCCACAGACCCTGGTTGTCCGGGGGCTCCTGGATTTCCTGCAGGCCCGGGAGGACCTGGCAGACTGCAGACCAGCTGGGACGGATGGATAGTGAGGGGACGTTCTCTCTTGGATGAAAGATTTGTCGACTGGCCATCGACGATTGACAGGAAACTCACCATGACACAAAAGTGGAGCATGCTGGGTGCTGGAAAGACACAAACAGGAGAATGGAGCAAAAAAGGTGGTGAGTGTAGCTCCACAGTGAATAAAGCTTTTGAAGAACAGTGTTTTGTCTAGACTTTTGACAAAATGCATCAACAGATGGATAAAGATCTTCTAATCTTTGCATGACCTAAGTGCCACTTTTTATATTCCAAATGACGTTTTGAAAGAAAAGTAAATATTTTTTTTTAAGAAAGGCAGTTCTCAGCTGCGTATGTTACTAATGGAATCAATCTGCAGCTCTACAAAGACAAAAACACAACTCACCAGTTGGGAAATCAAAGCCTCTGGGCATTTCCTTCAGCTATTTCCACGACCTGTATCTTCACGAAAGCTCACAAGCGTCTCTGCATGAATATCCAGCAGCTTAGCCAGCATTGTTTTTTCAAATCTGGGGAGGAACGCTCAATGCTGCAAAACATCCGCCCAGTGTATGGAAGAGATGGGCCAAAAAATACTTTCACTATGATGTCATTTAATCTTAGTCAGCCCAACTGTACTGCAGTGAACACGAGAAGCTGTAACAGAAATGGATCTGGACTGGATCAGTCTGCAAAATGCATTTAAAAAAAATTCTAATTATAATGATTAAGTCATTCAAAACTGCGAGCGTTCTCACTCAGTACGGAGAGTGTTGTTGCTCAAAAGGTTCCCCTCACCTGGTAAACATGTTATATTCTGTTAATGCATACCACTGTCTTTATGATACAGGAAATATAAAAAAAACGTGTTAATGTTTACACTAACAAAGATTTAGACACACTTTTTCATTCAGTTTAGTGTTTCTTCATTAGATTTCAAATCAGATTTTATATGCATACTGTATGTGCAGAATAAGAAAGATTTCTTTTTTGCATTTATTACTAAATTTTATAAAATATTCACATTCCCAAAGTGTACCAAATAGTGACACTTTGTACTTCCTTGCTTGTTAAGTATTTTTTTTCTTGTTATTTTTTCTAATTATTCTCCATTTACCATTTAACTTGTAATTTCCTATTTACATGTCCCTTGCTGTAAATATTTTGTGTAAAAATTGAACGGTCATTGTTTTATTTTGGATGCACTTTAAAAAAAAAAAAAAGTTTAAATTCAATACTTTTTTTTTTGAGTTGTACAAAAAAAACCCTGCAACCCTTTACATTGTCAATGTTTTAATAAAAGGAGAGAATGATAACTTTTTAAAAAACAAAAATATAAAAATAGCCAAATAAATAAACATTAGTTTCATCTTTTGTACCTACTTTTTGATTTGTTGACTGGCCTGCTGTCTTGTCAGAGATGTATTTTTATCATGTAAAATTTATAAAAAAAATCAAAGCAAAAAAAAAAAGTTTTTACACAATGAAGTCAGAATTCGTTTAATGTAAAATGCAGAGCTCTCTTTGAAAGTGACTCATGTTCTGCACATCTCCATCATACAAGTATGGAACAAAAAAAAAACATGTTTTGCCTTAAGGCTAAACAATCAGCAAATGTTTGAAAATCCATTTCAAATGACAATAATATGCATTCTTTAAGCCTTTCCACCGCAGGATTGTATCTGTTTCAATTTGACTTGTTGGTTGCGAGTCTGTCTGTGTCAGGTGGTGTTGGATCACTGATCCAGGAAGGATGCCATGGGATCGTCTGGTCGTCTGCGCTTCATGCGGAAGGCTTCCATCTCTTCCTCGGTGGGCGCCTTGATTTCATACAGGCTGTTGTAGGGCCTCTTCCTCTCATCCAGCTGCATGACTGCATCCACCTGCTTCACCCGCTTGTCCTCTGCGTCCAGAGCCTGGATGAAAGTGGAAGCTCAGTCACCCAAAAACTACCACTACAAATTGCAAAAATAATCTGTAATTATACCTTCTTCAACTTCTCCTTCTTCTTTTCTTCATCCTCGGAGTCACTGCTGTCTGAGGCACGCTTCTTGTTCTTCTTATTCTTCTTTTTCTTCTTCTTCTCTTTCATTTTATCTTGATGCATCTTCAGAAAAAAGACAAACATTTACATTTCTTTGTGTTTTCAAAGTAGTCGCGTCTTCACATCCACATGGTCACTTACTTCCAGGAGAGTCTTGGGAATTTCCTCCTCTTGCTCTTCGATCAGCCCGTCTTCAAACGGAACACAGTCGGAAATGTTCTGCAAAACAACCAAACGTTTGAGTATCAAACTAAAGAGGGTCAAGCCTGAGGACTGACGTCCACTTACTGTTTTAATCCCAGTGTCTCCAGTGCAGTAGCTCTGTTTAATCATTGAGTGGCAACATTTGTATCCCCAGAAGCCATCTTTCCAGTACGACCCCCAAATACACTACACAGGAGAAAAAGGAGCATAAATGTGAACACAATAAAACATTCTCCACAGAAGCCATCGTCCTGCGACCCTTACTGTGTGGTTGTTGATGAGGACGTCCTCCTCGTACTTGGAGCGGGCGACTGCCTTTTCAAGACCTTTCAAAACGGCGCCGTGACGAGAATATTCCACGTAGTCCTCAGTTTGGGCTAACAGCAGTTCCCGTGGGGGCGCGTCCAAGTGCTCTTGTCCTCCATACTGAAGAACCACACATGAAGAAGAACAAAGTCACAAAATAAATAATAAATAGGATCATTTTTAGTTACAGACTGAGGGTGTCCCAGGTAAGAACAAAAAATCCCCTATTTTAAAAGTCTAATGCTATCACGAATTGCACAGCAGGACCTGCAAATCCAGCCAATGAAAAATGTATCAGGGCCAAATTTTTACACCTCAGATTTTAGTGGGGCTAAAGATTGTCATGGTGTGGTGTATTGGGAACCTTCTCCAGGATGGTCTCCCTCTGCTCCTCTTTGAAGTCTTCCTTCTTCACTTTAAAGGAGCGGTGAAGCAGCTCCAGCTTTGTGGGGTCCGCCTGAAGGTGGACCTCAGAACCTCTCTCATAAGCCTCCCAGGCAAACACTGTGACAGGAAAACCACAATCAAAACACAAAGTCACACACAGACACACTCCCACCTAGAACCTCACATTCCCTCTGATACAAAACAATAAAATATGTCCACAAGAGCCTCTCAGCTTCCATGTGACCAGCACAACTATGGACATTAAAGTTTATTTTTTTAATTAAAAAATTAAGAATAAAATAATTCTTAGATTGTTAAATATAAACTTTAATATTTTAAAATCAACTCAGAGGTGAATTTGTGCTGAACTCATGCTGCTCTGCAGAAGCTATGTGGAATAAAACACATTTTTGATTTTGTCTAAAAAAAAGACAATCATAATTAAAAGACCACTGGGAAGGCTATTAAAAAAGATCAAAAAAGGAGTGGGACTTTAAAACAACAGTACAAATGAAAATCATTTACACACTTTTGATTTCTGTTGGGCATAAAACCAGAAGAAGATTTTGATTCTCTGAAGAGACCAGAAAACATGGTTTGACTCACGCTGTGTTTGAGCCATGCCGATTGTGTCCCCAGAGTAGCGAGCAAAGTTGTCTCCAGCATATCCAACTCTGCAACACAAAGAGGTTCAGTCATTACAGAGAATTCCAGAAGAAAACATCTTTCGAGAAATAATAGTAGCTTACTCATCAGGGTTCATGCCAGTGTTGGAGTAGGGGTTCTCTCGCATGGCTCGGGTTTTTGGATCGTAGTACGCTGAATTTGGATCCAAATTTCTTAGGTACTGTAGAGGAAAAGATGCAAAGATTACATTCTAGCGGTGTCTAACTCTATTCCTCGGGAGTAGAGATTAAATAAAGCAATTTACAGGAAATTACACACAATTAATATTTTTACTAGTTTAATTTGGTTAGAAGTTTTACTTGAAATAGGAAAATGTGAAAATGTCATAATTTTTCTCTCAAAAAAAATATTTTTTAATTTATAGATACCTAAAAATGTTAAATTATTTTTTTAAAATGAACCACCAAGTTCATGTAAAAATATGTAATCTGTTCATCTGTTTCTTACTTTAGCTGTGTCTTCTCTGATACGCAGATTCCTGACGGTGATTCGTCTCTTGGAGTCAAAGTTCTGACCGGGCATGTCGATGTCATCTGCATACTTGTCTTCATCCTCGTCCTCGCTGTCGTGTTCATACTCCTGCACACAGAAGAAGGAGCAAATCAAATACTCATTGGGAATGTTACTTCTGAATGTAACAATCAAATTAAATTCTTTTGGGGAACAGAACACTTACATTTTGGTCCAATTTGCCTGATGCCAACTCATCCTGAAGTTTATGTGCCTTCAGAGTCCTTTTAGCCTGAGAAATAAAATAATTAGGATTTCAGATGAAAAGTAGAAAATCATCTGTTTCGGATACATGCTACACATGATCATATAAAGTCAACAGTGAGTTGAACCTGGTTAAATGTGCATATGCGCTTACCAAATCGACTTTAGCGTACTCTTCAACTATGCGCTGATGCTCCTCAGGGTCATATCCATTCCAGCGATCACGCTTTCCATCATAATCCAACATCAGCTGAACCTGACTGTGTTCATCTGGAGCAATGTCTGTTCCTGTGAACTTTGCACCAACTTTCCTGGGTCGCTGATGGAATACAAATAAAAGTTAGGACTTATTGACTTCTTTAAACAGAATATTTAGAGATAAAATAGGGAAAGAGCAAACATATATTTTGTTCTTTTCATTTCCACAAATGTTTTACCTCCAAACAGTCTTTCTTCTTGTGTGTCATGGCACCGCAGTTTTCACAAGCACCTTTTCGGAATTTGGTGACGACTGTGTTCTGCATGGAAACACAAATGAAACACAAATTTAACGTTTATTTTAACACCACATTAAAGTCTTAATTCTGCTTATCCTTACCTCCTGGACTCCTCTCTTGTACCATTCGCCAATGGCCGAGAACTGTTGCTGGTTTTCATCCTGTGGCCTCTGATGTTTTAGTGTTGGTCTTTTCGATGGGTCGATGTACCATGGGACTGATGAAATGTATTGTGGAATGTGGGGGTTAATGTCCCTAGAAAAAATAATAATAACTGGAATTAGTCTTTGGGTCAACAACTACTTGATCTATTTCATTGTCTTTCGTTTCGAAGTTTACATACTTTCCCTCCTCGTCCACCTCAGCTGGAGCATTTCCCAGCTTCCTCTGCTCCTCCAGCTCCTTCTTCTTCCTCCAGTCCTCCCTGGTCATCTTCTTGGGCTCATCCATGTTCACGATGCCCTCTGTACTGGCACTCGCCTGCTCCGTCACCTGCTCCGTCATGGCTGAATCTGGAATATATATGTATATATATGGGTGTGTATATTTCATCAATTTGGCGTTGTTTTATCAGGTTAAATATAGGAGCTAGCATAGCGTTTTGTTTTTTTTTTGTTTGTTTTTGCTAAGCTCAGCTGTTAAGACATTTGAACGGAGTAAGACACTAAGTTGATCGTGAAAATAATTTATAAGTTAACCTTACCTTATTATAATAAAAGAAAAAGTAAAAATGTTGTTGATCCCCCTAAAATGATATGCTTTTAAAGGTTTGGCCTTCGAATGCTTATTCGTTGTGTTTTCGTTAAAACGCAAACACCGCCATGTTACTCCAGCAAGCTTCCTGACGTCACATCCGCTTTATTCGACACTCCGGAAGACAGCAAAATCACGTGGGAATAAGATGCCTTATTCACTTCCGGGTGGATTCTAATGCATTTTTTTTAACCGTGTTCAGCACTAGTATTCTATAAGTTAAAGGTTAAAATATATATTTTATTTGATCACAAACCATTTGTATTTATATAATAATAATGATTATTATTTTTATCAATAATAATAATACAACAGAAATAACAAACATTAACCCCACTGATTCCTTATCTCTGCTTCCTAAATGTGTTTTTATTTCTTATGTTACAACACTGTAAACATGTTTCACTTGCAAATAAGTATTGGACTTAACAATAATAATTTATTCATAAAGAGAAAAAAATTCGTAATCAATCTGTGTCTGACGCTTTATTTTCTGTATGGCTTGAATCTCCTTTGTCCTTTTTAAAGATGCAAGATTTTTCAACCTTCAGAACATAATTATTTCCTAAAAAGTATTGATTAAATTCAGGAAAAGTAGATTTAAAGGTTATAAAAGAATAAAAAAAAACTATACTGAACAAAATTCACAAGAAAAAAAATCTGTCAGTTTAATAACAAATGTTTTCTGTTGTAGAAGAAGCATTCAGAGCCCCATGATAATTCCAGTGGGTTTATTTTTGCACTTCTCACAGGCGCGGGCCCGAATTGTAACATGGACCAGTGGGAGAGCCATTTCCATGACTCCTATAAAGAAAAGACGACATTAAGACAAAAACGACATTATAAGATGCCCTTTTGATGACAGTTTGGTCGAGTGAAAACTTCCCACTTCTTATTTATATTCCAAACATATATATATATAAAAATTAAAGGCAGGAAATGTAAACAGTGAAAAGTGAAACAACAGAACAAAACAGCACCAGACACAAATAAACATATTGGCAGAAATATAAAAAAGATTAAGTGAGATAAGCACCGGCACACATCTCCGCTGTCAGTCCAGCAGTGTGGAGATGAGAAGGCAAAGTTGTACCAAAGTGAAGGCAGTGTAGCTTTCATGGAGGTACCAAAATATCTCTTCTGCCAAGGTCTACTAAAAGTGATTTCTAAAGAATGAGTTACTTTTAATCTTCAAATTTTCCCCAAGATTCAAAGTCCTCTCCTTCCACCTCTCCATCATCATCGAAACAGCTACCCCAGGGGTCATACTCATCCTCTTCCTCCTCATCTTCCATCAAATCCCCTCCGTAAATGGGTTCCTCCTCTTCATCTTCCACCATCTCCGTGGCGTTGTCCTCGTCCTCTTCCTCTACTTCTTGCATGTCCAACGCACAAACCTCCCCGTCCACCTCCCCATCCTCCCTCTCGTCCCTGGAGGAGGCTGAAGAGGAGGCTGTCTCTTCAGTTGTGTCGGCGAGGTAGGAGCTCCTGGAGGGCGTGAAGCTGGAGGTAGCTGTCTTGGTGTTGATGTAGAGACGAGGAGGAGGCTCTGGCTTGGATACCGCCGCTTGGTTAGCAGCGTAAGAGATAGGAACAAAGGTGGAAGAGGAGGAGGAGGAAGAAGAGGAAGATGCTCTTCTAGCGTCTAGAGCCGGTGTGGCCGGTGTGTCCACGGCGCCAGGCCTCACAGAGGCCATGCTGGGCACGTATTCCCGTATCTCTCCCGGCTCCAGTGGGTCGGGTCCACACGGGTCGTGTTCGCTGCAAGACAGCTTTCCATCCAGCTTGGAGATGAAGAGCATTCCCTCTCGGTGCTCCTTGCAGTAGGAGCTGGGGCACATCTCACAGAACGAAGCAGCCTCTTTACCACAAATGTCACACTGGTGCCAGGGACACTCCCATCGCCCTGGAGATGAGATTTATGTCAAAATCAGAGGAATCATTCAGAAAATTAAGCTTTCTTTCTAGTTTGCTGTTTAAACAGAACAAAATAAATGTCTAAACATTCAATCCTCCATGAGAATTCACCCAAAATAGTAAATAAAAGTGAGGGACAAGTTAATATTGTTTGTTGTGATTCAAAAGTAAGTTTATTTTTTAATAAAATGCAGCAGAGGCGGAGTGACCATCAGCCTCGCTGCAGATGGTCAAAGGAAGTTCTGACCTGCGGGCCTCTTGGCGAGGTTGAGGCAGTCGGCATGATAGACCTTTGGACAGCCCGGCTTCTTGCAGGACACTATCTGACCCCCGTCGCCGCAGCTGAAGCACTCGTCCTCACGCTCCTTCATCACTTGTTGCTTGGTCTTCTTCTTCATGCCCACTCTCCTCTTCCCTTCTTTTAGTTTGACCTTTTCCGCTGGAGGCTGGTTCTGAACGAGGGATGAAGTGATCAGTTATGATTGAAGAATGTGAGCTCAGAAGTGTCAGTGTAGACTCGTACTTTTGGTCGAACGCCCAGGAAGCCGCTACAATTGGGCGCCCCGCACTTGCAGACCGTCTTGCCGTTGCCCCGACACTCCAGGTTGTAATTGAAAGTCAGCTCCCCTCCTGAAGAACATTAGATTTAACCCAAGTGTAAAAATAAAAATTGATTGAAATGGAGAAAAAAAACTGGGAAAGCATCAAACCTTTGGCGATGTCCTGCAGAGCAAACAGCCCCACTCGCGTGTCTCCGTTCACAGTCCACTTCTGCGTTTCGCAGTTGGGCTGGCAGCTGTGGTTCATGAAGCGGGCCTGGTTCCCTTTGGGCCCAGCATCTATGACCCGGTCCTGAAAGGAACAACCCACAAGTCATGATGTCTGCTAAAAGAGGCCTGTCAGTGGGGGGGGGCGTGGCTCACACTCACCTTGTCCAGTGTGAGCATGTAGAAGTTACAGATGTCATGTTCCTGAGCGTGCCTGATCCTGGCTCGACACTCTTCCTCGTCTATAACCTCCCCCACATATTCACTCACAAATGCTCCCTGTGATAGAAACAGAGAATGCTTACACATTTAAAAAACAAAATAATCATAAAAATCTTCTTTTTTTTACCTTTTTTATGTCGGACACGGCCCGCAAACCCCACCCACAGGACAGCGTCCTATGGATCTCTACAGTGGTGTACTGGCGCTTCGTGAAAGCCTGGTTCTGGCACCGCTCCCCTGCCGCGCACACCTGAGGATGGCACTCGTACATCAGCATGCGGTTGATGCACTCGGAGTCCGCGCCGCACGGGTTTTCGTCGGAGGCTTTGCAGTTGCAGCGAGGGATCTCTGACAAGTCCGCTGTGATAATCTGCACCTTCCCAATGGGCCTGTTCACCTAAAACAACAATGGATTCGTCCAATTTCAGTCAGACGGTAAAACGACAAACGCGGTCCTGAGAGGCGGCCCACCATACCTTTATGTGTCGATATGGAGGCGGTTTTTTGTCGTTCTTCCTGTCCTCCTGGAGCTGCTTCATTTCTCGTTCTGCCTGCAGCTCTTTGAAGCGTTCTGCTGCCTCGGTTAGAGCTACAGAGACAAATGTGGGCATTCAAATTTGAACCCGATTTACACAGAAGGGAGAGCAAAACATACAGAAACATACCTTTTTTGTAGACGGTGTCTGTGCCTTTGCCCATTTTCTCAATGTTGTGAGTGTCCCCCTCCATGTAGGGGAACACTCTGGCCTGGTACGTCCACACGAAATCTTTAGAACCAAAGAACTGAACCGGGAACTCCCCCACCTCGTGCTTCATCCTCAAGATGTTGTTCGGGATGTCTCTGGCTAGACACACCTCGGCGGGCCACCACCTCGAGTAGGCACAAACCCAGGTTCGTCAGCTGCTCCACACAGAGGCTGTGTGCATAAGAGGGCGAGGGAACTCACCTGTAACGGCCCCATTTGACCCAAAGTATGTCCTTAATGCGTGGCTTCTTTCCCGCCTTGCAGTCGTTGCAGAACCAGCTCCCTTGAGGCATCTCAATGTTCAAGCATTCTCGGTGGAAAGCAGCAGGACAGGCTTCACAGCACAGCAGGCTGCCCCCTGTGGAGCCACAGCACACACATGAGCAACTAAACCTCAAGGCTCCAACATGTGTGTTTGAGGAGCTCCCCGTCATCCTGGACAAGGATTAAGACAATGTCTCTGAAATCAGGAGATTACAAAATGGAAAAATCCTGGTGGAAAACAAAATTCTATCACATTGTGTTAAAAAAAAATGATTCTTGCAAATATTTTTTCTTAAGTATTTTAAAAAATATTGGTTGATTATTTGTATCTGCTGCAAGAGGCTAGAAAACATTGGGTATATATAAGATACCTTTTAAATATTTATGTTTTGACATGTTCATTTTCATCGAGGCTTCATTAAAATCTGGAGAAACAAAACTTGATGAATTAAAAGTAAAAATGCAAAACTTTATTCCTAAACATTCAAGTTTTAGTTCTAAAAGAGCATTTGCAGCGTTCACAAAGATCATTAAAGGTGGAGTGACGATTCCGTTCTCTCTATCCATCCCTCTGTTTTCTCGAGAAAGGTCACGTGTGGCTGACCTAAAACCGCCAGTTCCATGTAAGGCTCACCTTCGGAGCAGACGAAGCACCAGCTCACGTTTATGTGTTCGTGATTCTTGCAGCCTTTTCGGGGAGTGAAGTGGTTTGGACAGAGGAAGGTGTTGTTGGCCAGCATCACGCTGCCCGCCGCCATGCAGTTGTCATTGGCGTGATAGGCCACGGGGCATCGCACACACCGGGCCAGTCGACCTGAAACAACCACAAGTTGTTTGCAATCCCTCAAACTCGATTGGTCACCTTCAATAAATTCTTCCGATTTCTGCACAGTTTGTGTTAATGCAACAACCAGGATTAAACTGTTAATTATAATCACATGTGACTGTGCAGAAACAGGTATAACCGGGATGACCAGGGGAGGTTTAAATAACAAAAGTTGAATTCTAAAGAAAACTGTATAAGAGAACAGGATAGAGTAAGTGTGACATCACACACTCTTTGGTTCCAACCAAATGAAGTCAATTCTGTCACCATTTTTTCATGATATGGAGAATGACATGTCGACATCAGGAATTAAACACCAGCCATTTTTTGAAGTCCTGCTTAAATTTACCTTTAGAGCTGAAGACGTTGACGGGGTTGGTGATGTGGCAGGACAGGCAGACGTGCAGGGCGCAGCGGAAGCCCTTGTTATGCGGCTGGGTGGCTGAAAACGCCAAAATGCAGTCCATGTGGTAGAACTTGCCACAGAGCGGGATAATGCAGCGTTTCACGTCACCAGACTTTTTGCACACAAAGCACATGTGATCACCTGAAACAGATGGAATTTAAGTCAGGAAAAGTTTGCAATAATAATAATCACTCAGCAGATCCAGTTTGAGTTCTGGTGCTAAACCCAGAACTAATTTGCATGCAAAAGCAACACTCACAGGTTAGAGCAAAGGCTGCGACAACCCAATCAAATCTGGCAACAAAACACTCATTTTTGTTGACTATGAGGAAATATGTAGATTAAAAAGTTGAATACAAAGCACTGAGCTAAAAAAATGGAAATAAATCTGACATCTTCTCTACTTCATCTAAAATCGAAAAATGCAAAAGCCAATGATGGGTTTCAAACACTAAATACATTTATTTAAACCAAGAAAACCCAATATCAACATATCTTTTCGGATAAAAAATAGTTTTTTTGTAAAATTTTATTAAGTAAGAATTAATAAATGTTTCAAAAAAATGTCTACTTTTATTGATTTTATTTACTGGTTCTGCAAACATTCTTCACAACCAAACAAATTTTGATTGAAATTTGATATTTTGACCCCCAGAAAATCTATTATTACCTGTGTTGTGCTGAAAATTTTTAAATTAGGTGTTAATTATTTGCTTTAGATAATATCCGTCATCCGTTTGCAAGAGAGCTTTTCTCTTAGAGCATCACTACTACTACTGATTATGCTCAGAGATACCATCTAACATCCCCAAAAAGCATTCTCGGACTTTTAAAAAATTTACAACAACTTTTACTAACATTAGAAGTAATTTTTAGAAATTTGTTTAAAGGAAAAAAACTCGTCTTTGCTCTAAAAAAATGTGAATACGCAATTAAACTAATTTTTTTGAGGGGTTGAACCCACCGGTGTTGCATTCCCGACAGAAGAACTTTCCTTTGGGAGCGGCTGACAGGCCGATGCACTGCAGGTGGAAGGATCCGTAACAGTGGCCTTCACACACCAGCAGGTCGCCACTCTTCTCGCACACCTGCACAAACATACACACCGTCAGTACACCTGAACGACAAGAGGACACAGCTTAAAGAGGGAAAACACAGTCGTCACCTGACAGACGTTCTCCTTCAAAGAGGACGTTTTCCCCTTTCCATCCACTTGGGAAGAGAAACTGTCATTCAAACCGATTGGCAGCACCTAGAAGTGAATGTTATCCAGGGTTATTGAGACATGCATGAATACATCTTTTTGTATTGCCTAAAGCAAAAAAATAAAAAACATTCAGACCTCAGGTTTAGGAGTTAGTGTTCCAGTGTGTGTAGTTTGCTTCTCTTCAGCGCTGCAGGGCTCCATCTCCTCCTCTTGCTTGGGAGTCTTGCATGGTTGGGGGGTTGGAGACCTGCTAGGAGGAAGCTTGGGGGCAACAGCTGGGTCTGAGGAAGTGCTGGGTACAGGGTCCTTCTTTGCAGCAGCAGATAACTGCAAAAGATTGAGTTTAGGAGTCTTCCCAACAAACAAACATTTGAATGTTTAATCCTGACGTACCTGAGTTTTCTTAACCAACACTTTCACGTCTGAAGTAATGCCGGCAAGACGCTTTTGCTCCTAGCGGGAAAAAAGGAAAATATTCGTATTTAATGACGGAACAGTAAGTTGACGTGAATCTGAATTATTCTCCTGCAGCTCTCCTCGACATACCCTCCTCCTCGCAGGAGCAGCAGACACTTCTTCTATCATACATTCCAGAACCTTATGTAAAATCTTTCTCGGCCTCTTTCTGTCTTGAATATGTGCCGTATCTGAAACAAAAATAAAAGAAGAGCTTTAACTCATGAAAACCTAGAAGGCATTTGTACTTAAAACAAAATTATGTGGGATGTCAACAGAGTAAGTGGACCAGAGAACACATTTCTGATGTTTATTTCTTTTAAGTTATGTTCACATCATGTGGTCACTTCCAATGAAAAGTTCAAGTCAACGAGTGTAAATGTGCGTTTCAGGCTGCGCAGATTTTTAGCACCACTTTTAGGCTCTATGCATAAAAGATATGAACAATGAATATGTGGTGTAAGTTAAACCAGCTCAAACTTTGACCAATCGGGGACTTGGATGAAGTAGTGATGAATGGATGGCGTCTTTTTTAATTCACGGAAGTTCCAACCGTTTGATAATTGGTCATGGAGGAGAAATTAATAATTGCGGTTTGTGCCTGGAAGAAATGATATGACATCACAGAAGAAAATGCACATTTCGCACGTTCTTGAACGTGTCACATGCCCGGTATGTCCGTACACCGATGTCACCACAGGTTCTGATGAATGCGTCATGAAATGAGTCACACGTCTGTGATCTGTGAGTGCAAAGACGCACGTGGACTCACCGGATTCGAGAGGTAGATCCGTCTTCTCTGCTGCCTCTGAGTCAAAGGATGGCTGGGGTGAGACAGGAGATGCTGATGGTGCTACGGGAGACAGTCCATCCTGAGACGAACTCGGCTCCATCTCCACCTGAGACTCGGCTGGGTCTACTGAGGACGAGTTATCAAACCCTTCCGCTGCGCTGAAGTCAAGGAGAGCCGATACCCCTAAAGTCTCCTGTAGAGACAGTAATAAGGGCACCGTGGAATTTGGGGAAATGTGACAACAAAATGTCCTTAAACTGTTTACAAAAGACTTGGGTCTCAATGTTGCAAGTAATATCTGCAGATGCTGTTAAAACATTTCCTTAAGAGGTCTGCAGCACTATTTACAAACCATTTGTTCAAAGACAACATAAAGTAAGAGAAGCTCCATCTCACATCCGGGGTTCTCTGCGCATATAAAAGTATTGAAGTCCAATAAATACAGCAAGAAAAGGTAAGGAAAAGTTGGAGAAGCTGCAGAAGAAAGCCTGTTCTGTCTGTGAGTCTTAAAGGAATGTCTAGAGTCTGCATGAACAACAACAAACAAGTGGGCAGTGATGCAGCAGTGAACCTGATTCATTTGGCTTAACCCAAATGAACTACTTAGAAAGGATTCATTTCTATTGTCAAGCACGGTGGTAGAAGAATGATAATTGGGGTTGAATGTGCTGAATCAAATCGAATCAGTAAATCTGACTATTCTGGAAGCAAATGAGAGTCTATTGATTAAAATCCATGTTCATACATTTTTTAATCATTTTTTTTTGTTTTCTTTTTTACCTAAAAATATGTCAAGACTTTTCTGACATTTTTTAATTAACTCAACATTTTTTTGAATAGTTTGGCCGGGGGACTAAATTTCTCTCAAAAGTGCGACATATATAAGAGTTTTTCCTTTTTATTATGCTTTTTTTTTTGCATTTGTGACTTTCACTCTGCAGCAACTTTTATTTTAAAAAAACAGAATATAGAAGAAGTAAATTCTTGTTTTTTTCCATTCAAAAAGGGATTAAATGTGGAATTAAAATTAGCGACGCACGTTAAGCTCAGATGTTCTTTAATCAATGAAAGCTGGGCAGAAATCAAATCTCACCATCGTAGTAGAATCTGTGCCGTGTTTCTTCAGCTTTTTTTTGGAGGAGAACATTTGCTCGTACTCCTCAGTCGACTCCAGCAGTCTCTTTGTTGGTTTCCGAAGCCGTTTGTTCTCTGACTGTCCTGCGTGAACACAAAACACACAAATGTTAGTTGATATTTTGCTTTTCAGTGTTCGCAAACAGGCCAAATCAGTCTTACCTGCAGACGAAAGCGAGTCGCTGTCTGCCTGCTTCTCTGTTTCGAGAACAACCTCCGGCGATGCTCTGGTACATTGAGATGCGCGTAGATCGCTCGCACCGCCCGCCTTTCTCTCATCAGCATCTTCCACCAGCTGCCAGCGCTTCTTTGGAGCCGCTGAGATTTCGGAGTTTCCATCGAGGTAGCTGGCAGAGGAGTTAGCAGCAGCAGTGAGGGGGTCAGCTCCCGGGTCAGCCGGGTCACTGACAAACTCCATGTTGGCCAGGTCCGAAGTCAAGCATGGCTTCCTAACCTTAAGTTTAGAAGGGAGTCTTTGCTTCCTGCGCTGCTTGTCTGAACTCTGAGTGCAAAGAGGAACATCTTCACATTGGTAGGCGTTAGCTGCTGGAACAGTCCTGGCCTTGGCTTTCCTCTGCGGGCTTTGGAGCTCCGAGGATTTCCCTGACTGCCCGTTTTCCGACATGATCCTGAGAGTAGAAGCATCACCCGAACCTGTTAGTGGGTCGTGATCGGCTGAAGTGGGAATCACCAGGGGCTCCTCCTTGATGAGAGCGGGGGGTGGAGGGACTTTTAAAGGATTGCCTTCTTTTTCTCGAGTATCGTGGATATCTTTCAAGAGCATGAGGAAGGTGCTGAACTTGTAGCTGGAATTCGGACGAAATACAGAAGGATCCGCCTCACTGTCGCCCGCGGCGAGGGATTGAAACCGCAGTTCCTTGCCTTCAAGAAAAGTCTCCTCTGGAGATAGGGACAGGGATGTGGAAGCAGATGACGGCTCAGATTGAGAATTTTCCGATTTGATTTTGACCGATTGGAAGTGCTCCTCACTGAAGTCCTTGCGTTTGGATTTAGTTAGGGATCCGTTACGAATTAGTTTCTTATCGAGCTTTCTGGTGCGCTGTTTCGGGGAGCTGTGGTTTATAGGAAAAAAGGCATTACTGGGGGAATCCCAGTTTTCAGACGTTTCTGTTTTAATAGGAGCATTAGTCCAGGTAACATCTGAACGATGAGGAGTTTGAATATGATTTAGTGCTACTGAGTCTTTCTGATCAGTCTCCTCCTTTGCTTTCAGAGCTTTTGTCATCAGACGGTTGGTGGCAGGAAGAGGAGCGGCGTCTTTTTCACCCGACCTGAACAACACTTCAGCGTCAGATTTTCCCTCTTTAGGAAATGGTCTAAGGCTGTCGGGGGAATCGGACAAATCTAAAACCTGCTTCACCTTTTCTCTAGAGTGTTTCACTTCAGCTGGACTGCACTCCTTCCACCTAAATGTGTCCTGCTCTGGAGAAACTGGGGTGCGTTTCGGACGGTGCAGCATCGGAACTGAATCCAGATCAGCGTAGGGCGAATCCTTGGGCTCCTCTTTCAGGACATGACTTGAAGAATTAAGATGGCCACCGACGCTTGTCCCGGACTCCTTTGATCCACCAACTATATGGCCAAATATGTCGGACAAACATTTCTTTTTCCTCTTGAACGTTTTGCTCTTTTTGGCCTGAGCTGACGAGTTTTTTAAGGGTTGGTGCTCATTGCCATTAGGAGCCTCACTGGGCAAAGCGGTCTGAATGAGGTCAAGAGAGGCAGAGAGGTCATCGGCTTCTTTTTCCTTAGAAACGGGGCTTGGTATTCGTTCTCCTTCACCCGCAGATCCCGAAAGTGCAGAATTACTTTGTCGACCTGGGAGCAGGAACTCAGCCTCTGCCACGCTCACTTTCCACGCAGTCAGCAGGCTTTTGGGAATCTGACATTAAAAAAAAACATCTGTCTAAAACCGTGCTAAGCAGAAGAAATGAAAAATCAAACTCCTACTCATACCGTGTACTTGTAGTCCTTCTCCTTCTGCTTCCCTCTTCTCCTGAGCACAGGGAGGTCTTCAAACTGATGGCCTCCTTCAAAGGGAAGAATGACGCTGTTTGGGACCCAGGCCCGTTCAGCAACCTCCCCAACAGTCTCCAGGAAATACATCCGACATGGACGGGGGCTTGGAACTAAAGATAGCATGAGGAATATATCACTAAAGTCCAGCTCCAATCATCTTTTGAGCTTTTTAAGGCTCAGAATTTATGCAGTTGGTTTTAGCCAAAATCAAAAAACTTTCTGTTTCTGTCGAACATTTATAAGGAATTATGTTGTGTTTGGTTCGGAGTAAGCCTGCCCCTACTTCCCATCATCCATCTGTTTACAAGCTCTCCTGCTAGCTTACGGCCCCTCACATCCCTGACCTAACACTGCGGGTGCAACAACATTTTATTGGATATTGGAGCTATCTAGTCAAACAGCTTTGAACCAGATGCAGTGAGCTTGTGCCTTGACGTTACAACTACAAGCATTTTTCAATGCCGTTTTTTCGTTTGCTCCTAAATCGCCATTTTAATCTTAAGTTTCTTTATATACAAAAATGCCTCAAAAACATGTAAAACATGTGGGTCTTTAATCTTTGAGAAAATGCGTACTCATAAGTCACTACCAAACTTCCAAACCAACTATCTACCGTCAGAAAACACACAACATGATTGATGAAAACTGTACAATCACTGCTCACCTTTCATCTTAGTGTGAAAGCCCTGATCGGGGTCATAGACGACCCGGCAAGGCCACCAGGGCCGCCTGTTGAATTTCGCCCACACCAAGTCACCCTCCGAGTATTTCACAGCAGGGAGAAGCTTTTTCTTTGGGCTGTTGGACTGATTGAGAAAAAAAGCTGATTAACATCAGTTTGTAACACAGTTAATGTCAACATTTCAATCTCAACAACTGAGTTATATCACAGATACAACAGTAGGAGTATGATTAAGGTGCATTTTAAATGGGTTGTAGTTTGGTCAGAGTTTCACAAGTGGTAATAGAAGCATCCCAGGCGGTTCAGACTCACGTTAGAATTGGTGCCAGCTGGTGAGATAAGTCCAGCGTCAAAAGAAGAGGAGAGTTCAACATCGCTGTCTAACTCCTCGTCCAAGTTCCAACCATCCTTCAGTGTGATTTCTGGCAGAGCACTAGGGCTGAGTGTGGGGTTCAGTTCAGAAATAGTTTTGGACATTAGATTAAAAACTGTGGGTTTGTATGGTATTCTCTCCACCCCTGAGTTCCATGTGGTTTTACACTTAGTGGCAGTTCTGTCCTGGTTGGAGTTTGAGGGGTGGTGGAAAGGCGTGAGGTCCTCGCCCCCATAGTGACCTTCGTCTTCCTCCTTAACGTCGCTGCTGTCAAACAGCGTAGACTCGAAATGCAGGCACCCGTTCGGGATCGGGGAGCAGCGGTCAAAGCTGTCGGGGCTGCGAGGGGAGAAGCCGTTCCTGCTCCCGTCCTGCAGCGTCTCGAACGCTTCCAGGTCGTCGTCGCCTGGAGAGGGAGGAAGCTGGACCAGCGGCGCCTCAAACTCTCCATCCTCGTCGATCGGGCTCGCGCAGTGAACGTTGTGGCGAGGATGGATGTCAGTGACGGGATGATGGGGTCTCCTCTGCGGCTGGCCGTAGCCCAGGTAAGCGGGCTGCTTGGGCAGCTGTACAGGCGACGGCTGGGCAGATCCTCGCTTCACGACACCGCAGTGGTTTCCATAAGAGGTGGAGCCGTTGTGGGGCCTCAGCTCAGGCTGGGTCGAGCCAAACACTGAGCCTACCCTCAGACCCGCTCTGTAGGACTGATTCATGCTGTTATCCTTGTCTCCTGCAAAATAAAAAAGGTAAGAATTCAGGCAGTGAGATCAATCCAGTGCCTTGTCCCTATGCAAGTCCCCAGCCCGGATAGAGCAAAAAACTCTACAACAACAAAGTGTCAAATAAAGTTATTAAAACATATTATGGCTTCCATTCAAAAGGTCAGCAAGACACTCTACTGACAAACTGCATTTTTAGAAAATAGTCTGCTGATTGTGGGTCATGGCGATCGCTCAGGCTATAGTAGAGGAGTGACACTGAACCATCACACAGCCACACAAACAAGCTACTGCCGACAGAGGAAGCTATCACTGACGCACACACTCACACAAAAACCCCTCTAAGTTCAGCACACTGTCAACACGTGGAGAAAAAAACCCAAATAAAACTCACCATTTGAAAGTCGGTCACCGTCCACCCAACAGCGGGCCTTTGAGAATGTGACACAAAGCGGCTGTTTTGTCTCGATGTGTGGACGCAGATCTGCACAATCCCAGCTGCGGCGGCACTAGAAGTAGGCCAAGGCACCGCTCTCATTCTCGGCACCTCGTCGCCTCTTCAGCGGCGGCCCTCTTTCCATCAAAAAACCAAAACAAAACTGTCACCTCACACACCGAAGAAGACGGCAATCTCCATTACTCTGCAACCAGTGGCCCCGCCGGTCCCCCCAACAGCCACGGCGGCTTATTTACTACATGGTTTCAGTGTGGCTGCTGCCGAAGTGCCCCCGGTTATGTTAAACAAGCCCAGACCGACGGTGTTGGTGAGCAGCGACCAATCCGCGCTGCTACCCAACCCCCCAGTCTGCAGAGGGCCGTGACACTCGCCCTGCTCACACGCACGCACACTGGCGGGCACGCTCGCAGACAAGCCTTCGCGTGCGCGCGCGCGAGCTTCCAGGTGAAGTTGTTTAAAGCGGTTATAAGCGGATAACAACAGCGAGGCTGAACGATTGAATATTGGAGTTCAGTGACTAACGAGCGGCGGCTGAATGAAGGAGCCGTGTCTTGAACAAAAACGGCCTCTCCGGTTCACTCCCCCGCGCCATGTTGCCTTTGAGGAAACAGGCCGCTGAGCGCCTCGGCACGAATGAAATTCGAGAGAGGCGAGAAATACGCGCGGAAACCCAGCTTGTGTGTATTTTTCATTTGTTTTTGTTTTTTTAATCGACGCAGTTCTAAAAACACACGCTCGTGCGAGTGGGCACGAGCGAGAGGCACGCGCGCCTTGTCCTCTAACGCGAATCACACATGAACCGAGGTGGGACAGTCCTGAAGGACAAGACAAAGACAATTAAACGCCTCGATCCGACGGTGGAGACTCTCATCTCAGTGTTTCCCTATTAAGCGTTAAATAATTAATTTACTAATAGATGTACGTGTTCTAAATATGCACGAATGATGATTATTTAGGGAGATTTAAATTATAAAAAGTTTCTATTTTTTTTAAATTAGAGGCACATATATAACTGTGAAAGACTGTTTTCTCCACATGTCTTGTTTTTAACGCTAAAATAGAGGCACAATAAATGCTGAAATGCGATTTTTATTGATAAATCCGGTGTTTTTACAAATCTATTGTTTGGAGATATGCGCCCCCTGGTGTCCACATGTGGAACATACGTGACCTGACAAGTAATAGAAAAGCATTTCTTTTGTTAAGGTTTTATAAACACCAAATTACCACGTGTTACACATTTTTTTATTCCCTATTTAATGAGCACATATTTTAACTGGTAAATCAAGAGAAAACAAGGCTTTTCATGAAACATGTACAAAGTGCAG
This sequence comes from Oryzias melastigma, assembly GCF_002922805.2. Classification (NCBI taxonomy): domain Eukaryota; kingdom Metazoa; phylum Chordata; class Actinopteri; order Beloniformes; family Adrianichthyidae; genus Oryzias; species Oryzias melastigma. The sequence continues at coordinate 16,522,738 of NC_050521.1, forward strand.
AAAATATGTGGTGCTACAAACTATACAGGTTAACATGTGACAGGCATGATGCTCAAATATATCACAAGGTAAGGTGCATGTAAAGCAATAAAGAAAAAAACACTTAGACAGGTACAGTAACATATTTACGTTCAGGACACTGGTCAGAAAAACTTATAAAAGTCGAGAAAAAATATTTGACAAGTTTCTATTTTTGAAGAAATATGATAGAAACAAAACATATCCACTACTTAATAAACACATTTTTGCTTATAGAAAAGTTGATTTCAATAAGTGATGTGTATGATTGTTTATAGATTGGTTATAACTCATAGGAATGGCAAAAATGATACAGAGAATGTAAGATAAGATGATCTAAAGGAAAACAGGTCATACAGCTTTCAGGTGCATTATCATGCACATGAAACCACCTATTCACTGGGTTTGTCCGCTTTGCTACTCGGCTCACAGAGAACCCTCTTCTCCAGCATGGTGTATGAAAAAGGAGGGAGGTCACAGCTCGTCAAGTCCAGTTCCTTTGGAACGCTGCAGTTGTTTAAGTCAAGTGTTTTGGCGCTGTCACAGCCAAACTCTAACTTCCTCAGGCGGGCTAGACTCTTGATGCTACCAGGAGGCCTGCCGGGGCTGACTTTGTACCCTGCGGCTTTGGTGGTCCCGAGGGGTCTCCCTGGGCTGGTTTTGAATCCAGCCGCTCGTGTCGTCCCAATTGGGCGTCCCGTGCTTGTGCGATACCCTGCCAGCTTTGTGGTTCCTGATGGTCTCCCCCTCCTTCCCGACTTGACTATTCCCTCCTTTTTCCTAGATCCCTCAGGGACTGAACCCTCACCGGATCTGATTCTCATTGCCTGTGCCTGGAAGTCTGTCTGGGAGTCTTGCAAATGACAAGCCATGGCTTTGTGCATCCCATGAGGCAGAGGGGCAAGGCTGGCAAGGGACAGCTGCAGACCTGGGTTTGCAGGAGAGGCGAAGAACTTGCTGGGTGGTGTGCTACATAAATCAAAGGGGCTGGCTGTGTGACAGTCCTCCGCCAGGCTAGCCACACTCATGCAGAGGTCACTGCTGCTGCTCACCTGATGCATCGTTTTCTGTCCCAATGAGAAGAAACACAGATGTTAGCTTAAAAAAGGGTCACGCGCACACAATAAGCACGTTAATAGTAGCGAACTAGGGGAGCTAGCAAACATTTTTTACTACAAAACAAACATTGACAAATAAAATATATCGGTTTGCGATACTAGGACGCGTTTAACGAGACATAGCTAACGCTGAAAGTGTTTAAAGACGTAAAACGATCGATTCTTACCTCAGAAGCTGCTGGATGCTACACTGGAAAGGGTTAATTTATACTCGCGTGCACTCCCCTCTTTATCAGCCGAAACATTTCTGTAAGGCCGTCGTTTAAAGTGCGTTTTGGCGTTTGGTAATGTTGTTTGTCATCAGCACAATAATTTTGGCCTTAATGTCACGTCAATTTAGTTCTTTACGAGGAAGATGCGATGAGAGGCAGCCATATTTGCTCAGAGGAAGAAAAAAAATCTAATGAAACGATGTGAACCAACGACGCATGCGCAAGAGCTCTTCCAGGAAAAGGCCCTCGTGGTCACATTTCAAACAAATATTTTCTCAATTTAACTATATTTTGAAGCACTCAAGCCCTCAGAACATTCATACTTTCCTGAACTTTTTAAATAATTAAAATAAAAATAATAAAATCACTGGTTTGAAACAAAACTTTATTTTTTGTAGTTTTTATTAACATGTATATCAATTTAGGAACAAACATTGTATTGATGGAGCAATCGCAGTGCTAGGACAAGTAGCAATATTTGTTTCTCAGCGTTTTCCCCCAATGGCCTTCATTGCAAAGTGGAGTCCACAGGACTTAAGTCTCCCTGATGAGCCGAGTCAACTTCTGGACCTTCGTCTTGGTGGACATGTCCACATACTTGTCTCCAATACTGATGATCATGCCACCCAGAATTGCAGAGTCCGTCTGTAAGGAGGGGGGTTAATAAAATCATTAGATGAGCCGTTTCTTTTCACATTTGTAAAGTTAAATTTAACCACCTTGGCAAAATGTTACTCCTAAATGGTTTTAATCATAAGATTGCTGTACCTTTGTTTCCAGCTTGATAGTCTCACCCTTCTGTAGAAAACCTTTTAGGGCCACTTGCAGGTCAGCCAGATTAGCAGCATCGAGAGGCTGAAAGAAGTAAACAGTATATAAGTATGAAAAGTTTATGTAACAAAACAAAGTCTTACTAAGAACTTCAACATTTCATACCTGAGCAGTAGTGACTGAACAGAGGACCTCTCCACGGTGAGCACTCATCATCTTGCCAAATGCACCAATAACATCACCAGTTAGAGTAAGACGACCATTATCTGCCAAAACATCTGGACAAAAAAAGAAATCTCATTAGTCTGGGAAAAAAACAGAAGTCCAAAATGAAAACGAGTTGAAACTGCATCAAAGTTGAAAGACATAAAAAAGTATTTTTTCCCTTGCCTCTTCTCTTATTTATTTTTTTTGCCTGCCAATAAAAAACCTTAAAAAACCCCACATGTTTTAAAATACTGTGCCTTAAAAATGCAATTGCTTCTTTAAAGTGACCAACAATCACTTATACCTTTCTTGTTTCACTGCAAAAATTAAAATAGCAACAAAAATGTTTTACTAGAGGTACTAAGAGATGTTAATATTTGTTCATCTCAGTCTTATTAACCATACGGCTTCATTGTGGGTCTTAATTCCTAATCAGGCACATTTTTAAAGCTTTAAAAGCTTTGAAGCTTTTAAAACTGTGTAGATGAAGCTATAGTTAAAAAAAACAATAACAATTAAACCCAAGTGAATTAAAATTTTCTTTTTTAAATTAATGATTCTAAACACCAGAAGTTTTGATTGAAATTGAAACATTTCAGCTTGTAGTTGTAAACAACCATTTTGTAGCCATTTGACACTTTGGAAAATTTGTCTCTACGTTGACCACAAGTTTTTGCCTATTTATTGTTTTGCAATGCAATTAAAAATAGAGTACCAAGCTCTAGTCTTTAAGGCCCACCTTCCTTCCTACGTGTTTTGTTGTTGTTTTTATAGCTTTACCTGGAGTAAACGGTCTGGATTCAAAATGTTTAGCTAATACCAAGCAGGAGAGAGTAGATAGTTTGGGAGAAAAACAAAAGCCTAGAACTGTCCCTTGAGGATTGCAATTGGGCACCACATCAAAAGCATGAAAACATAAAAAGGATATTAAAAAAAAAAAAAAGAAAAGATGTAGCGCATAATAAAGTCAGAATAAGTGTCTAAACAAAAACATATACGATGGCTTTCTTAAATATTTTTTCCAGACTTCACAACAGTAAAAACTTACATTAAATCAAAATATATTTAGTGAAAGGAAATGTTTCCAAGAACTGGGCACATATATATATATATATGTATTACTTGTATCCACTATAGTGAGTGCATCTGTATTATATGTTTTTATTTATGCTATTGAAATAATGAAAAAAAAAAAAAAATATTCTCAATGAATACTTACTGATGAGATTGATAGTTAAAGGTGAGAGCTTAGCTTTTGCAAGTACATCACCGAAGGTCTTCAGTTTGATGCTGCGCTTGACATGGGGGTTCATTACAACACCAGACAGCTTGGGGTCCTTGATAAGGGCCTGAAAAAACAATATTACACACCAAATGTTGATGTTTCTGCATATTGGATATCTTCAAATTGAGTTAGAATGAATCACATTGATATTATTTAACCTTAACATGTATTTTAAACTAAATCAGGTAATTTAGTAGAACGCCAATTCAAAAGTAATGCAGTCTAAAAATAATAAAATAAATAAAAATTAAAAAAAATCCAAACATTGTCATTACAAGTGTTGGTGTTAACTCACAGACACTTTGCCCAATTCTTGTTCAACTTGGTCCAGTTTGTTCTGCTTGCTGGCGGCAGAGAACAACGCGGTGGCATAGCGGCCCTCCACTCCATACACCTGGATGGGTGGCTGAAAAAGTAAACAACAAAATTAATCAAGTAATTAAACGAATAACCCTAGCCCTTCTAATAAACGTAAAAGTGTTGATGGTTGGTAAAGCAACAATCAGTGTAATGGTAGTTACCTTAACCAGCTTTGCAGCGGGTCTGATCACAGACGTACTGAGCTGGCGAGCCTACAAACAAACGTAGTTTAATTAACAAATGCATTCATGTACACAAGAAAGTAAAGAATTGATGCAGGATAGCCGTGTTGGTAGCACGATTAACGAAGCTAGCTCATAGGCTAACAGGTTAGCAGTCATTCAAGAGCAACGCATCGTCTTCTCTCTTGTTCAACGTTTAGCGATATGTTTTAGTCAACTGAACTAACATAAAAGTTACTAAAAGGTGAATATCTAATAAGGAATTGACTTCAGCCAGCAGAAAGCATAAAAATATACGTTTTGTTTCGAATGTCGTACCTGCTGTCCTAGCATGAACGCTGCCATTTTCTCCTACAGCTGTCCAAGGTAGAGCAGCGAACTGCGCATGTGCACCAGAAAATGATCGTTGCATGGGTATTGTAGTTTCTGTGGCAGGGAGTTAAAAGACAGTCAAAGCACAGCAGTACCACCATGTATTTAAATATTTTAAAACATTTATATTTCAGAAATGTTTGGACTCAAACTTATTTAACTGTCAATTTTAAGGAAACATTTCATTGAGCAAAACATTTTTGTAAAATAAATAAACCAAAACCCTCTTTCCTTGTTTTAATTAACAAGCCATGCATTTATAGGCCTATTTTTTAAAAGTTATTATTACTAAAGAGAAGAACAACATATATATTTTTAATAGCCAAAAATTATTATACGACTTTAATGATACTATACTGATAGGAATACACAAGAGTTGAGTCTGTTGATTTAGAAACATTTAAAAGTTTTTTTTTTCAATAAAGGCCAATAAATTAGATCTCTGAGCACTAACTTTATTTGAAATAATATGCATTTAACTTGTGTTTTCTTTTTC
>NC_050521.1:16527776-16551031 GCF_002922805.2 Oryzias melastigma
AAAAAAAAAAAAAAAAAAAAAAAACTTCTCCATGCTTTCTGCACATTTTCATGTGACCATGTTTAATCCAAATTTGTCACTATTAATTCCCATTTTAAAGACAATATGTGTGTTTTTACTTTAGAACAATATTGGAACGAATAGTACGTCAACCACCTCTGACATGTTCCTTGGATCATCACTAGATGGAGACAAACACAGACTTAGTGATCAACTTTGATGAGATGCTCAGAATTAGTTAGAAACTCAGTCATGTAATGTGTACAATATTTTATCATTTCCTCATGATTATGAAAGTTTTTAAATGCAATTAAAACTTAAAATAAATTCAAGTGTTTACAGGATTTTCTTGGGGCTTTGTGGTGATATATTTTTGCAATAATTTATAGGTAACCTAATGTCCATGTGTCATTGACTAGAGGACGCTTTTAAGTTATTAAGGACCATGTGTGTATATTAGTCAGGGACATGTGAAAAAAACTCCAAAGTTTAAGAAGACATCAATTATTAACTGTCTGCACATCAAAACAACAGTAGTGCATCTAGATGGGCGGAAGTGGGGCCCAGTTCTCCTGAAAAATAAAAGCCCGATTTGAATTTATCAAGAATTTTCTTCTTTGGGACAACTTTTTGGAACCACTAGACAGTATATAAAAAACCTGTAAATAATTCCCAATCAGCAGTGAGAACTGAAGAATTATCTAACAAAATCCAGAGAGAATTTGACCTCAATGACTGAGAATCTTCATAGTCGTGACTTAAATAAGCATTTTATCCATTGCTTCACATATTAATTTTAAGTTTGTGGTTCTGATGTAATGAATGGAAGTGTATATGTATGAAATGGTTAAAATAATGGCAAATTTTGAACAGGCTAACTATTTTATTTTTCATGTAAATTGAGGCCGGGCTTTTATTTTGTTAACAAATGTTCTCGTCAGGCGGATATAGCCGCGTGTGGCCTCGGGCTATTTTCATGCTGTTGAATAAAAAATTAGCTGTCTGCAGCCTGTCAGGGACACTTTCCGCGGACTCTTGGAGCCCACAGCGCTGTAAGTATTTAGTTAAATAATCTCTCCTATTTGAGTTCGCAGATAATTAAAAAATATACAGATTTTAGTGTCCCGGACACCGTGGGAACAAAATAATTGTCGGCGTTTCTCCTGAAGAAGCTCGCTGATCCTTGGACGGCACAGCTGCACAGATGTTGCTCTTAATTAGCCTCTAAAATAAGAGCATCGCGTAGAAAATTGAAGTATTTTCGGAAATGTTCGTTTTATGTTTGATTTTTCATTAATTTGACCAGATGTGGAGACACCTCCAGGTACCGTCCAGATCTGACTGGTTTACGTCGGGTTGGACAAAAGCAGTTCCAGTCACAGTGCATGCTGTTCATGCAGTTACAGACAACAGATTTATCCCGTCACACATGATTCCAATAAATAAATAAATAAATGAAACAATTGCAGCTTTATTGGTTTTAATGTAAAAAACGATTAAAATGACTTTTAATTTGAAGGTGAACGTGTTGCCACGCAGGCTGCTGTTGTTTGACTGAGAGTGGGAGCAAAAAGCAGCTCAGGTTTATAGATCAAAGGCCAAATCAGTTCAAAGTCCATTTTCCTTTTATATCCCAAGGACTTATTTTGCATTATATTCGTGTTATGAGCTCGCGCTCTTAACGCACGTGCCCGGCAGCCTTGGCGCAGAGCAGCGATGCTTCTTTCTCGCCCAGAAACGAAGGCGTTTCATGGTAATAGGCGAGAAAACCCCGCCGAGTTTGACTCCTCTGAACTGCACAGATTTCAGCAAAGAACTGTTGTCTGGTTTGTTGTCAATCCAGCAGCCATCTTTGGTGCAGCTGCCTGTGGAGATTCCTGCAGCTGCATGCATGCACTGACTACAACTGGAACAAAATGTAAAAATCAAAACAAAGCATGCTGTCTAGTATGAATGATTGTGTTTCTTGCTGATATTTATAATGCATTAGGTGTGATTTGATTTCAAGTAGAAAGTGCAACTTTTAATGACATTTTTTTAAATTAAAAATAAACTAAAATATTGCTTGTTTTTCTATGAAAGTAAGCAAAAGGCTTTAGCATTTTTCTTCTTGAATGTCGGCTTTATTCTGGGGTTGCTTCTAAAGCAGGGCTTTGCAATTTGTTGCTTGACAGCCCATGTGTCAGGTCAGGCCATCGCCATAGCAACATTATGCTGAATTAGTGGCATGGCAGGCGAGAGAGGGGCATTGTTTTTCTCCAACAAAAGGGTTCTGATGGGAGGTTCCAGGTTCTCGCAAACGTCTTTTTTTAGTCAATGTAATGCATAGATGCACACAGCTGGGGTTTTAACCTGTGATTTTTTTTTTCTTTTTCTCAGACAAACATGGCTGCAGAGCTATCAACCTCCATAAACATCAAGGAACCACGGTGGGACCAGAGCACGTTTATAGGTCGAGCCAAACACTTCTTCACTGTCACAGATCCCAGGAACATCCTACTGACAAATGAACAACTAACACATGCACACAAAGTCATCACTGACTACAGGTAAACCGCCTCTAGAGGAACCATCAAATACTCTGCAAACACTGATGCACATGTCTGCTGCAGGGAAGGTGTCGTTTCTCCAGGGCTGACAGAAGACGAGCTGTGGAGAGCAAAATATATTTTTGATTCTGCTTTCCATCCTGACACTGGAGAGAAGATGATCCTGATCGGCCGCATGTCCGCTCAAGTTCCTATGAACATGACCATCACTGGATGCATGATGACATTTTATAAGTAAGGACGTTTTAAATAACAAATTATCTATAGGAAATTCATTATTCGGATTGAATTTCTGCAAATTAATTGAGCTGGCTAACGATTATTTTTTTAAAGAATAAATTCAAAATTACAATGTATTTCTTCACGTTTGAGTTTTTCAGTTTTTATAATATAAATTCTTTTTCTGATTGCTAAAAGTGTCTTCCATTCTTGCAGGTCGACTCCCGCTGTGTTGTTCTGGCAGTGGATCAATCAGTCTTTCAATGCAATAGTCAACTATACCAACCGGAGCGGCGACGCTCCGATAACAGTCAAGTGAGACTGAAAATGCAACACAGACACACGTTCCTCATTCAGAATTAATCCTTCAATGTCTGCGGGGGACAGTCTTTAACGTGACGTGACCGTTGCGCTCCTGTGTTTACAGCCAGCTCGGCACGGCGTATGTGTCTGCCACCACGGGGGCAGTGGCCACCGCTCTAGGACTAAACGCACTATCGAAGGTACTAGCCCATCTAACCCCAGTCTACGTCTCACTGAAGCTTAAACGCAGTAAATAAAGCTAGTGATGTCATACAAATAATCATGTTCTAATGCTGCTATTTTGTTGTTTACAATCCATTCTCGTTCTTGTAAAAAGCTTTCATGTTGTGCTTATTAATATAGAAATATAACTTTGTTTTATGCTGTTACAGCAGAGCATACTAAACAGCTTCTTCTCTCCTCATAGCATGTTTCACCTCTGATTGGAAGGTTTGTTCCATTCGCTGCTGTAGCTGCTGCTAACTGTATCAATATCCCACTTATGAGACAAAGGTAAGGGCCAGCTTTCCCCGAAGTACTCTTATTTTCTCTGTATGTTGACGCAAACATCAAATGTTTGCAGAAAAGATTTCACTGAATGGAAAAATAATAGTTTCCAGCAGACATGATCAATCAATCGGTCAACCAATCAGCTTTATTAATAAAGCACAAAAAGAAAAAGCAACTGAATTGAGTAAAGTATGACAACAAAAACACTAAATAATAAAACAAACAGTGTCAATAAAATGATAAAAGCAACATATCTCTTTAATTGTGCATCAGGATTTCTCAAATAGCTGAGAGATTTAAGCAGTAAACCACTAAAATATGAAAATCTAATTTGCAAAGGGTTTGAAAATTAGTCATTTTATTTTACTTGAACACTTTTTTTGACTATAAAAATTAATCAAGAGTAGAAGGCCTGAATCAGAAGTAGCAAAAAAAAACCCTCATTATGAAACTGCCCCCGCCAACATGTGACAAATGAACCAAAGTTCCTCCTTCGGTTTTGCTTGTCATCTAAACTGATTCATTTCTGAACAAACATGGTTCCCAATACTTCTTTTTAGTGAACCAAAACTCTTGCTTTGCATTATTGTTAAAAAAGTCCTTTTTTTTGATGAGTTATGCATTTTTTCTTTGAAGTCATGCTTCAGAATTTCATCTTTTAACAATAATTAGGAGTAATACAACAAACAACCATTTCTTTAGTTCATTGCTCTTTATCTTTAAACAGACTTTTTAATCTCTTAATGGATTTTTATACCAGTTTTTGGACTTATTGCTTCAACAAAGGCCATATTCACAAATCACCATCTCCCATTCTAATAAACAGACGATATAGAATCTTAAATGTCCATATGCGGGACTTCAGCCTCACCAAAATACAGAATTTTTTTGAGTTGCTGCCTTTTAGTTGATATCTTTAAAATTATAAGTATTAGGATGTTGTTTCTTTAAGTTTTACCTGCTCACTGAGAAATGATCTTTACTTTTGCCCTTCAGAGAGCTTCAACACGGCATTCCCATCACAGATGAAAATGACAACAGGTTAGGAGAGTCCACAAAAGCTGCACAGCAGGCGATCTCTCAGGTTGTGGTTTCCAGGATCCTCATGGCTTCCCCAGGAATGGGTATGAAAATCTTTATTTTTTTCACTTATGTCATTAGTTTATCTCCCCTTTTAACAGCAGGATAACAAATACATGTATTTTATGAGCTTCATGCTCAGTAAGACCATGCTTGTCTCCTCAGCTATCCCGCCATTTTTAATGAACCACCTGGAAAAGAAGGCCTTTTTAAAGGTAAGGACACTCAACCTGAAGAATATGACTGACTTTAACTATAACCTGGGAACTAGTTTGCTCTCTTTAATGATCATACATGAGTAAAGAAAAGTGCTGAGGCCACTCTAGTCTGGGAGTTCACCGCTGCTTTTGTGTCCTCATCAGTTTTTCTGCTCGGTCTTTTCAGAGGTTCCCATGGATGAGTGCACCTATTCAAGTCAGCCTGGTGGGATTCTGGTGAGTTGTCAGAGATGGCTGACCTGATAAACTCTTCGTCCTGCTTCACTTTAACTTCTTGTAGCAAAACATTCCGATCAAGTGATGAGACGCAATCCGACAAAAAGATAACCCTAACATGCACGCTCAATACACCAACTTCATAAACCATTTAAAGCCGTCTAAAAAGTTAAAATTTTGGGGAAATTAAGATTGCACTCTTGAAATACATTAACGAATAATTTAATAAATGAATAACAATAGCTGAACTATTATCAAAACCTATTCTGACCAAAATTGTAATGAAGCAGCCATTTTGAAATGAACAGCAAAAGCTTCTAGTGAAATGATGATTAACCACAGGGCACAAACCCCCAAACTATAAAGTTTGAAAAAGTGAACTATCCCAACAAGTAGGGCTGCATGATATTAGAAAAACCTGCGATATTAATATTGCAATGACAATATGACTTAGTTGCGAAATCAACAAGTACATTATTTTGATTTCACACCATCAGTTTTATTCAAATACATTCAATAGACCTTAAATTATTCTCCAAGTAACCCACATCTGCATAAGAGGCAAGCGTCTAACATAAAAGAGGTGCATCTGATTGGTCAAAAGCGAAAAAGGCTCCATTTAATTTGTTAAATACGTCAACTACTGTTAGATTGGTTTTACATTTAAGGTAACTATTTATCACAATTTAAGTCGTATTTTTTGATACATGTATTGCACAGGCTGAAATTTGTGATATATTATGCAGGCCTTGGAACAAGGACTTCCATGATTTTGTGCCTCTTGTTGCTTTGCCCTGCCCTCATAGTTCCTGGCCAATGACGGAAGAGATCTTTTGTCACATGCTTTGGTTCAAAACACAAATGTCTGGTTAAAAGGCTGTCTGAATACACACTCAAGTACAAGGTACAGGACTAGATCTGAACCAAATTAAGTGGACACTGTCCGAACCGACTGTCTGAATACTCCCTAAAAAAAGAACAGAATGGAACAGGTTGGTTTGTGACGGCTTTGTGCTCAGGAACTCTGTGATCTTAAAAGGAATGTTTGAGTGGAAGTCTGTATAAATCCCCTTCAGGCAGCAGTCGGTCCTTGAGCAGCACTGGAACTGTGTGGTCTAGTGACAAAAAAAAACAATCAAACACTTCAGAATGCAGACCGGTTCCTTCACGTGTGACCATTTCTCACTGAAACAAGCTAATAATTATTCTGAGACTGTAAGAATATTTGAAGGTTATTTTAGGAAATGAATCAAGGTCATTGTTATCCTTGTAATTAAAGTCTGTAGGACTGTTTTTGAGTAGAATGCTACTGTTACTACATAAATATTATCTTTGCCTTGCAAAGACGTTATTGTATTTCCTGTCCACATCCTCTCATGTCTAACCTTCTGACCTCAGCGTGACCATTCCACATGTGATTCCTTACTTTGTTAAAAAAATGACAGAATCGTGACTTGTTGCCAAAATGGCTCAAGTATTCATTGCACAAACCTGCTGTGATCGTGTCTCCTTTGGTCTTAAAGTTTCAAAACTTTTAGAGCTATCAGAGTTCACTTGTATGTATCTCTGAAAAACGTGTCTCCTTTTTCAGTCTGGTGTTTGCCACTCCTCTGTGCTGCGCATTGTTCCCACAGAAGAGGTTAGTGAAACTTGGAAACCTGACCCAGTAACACACTGGCTGAAAGGGCCTTATCGTCTTTCGGCTAAATAAATGAGGCTTTTGTTTATTTTTTTCTCTCAGAGCTTCACAACCTAACTTTTGATATATATTCCCCCACATCCAGCTCCATGTCAGTCAGCCGTCTGGAGCCGGAGCTGCAGGAGAAAATCCGGGCCAATCACCCTGGAGTGGAGAGAGTGTACTTCAACAAAGGGCTATGAGTGCACAGCCCCGCCACCCGTCCCACCCCCAACCCACAACCCAAACACTGCCATACGAGCTGCAGGCTTGGTTCTTTGCCTCCGTCAGCTTTCCTCATTCAGTGTGCCAAAGTTCAGTTTTGTTCGCACTTCCACCATCAAGATCCATAATTTGTTCAGTTTATTTTTTTTCTTATTGTGGCTGATTTTTAATAGAAATGCTAAAAAAAATGTTCCTGATTGACCGAGATTGGAAAAAAAAGCCTCTTTTTATGATAAATCCCTTCTTTATTAGTTTGTTTTTATTTTTGGTGACCCGTTTTAAGTCGCACATAATGAAGGTTAGCAGGCAAAGAGGATTATTGTAATGTTGCAATTAAAATGTTTTAAAAAATATTCTTAGAAATACATCAGAAATGTTTAGATTATTATATTCAGGGTTTCACAAAACAGGTGAACTCAGGAGCCACTTCCACACCTGGATAATGTTTTCAATACTCTACAGAGAATCCCACAGTGGTCACTGAAGTTGGAATATAAAAAATAAGCAAAAATAACCAATAAAAAACAGACCATTATTATGACTTTTTTTATTTTATTTAAACCAATTTAAAAAAACAAGTTATTAAATCAAATCTGGACACAAAAAAATCCAGGAAATGATTAAAAATAACAATTTGTGCAGATTAAGTTGCCACCTTTGAGTCATTTGTTAAATTATTTTTAACCATTAGCACTTCATTGCCATTCATTTATAAAGTAAACATTAAAAAGTCTTAAATGTGAAAGCAGTTGCCCATGAAATACACTTGTAAAAAGCTGATAAAAGTGTATAGAATATTAAGGTCAGAGCACGGTTTGGTCGGCTTGTTTTGAACTTTCCAATCAGCCAGATTGTAGATCAGTATTGTCCAAGACGAAAACCAGCTATTTACAAAGTGTTTTAACCCGTTTGTACTCTGCAAAAGCTGCAACAAACTAATTAGTCTGTTGATTTTCCAGTATTTTATCTCATTTGAATCTTATTTTTGCCAACACAAAAGAGTTAGTGGTTTCCTGGTTCTAATGAAACAAATGAAAGTTTTCATTTATCCAGTTTTTAGGATCTCCACCCTGACAGATGTGATGCTGCGACGGTGGTGGTTATTGTCGGTGCTATTTGACGACTTAGTGTTTATTCTGCTTTACAACCCTTAGCAAAAAGTAGTACACTTAAAGCTTCTTTTATGAGTATAAGTATAACAAGTCTACTATAGATCATTTACTGTAGTGTAGGAAGTACACTAACAGAACAATTCTTTAGACTAAATCGGAACTTTTTAAGTTGGTACATAAAAAGTAATCTTCAAGTATACTGAATCACTTGTAGTACATTTAAAGACTACTTTTTGTTAAGGGATAACAAAAGAAATTACTTTTTATAAGAGTGCCATAATAATCAAACACTCTTATAAAACTAACAGTGTTACATTCAGCGTTTGTGACAGAGCAATGTGATGTACCCCTCAATGTCTAACTGAGCCAGGAATTTCTAAATAGCTTTAAGTTCAACTACTAATTCTTGTTTTTTTTAGGAAATAATCCTACTAATATATATCTTAAATGAACATGTATGGTACTGTTTTGATGGTAGGTTAGCACATTTTTGTAATATATTTTAATGTATTATTTTGGGAGTGAAAAATCCAAATGATTTCAGAGATTATTAGTCATGGTTAAAAAAAAAAATAAATACAGACAGATTCATGTAACCGTGTCAAACTATATTTTTCAATGTCTGAAATAATATTTTAGTTTTAAACTATAATAAAATGAAAAACTGCTTCTGAAAATCAAAAGAACAATCTCTGGTATTGTGTTTTATCACTACATGGGTAAAGAGACGTGTACCTGCACTGGACGGTGTGGTGACTCTGTCTTCTGTTTCCTTTGTGTTGTAGTCTGTTTCAGTCAGCTGTGTGGACACACTTTGTGGTGTACATTTTGCTTTGGTGTGAAAGCTATCATTAACACGTGTCCTCTTGTTCTGCTGGTGTGTAAACAGAATTTCACATCATAATTCACCATTGTTGGACTATTTTGAAATCAGGGACAAAACACATTGAAAACACTGCATATATAAACAAATCAAAATTTGAATGCTTGATTTTAAATGTGTTTTGGAGGGCCAATCTGTATCGTATTGATCTGTGCTCTGTGTAATGCAAATGTTTTTTGTTTATTTTGTTGGAACACATCGGAAGCCTGCAGAAGTTGTTCTTTTTTTCCCATCATGCTGTGTACTTTGGGTTAAAGCTCTTCACTGATTCTTTAAAAATAATAATAAAAAAATGTTGATCTAAAACAAAAAAGCACAATCCTGTAACAGAAATCTTGAGATGTTCTTGAACTTATTAAACCTGCTAAGAACATAATGTACTGTAAAGCATGTTTTTGTGAAGCGTGACAGTGTCACCCTTCACAGACATAGTCAACCAGTTTTGGTATCTCTGTTGTTGGGGAAAAATAAAACATGTAATGATCACTGAAACAAATTAACAATTAAAAAATGTCTGCTTTTTCTTTTTATTGGTGGATTTTTTCTTTTTTAAATGTTACTTTTGCCATTTTTAGGTTATGTCAGTGAACATTCTGGGGCTTTTTTATAAGGGAGATAGAAAGGGCCAAACTTTTTATTCTCACTCAAAAATAATTCAGTAAATCCTTTGATTTACTAAATTAGATTTTAACATTTTCACTTTTGGAAAAATAAAATAATATCTATTTATACATTTATTTATCAAATAAGTTACCGTATTTTCCGGAGCATAAGTAGCAGTTTTTATCATAATTTAGCCAGGGGTGCGACTTATACTCTGTAAAACATGGTAAACCACAATCCCTGTCAATGTTTTTTATTAACTCCTATAATTTAGCTGTAGGTTATATTTGAGGGTTTTGCAGTACTATTCTCCAATGTAATGACAAGAATCTGGGAACCTGTTTATATTTGGCACCACAGCACCATCGTCTGATCTAAAGCAGGAATGACAAGCTTTCCTAAAAAAAAAAACGTTTTATTCTAAGGCACAAAATGTCCACAGAGCTGTGCGGTAGAGCAGACATGGCAGGCAGAAAATATATTTAAATTCAACAAAAGATTTTTTTTACAAAGAATAGCACCAAAAATAATGTTGAAACTTCATCTTCATCTTAAAAGCAGCAGGATAAACCGATGTCCTATCAAAGAAATTTGAAGTTTTGGCATTAAAAATTACTGCTAACATATGTGCCAGTGAGATTCAACAAATGTAATATACATTTTCTGTTTGCAAATCACCAACATGTTCAGCCCCTCATGAGATTAAAGCTTTTTTTTAAATAAAATATTTGCTGAATTTTTAAAAGCTTTTTCTGATTGTTGGCATCTTTTGGATTATAGTCCTTAATATGCTAATTATTTAATTAATAAGCAATAAAGTAAAAGTCATTGCAAAAGATGAAAATAAAATTGGAATAATACTTAAATATTTCTGAGTAATAGTCAACATCTGTATATTATTTTACTTAAGGAAAATGTATAAAAATATATTAAAAGTCTTTAGTTCCTCTGTTGCAAAGATACCTCGACTAAATGTGGACGGGATGGATGATCTTAAATCTGTTGAGACCCTTTCATTTCTGCACGGCTCAGTCTCTGTTTCAGCACTGAAGTCCTCCATGGCAGTGTGCGCTCAGCAGAACTCCTCCTCACACACAGACTCCTCCACCAGCAGTGAGTATTTGTTGAGCGATTGTTTGTCTGAGCGTAAGGAGTTGATGAAGGCGCGGCTGTAGTTGACGATGCGATCCAGCAGGCTCAGTTTTGGGGAGGGACGCCGCGCGACTCCCATGCCGATGTGAACGCTGACGTCAGACAGGCTGCTTTGTCGCTTGTTATGACCAAGTCTGGCCTCCAGCTTCTCAGCTGTGGGTTTAGTGTAACTATAGACAGGAGAAAAACAAGTCAAAAATATAGCAGCTAAAAGGCTGAAAACCAACTTCAACTTTCTTCTTACCATTTCAAAAGAAGAGAAGACACGACTACAGACACAGAGGAAAGCGCCATTGCAGCAGAGCCCATCCACGGTTCCAAGACCAGACCAATGGGCAGGAATACTCCTGGAGTAAAACTCATTGTTACTACACATAACTTTAGAAGAAGTTCTGCTGAAATGTATTCTGATGCACTAACCGGCAGCAATAGGAATTCCAACCAGGTTGTAGATGAGAGCAAAAACAAAGTTGATCCGAATTCTCTTTACCGTCTTTTTAGAAAGATCAATGCTGCCAACCACATCCAGCAGGTCGTTCTGGACAGGAGACGAGATGAACGTTTTAGCATGAAATCCCACCATGAAGATGAATTCACTCAAATTCAACACAAGAAAAATAAGATTACACACAAAAAACCGACACTTTCCAACCAACTAAAGCCTCTTTAGTACATTTTATTTTCTAGTTATGTTTCATGCTGATGTATTATGAGACAACAACAGTCTTGAGATATATATATATATTTTAAGAAAGACTTCAAGTGTGTAAGGAGCTGCCTAAGTTGTCCATTTTTTAAAATTTTGCTGAATTTATCAGATGAAAACAAGAGTGGAAGCAGCTATTTTACGTTAAATATTAATGTCACTAATCAGAAATGAAAAGAATCTTGACTATTTTTGTCATTTACTGTTTCCATTTGATTCACAAGAAGTTCAGATAATAAGTTTAGATGCTAAATCCCAATTCCATTATAAAAGGAGTAAATACATTTATACATGGAGTTCTAACACTGTATTTCTTCCAATGGTATCCCCAGCTTTTATTCCAAACATTATGCAGTTGGCTCGGCATGTATAAGTCAGAGGTGGATATTGGAGACTGGCATTTATTAAATTCCAGACAGAATGGTGATGGCTAATAGGTTCATTTTGTGGTGAAATTTGGTCAAGAAATGTAGACAACACCAGATGAACTTTTCCTGATTTATTGAAATGACGAGAACATTGTTTTATGTTCTGATTAGCAGTGACTGTTTCTTTTTTCTTTGAAGCATCATCAATCTCCGTATCAAAAACCCTTATCGCTTTCATGGGAATCGTTTTCCTGGAGACACTTATATCTTTCTGTCTTTGTTCAACTATCCATGTTAAAGGCAGTTCTTCTAATACATTGTTGGCTTTCTTTGAACTTCCTCTCTACAATCCTTTACATGTTGCTTCTTTTTCTGCAGCTGTCTTCTCAATATCACCCATCTGCTTGCACCATTCTCAGATACATTTAGGATTTACCCCAGAAATGTAGTGCAGATTCCTCACACAAATGTTCTTTGGCGTATGCCACCGCACAAGATTTATATCCTCAAACAAATGAGCGTTTCTTGACCATTACTACACTGGTTTTAAGAACGGTCACTATTTGAAACAGGCGTCTAATGTAGAAAATTAGAAACCGCCACAACTGGAAGATATATTGTAGCAAGACTTACCCTGATCAAGACCACATCTGCTGCTTCTATGGCCACATCTGTTCCGGTTCCTATGGCGATGCCCACGTCAGCCATGGCCAGAGCAGGCGAGTCGTTAACGCCATCTCCCACCATGGCCACTCTCTTTCCAGCCTGCTGCAGCTGTTCCACTTTGGCCACCTTGTGGGAAGGCAGCACCTCAGCAAACACCTTTTTGATTCCTACCTGGAAGACGATCATGAGAAGACTGGATGTCCTCAATGTACTATGTTTCACATAACATGAATAGAACATTTTTCTCCTGTCTTTAAATGAGGAACTTATCTGGAGATAAAAAAGACATAATCTCCCTCTGTCTGTGCACGAACAGAATAACAACAACAATCCTTTAGGCAACCTTCATACCTGTGCTGCAATGACCCGAGCTGTCTTACTGTTGTCTCCAGTCATCAGCACCACCTCCAGACCCATGTTGGTCAGCGTCTGGACTGCCAGCTCAGCCTCAGGTTTCACTGTGTCAGCTATGGCTATCATTGCACACAGCATATCTGTCCACAAACATCATTTTTTGGCAACCGTTTCTTTATTTCTTAAGGTTTCATGTCAGATACAGTAAACTCACTGTTCACAGCTACTAGAACAGCAGTGCGTCCTCTACGCTCATGCTCCGTCATGGCTTCATCAATCTCTGCTGTGATTTCCAAGAAGTTTCTCCTCATCCACTCCCTATTGCCAATCAGGACGACATAGATGTCTGTTGGAACTGAACCTGCAGGACAAGCGGAGAAAAACGTTTAACATTAAGTACAGTATTATTAGAATGGTAAACTGGCTGTTAAACCATATGCTACATACTCAGTGGCTGTGGATCCATGATGAGTGGATGGGAGCTGCTGGACGTCCGTGTGTCACTGATCTGAACAAGCACGCTGTTGCGATGGTTATTGTCCTCACTGTCACTGTCGCCCTGCTTCAGAACCGTCTCCGTATTGCTGACCTGACATCGAACGCCACAACCCGGGACCGCTTGAAAGTCCGTGCACGTGCCAAGAGACTCTGTGCCAAGCTCCTGCATAAACACCGTTATAAAAATGTGAACTCTAATGACTGTGTGACAGTCCTTAAAGAGTAAGAGGGGTTAAACATCACAGAGAAACTAACCTGTTTGCAGTACTTGGTGATAGCTGCTCCTAGAGGATGTTCACTGTTGTTTTCGGCTGTGCCCACAATGGCCAGCAGACGAGAGAGAGGCATCTTGTTCCCCTCCATCACTGTTTTGACTTGGACAACCTTTGGAGCTCCATATGTGATGGTGCCGGTTTTGTCAAACACTACAGCCTGGACCTGGATGTAGAAGAAAACATAGCTTTAGAAAATAGGAACTTTTAAAAAGTAGTCTTATTATTAAAGGTTCTTTTACTAATTATTTAATTAAAGCAATCTAGTGTATGTACAAATCACACACTAGGGGCCACGACCATGTAATTTTTTTAAAAAATGTACACACTTATGATTGGAAGGGTGCAGAAAGTTGTACTATCTGTTCTCTTATAGAAATGGTAAACGTGATGGACAACCATTTGGATATTTCATGTCAGATTATAACAAACACACCTTATGCGCCATTTCAAGAGGCTCTCCTCCCTTTATCAGAATGCCGTTTTGGGCTCCTACCCCCGTGCCCACCATCACAGCTGTTGGCGTTGCTAAGCCCAGACAACAGGGACAGGCGATGCATAATACAGTTATAGAAGTCTGAAGTGCAAAGCGAATCACTGCCTCGGCTGTAGAAATGCTCTCGTCATAACCCTGCAGAGAGGAAACGGTTTCAAACTAAAATTGATTTTACTTCAAACAAAGAAAATGTGTAGAAACAAAAACATTGAAGCAAGATCAAGTAGTTACATTTATGTAAAATTATTACTCAGTACTGGATTGGACTGCAACCAAAAGTGGGCACAATCCAGTGCTTTTGTGTACCGGATCCAAGTTCATGTCAATACAGATGGCTGTGTCAGAAAGAAACACTGAAGCCAAATCAATTGTGGAAACCCCAAACATAACTCATCGTGGATTGGTTGCAATCCAGGTTAACAACGACTGCCACCGGTGCTCTTGACCTCTACTAGTTTGTCTTTTGAAATTGGAAAACTGTTTGTCAAACAGAGAGAAGAATTTCAAAGGAGTGTTTGTAGGCAGAGAGATAAGGAAAGGCAATAGTATAGGACTTGTATTTGGAACTTTAAATGTTGGGACTTTGGCCGGGAAAATTAAAAACTTGTATATAATGGAAGAAAGAAAGGTGAATGACCTTATATAGATTGGGAGCATGTTCAATCTGTTTTATTAAGGTGTGGATGGAAAGAGGAAAGGAGTAGGAGTGATCTGAGGGTGGAGTTTGCCAAGAATGTTGTAGAGGTAAATAGAGTGCTAGAGTGATAAATCTGCAGCTGGAAGTTCAGGGTGTGATTTTGAATGTTGACAGTGGATATGCCTCTCAGGTATGTTGTAAGACAGAAAAGGAAGAGAAATGCTGATACATTACTGTGGCCAGCTCAAAAGGAAACATACAGAAGGCAAACAAGTTCAATTCTGGACTGAGAAATGATGTTAAAGTGCTCAAAAAAACTTACTGGAAAGTATTTTGTGACAAGAGAAAAGTCCAAAAATCCAATGATAATCCAGACGATCAGTGTAAGCACGGAAACAGCAACAATAAATGGCACAAAGTAGCCACTGATCTTATCTGCATACTGCTGGATGGGGGCCTAAAACAGAACACACACATGTTCAACCTCTGCAGAGAGCTGCCCTCAGTGGTGATATGATACGTCCATAAGTCACACTCCACAATCTACCTTTGAAGTCTGAGCCTCCTCAACAAGTTTAACAATCAGAGACAGTGTGGTGTCCATGCCAACATGAGTAGCACTGACCAGCAGAGAGCCGTTCTGATTAATGGAACCTGCAATGACTGTGCTTTCCGGCTTTTTTGTGACTGGCATGGCCTCACCTGAAACGAATGAGCAAGAACGGATCAGAGAAACATTATTGACAATTTTCTAAGGAAAGCTCTACAATCCTGCCTGTCCTTGGTTTAAAAGACCATGTTTTATACTCATTGTTTGAATGCCATGCAATGCTATAGGTTTTAATAGTCCTTGTGTTTATCTTTAAGGTGATTCCAAACTTTACCACACATTAAAAATATTTCAACACCAGAAATGTCAAGATCCTCTGTTACTATATCAGTAATATTGGATTAAGTTGCTTTATTTAAACTTGAAACTTTTAAAAGGAAATTATGATAGCAAAAGAAATAGGGAGACTACAAAGGGTTTGTAGGAGAGCTGAGCGAACATGGGGTAAAACAAAGTTAATTATCCTCCATCAAATATTTAACGGAAATGTTTATTCAATAGAAAAGTAATTAAAATAACAATATGACAACATTTAATGAATCCCAAAATAACCAAAAATGTCTCATTTCCAATAACCCATTTGATTTAACTTTTTTTTGTCAATATAACACCCTTTCAGCTACAAATGGAAAGAAGTGGCAGTCCAATTCTTAAGTAAGACTGAGATTGTAATTAAATCACTGTGTTAAAATTGCACTTGAGTTTTTGAGTAAAAAATTTTGTATTTAGGTAAAGGGTTTTCTAGGTGAAGTTGATGTGATTTTGAAAACACATAAGTTATCCTGAGTTGGAGGTGCGATCTATCTACTGATTCTGTTTTAAAATTATAATAAAAATGTCAGTTAATCTCACCTGTGATAAGCGATTCATCAGCCATTGAATATCCCTCTAAAACCCTCCCATCAACAGGAAACTTCCCTCCAGGAACAACTTTCACCACATCACCGCGCTGCACCAGCTCAACGTCCACCTGCTCCTCACTGAACATACAAAACATCAGGTTGAGACACCTTAAAGACTAGAATCATTATGATTTGTCAAAACCCAAAAATCTTCGCAACTTCTTTGTATTTTTTAGGTTGTTTAATGTGTTTAAGTGTTGTAATTTGCAGCAGTGATAAGATATGTTTGTGTGATCAGTGTGGAGAACAAGGAGTACCTGAGGATAAGATTGTTGCTGCCAAGAGTGACCACTGTCGCTTCTGTTGCTTGTAAAGACATTAACTTGGACAAAGCTTCAGAAGTTTTACTCTGAAGAACAAAACAAAAACAAAAAAAAACATTTTATTTGCCGTTTCTCTGATCAATAACTTTATTAAATAAAAAAAACATTACGTAGATATCCAGTACCTTAGCTATCTGTTCCAGCCAGCGACCCAACGAGATAAACACAAAAAGCATTGGAGGTGTGTTGAAAAAAGTGATGGGATTGACTTTTGCTTTTTCTGCCATGGCCACTAGTAGGATGACGAAAGAGTAGCTAAAAGCTATTGAAGTAGCTAAAACAATGAGCACATCCATGTTTGCAGACTTGTGCTTAAGTGCTTTATAGGCTTGAATGTAGAAGTAGCGACCTCCAATAAACTGAGAAGACAAAAAAAAAAAAAATGCAGAAAATGATGTATTCACTGAGACAAAAACACCTCTAACCAGCTTCACATGCTTATTAGAAATAGCACAAAAAATGTCTTTATTGTGCAGCCATTCCTTAAGTTTTACCTGTATAGGCACACAAAAAATGAAGGAGAGAAAATTCATGATTGAAAGGCCGGGGAAAAGTTGTCTCTCCAGGAACATGGTGGAGTGGCTATGGTTCCGGTCCTCGACTGTAGCGTTGTGGTGGTGTGAAACGTTCATGTGGTGGTCCATAACCATCATGTAGATCATCATTCCCATCACAGGAACACAGAAAACCAGGCTTACAAGGAAAGATTTCCTCCATCTGGGAGACGGGAAATAACTGAGTTAAAAACAGTTTATTTTGTGAATTAATTATGATGGGGAATGTGCAAAACAATTGTACCTTTAACCATATCTCTATACTTCCATCAATTCACTCCTTTCCTTCCCCTCAACTGGGAGCAAGTTTTAGTGGCAACAGTTTAGGCAAAAATGCCCAGACTTGGGGGATTTAAAGATGGTCCAAAACCAGCCAAGAGACGCAGTCTCCCCATCAAGTCTTGGAGTTTCCCCAGTGTCTCCTCCCAGTGAGACATGCCCAGATCAAGATGCCTGAGACACCTCAACTGACTACTCTCTCAATGTGGAGCACTGGCTCAACAACAACCTCTCTCCAGGTGACCGAGATTCTCACCCTATCTCTAAGAAAGTGCACAGTCACCCTGAGGTAGAAATCTATTTCAGAAGCTTGTATCTGGAACCTTGTACTTTTGGTCATGAATATAGGTGAGTATTGGAACAAAGATCAACCAGTAAATTGAGAAGTTTGCTTTCTAACACAGCTTCTTCTTCAACACAACAGACTGGAACTTGACCTTATGAAAACACAGCACCAATCCATCCTTTTAATCTCATGCTCTGATCTTCCCTTACACATGAAAAATACCCTTAAGATACTTAAACTCATTCACCAGATGCAGCACCACTCCACCCATCCAGAGAAGAGAAATTAACTTTAATCCATCAAGAACCATGACCTAAGACTTGGCTGTCCCAACCCTTGTCCCGGCTGCTTCATACTTGGCTGCAAATTGCAGGTAAGTTAAGTCAACAAGACAGCATCATCTGCAAAGAGCAGAGGGAAAACCCTGTGGTCCCCAAATCAGACTCCTTATGGCCCCTGGCTGCACTATAAATTTTGTCCGTAAACATTACAAACAGAGTTGTGATAGAGGTCAGCCCTGCTGGAGTCCAACATGCACTGGAATTAAGTCCAACTTACAACTAGCAATGAGAACAAAGCTCCTCCTTCGGTCATAAAGAAATTGAACAGCCCTTAGTAAGGCTAATTACTCACAGAGCACCCTTCACAGAAAACCACAGGGGACACGGGCAAACGCCTCCTCCAAATCCACAAAACACACATGGACTGGATGAGCAAACTCCAATAAACCCTCCAGTATCTTATGGAGAATATAGAGGTGGTCCACTGTTCTACGACTAGGATGGAAAACACACTTTGTTTCTGAATCAGGGTTTGACTAGTAGCCAAACTGAGTTCTCCAGTACTCTGAAATAGACTTTCCCAGGGAGGCTGAGGCGAGAGATTGCCTGGTAGTTTGAACACACATTCTGGTTCCCCTCACTAAAAAAAGAGAACCACCACCACCCCAGTCTGGCAGTCCAGTGATACTGTCCCCAACTACTTTGCAATGCCAAAATGGTTGCACCGCATCCAGAGACTTGATTTACTCTGGGTTGACTTCATCCACCCCTCTGGAGCCTTACCACTGAGGAGCTCTTTGGCTACCTCAGTGACTTTATCTGAGTGATGGATGGTCCTACCATAGATACCAAGCCTCATCTTTTTCAACAGAAGGGGTGTCAATAGAAATGAGGAGTTCCCTTTTAATGCACAACAATATCACCTGCCGAAGTCAACAGCTCTCTACTTTTAACAAAACTGTGCCTGGCAGAAAACTGCCAGTGGCAGAGAGTTGTGGTAGGGCCCAGACCATACATGAAGGTTTGCCAGACTTAATATAGCTGGTACCTTTCAACCTTTTGCAGAGGCTCAGACTCCTCAACTGACAGAGAGGTGACCTTCCTTACCCAAAAAACAGACACCATGATGACAGGTTGGACAGTCCATCACTTGCGCCCAAAACACATTGCACTGCTCCCTTTAGATCTCCCCTACAAGTGGTGGGCCCATACAATATTTTACAACATTGAAACTTCAAACATGACTGAAAACTACATGCTTTATTAGTTCAACTAGAGCCAAATCCATAAAATGTATCAAGTCAAATAAAAATAAAGTTAAAGTGATGTACTAATTAATGAAAAAAAACGCTAAAGAGAAAATGTTTCTTACTGCCGGATCTCTTTGCTGTGGTCAAGGTGACTAGCAGACCGATCTTTCTTCACAAAAGAAGCTTTAAATCCCAGGTTCTACAAACAGACTTTAGGTCAAACTTCACATCTTCACCATGTCTGGTTTCAATGTGTGTTATTTGAAACTATGCAATTGCAATAAAAAACAAATGTGAAAATCAAATGTTGAGAAAAAAACAAAGCAATAAACCTCAATCAGCTTGATGATGTCTCGTGGTCCTAAAATCTCAGAGTCAAACTTAACGTGTGCTTTGTTGGTTGCCAGGGCAACAGATACATATTCAATCCCCTTTTCCTTCATGAGATTAGATTCAATTTTGTGAACGCAAGAGGCACAAGTCATCCCCCTGATCTGAAAGGTAGAAGGAAGTAGGAATCAAGAAGGTCAAAGATACTTTTTAAAAGTACATGAAATGAATGCCTTCTTATTTAAATTTGTTTTATTAAAAGCATAAATGGAAAGCACTGCCTCACCACAAGCTCCAGGTTTCCATTGGATCCTTCATAGTTCTCCATGACAGAAGCTGTAAAGCCCAACTCTTTCACACACTCAACTATTCTCGGAGGGTCGATGACTTTAGGGTTATAACGCACCTCTGCTTTACTGGCCATTAACGCTACTAGAACAAAGTAGATCCCTGCAGAAGATGTGGATTTCAACAACCAGCGGCAACAATTGATTTGATCAAGATTAAAAAAAATCTTAAAAAGAAGAAGCTTTGTTTTCTTTCAGACCTGGTTCGTTCTTAAGGTTTCGCTCGATGTTTGACACACAAGAGGCACAGGTCATCCCTCCAATCTGGATGTAACATTTAGAGTGTGTTTCCTCAGTGGATCCTTGATGAGCCTCTTTGGGATGGTCTTCATCTAACTCCTTCTCTTGATCAAGTGCTGTACTTGCAGATCTCGCAATATTGGGCTCAAGCAGAGAATTGGTCTCTGATCACAAAACAAAGTGCATCTCATGGATAAACTGAAGCAACATGAACATTTTTTAATCTACTTTTAAAGCTTATGGCAATATTTTGGCATGACAATGCATTTGAATTTTTGAACAAAGTAAAAAAAAATCAATTTAGTTCTCTTATTCCGCTTACCAAGTAGAAATGCATCAAAGCCCATGTCCTCTACTGCTTCCCTCAGCTCCTCTGGGGAGGTCAGGAGGGGGTCATACTCAAAAATCCCTTGGTGATCTGCCAGTGAGACCTGTGCTGATACCACGCCTTTTCTTTGGGAGATCATACCTTCAATGGACTGCACACAGGAGTTGCAGGTCATCCCTTCAATGTGAATACTGACAGTAGATACCAGAGGCTGGGTAAAACAAGGCTGCAAAGATGCAGGTTTGGCCTGAGTTACACATGCAGACAGTGCAGGTGTAGAAGTCAGCGGGTTAGAAGATCCTGAAGCTTCAACCTTAAAGTTTCCTGGAGGCAGCGCCTCAATCGCTCGCTGCAGCTCAGTAACTGACACCTTGTGAGGATCATAGCAAATTGTAGCCTGTTCCTTCTCAAGAGAGACCTCCACGGATGAAACACCAGGTAGCAATGAGACGTTGTCTTGAATGTTCACTACACAGGAACGGCAGTGCAAGCCTTTTACCCCGAGTACTACAAGGGTTGTGTCTATGAAGACTTCTGTCTCCTCTGATGGGTCTGAAGGTGAAGTCAGTGTTGGTTTTTGAGAATCAGCAAACCGCTCAATGTCTCTGATGGACAACTGCAGCGATTTAGGCTTGGACTTCACTGACGCCTTAAATCCAGCAAAAGCTATTTGCTCAATGATGGACTGGTGGGTAATGAGGTATGGCGTGTAGATGATTGTGGCTTCTTTAGACTCCAAAACAACTGTAGGGAGAAAATAAAACTATGTTAAAACAAAGGAGGAAAAAAGTCAGTTTTTTGTAAAAGCATTCTTTCTTAGATTTGTTTCTCCTAGTTTCACTTATCACCTTTTTTAATCCTAATACATAGATTTCAACAATATTTCTGACCTAAATACATCTTTATGTAGTTGTAGTAATCAACTGCAAGATCTGGGATCTTTAATAAGGTATTTTTACAAATTCAGTATACATTTTTTTCTAATGACAACATAAATACTTTAACACAGTGGAACATTAATCATCAACATGTATAAAATATTTTTTCATAAACAGACACAAATGAGATTACAGATTAAATTAGTTTATGTACACTTAGTGCGCAATTATTGGGGAAGTTTTAATTTTGACTATATCATCGTTTTATAATATTTTCCATCTGCAAACTGTATAAACTTTTGAATTGATTTGAGAGAGTGTGTGGCCTAAATAGATCAAAATCCTAAATCAAGGTGTTTAGAATTATAACGTGGATTCTTTTCCCCAGGAACAATGGGTAAAAAAAACTGATTCTGAAAAGACAACTCTGTGTGACAACTAATAGGACTTTCCTTTATATCCTCCACTGCATCCTACCTGGAGTGTCAGGAAATACAAGGTGTGCAGTTCTCAGATACATGGCCAAGGTAAGAAAGGCTGAAACCCGACCACCTCTGAACAAGTTGAAATGTTTTCAAAAACTTTTTTAAGGTTTATTAATGAATTTGCAGTTAGTCTCATATTCTTTGAAATTAAACAAGTGAGATTGAGAAATCTTTGATTTCCATTTAGCTGCTTTATAATTTTGCACACAGGCACATGAGAAATAAGGGTAAGTTACCTAGAGTGTGCAATGAGCTTAAGTGTGGGATCTTGGGCAAGATCCTTTGCGCTTTTGACAATATAACCACAAAAGGGCCCAAATCTGGGTCTCTGTGTGCTGGTCTATAAAAATCACTGCCAAACCACCTGTGCAAAGCAGTAAAAGCTACTTCACTGTGTCGACTCCTGACAGAATAAGCCGAACAACAGTTTCAACGATAGGAACAACACTAATAGTTGCCTAATATAAGTGTACATGCAGATATTCTCTCAAAAAAAAGGCAAAGACTTCACTTTTACTATCTAAATGTCCAGCATTGAGAGTTTGTAAGGATTTTGTATTAGCCAATAACATTGTATTAACAATGTAAATCCTCAAAAGTAAACCAAGTACATCACCTTTGACCTTTTGAATTCCGTTCAGTTTTCCAATCTTTACTTCAATGGTGATGACGCAAGAATGACAAGTCATTCCTTCGATGCGCAGCTTCAAAAGTGCTACTCCATCGTCTTTCTGCTTAGATGGACTAAGAGTTTGGACGTCTGTGAGCGTTAGACTTTCCACTACTTTACTTAGCTCCTGTGGGGAAATCAGGGAAGGGGCAAAAGTGATACTGAGGCCCTTCTGGGAGGGGTTCTCACAAACATCCAGAATTCCTTTGATCTGTGAAAGTTTCTCCCGAGCTTCCTGAAGGGCTGCAGGTGCCAGAGCCGATGTGGGGATCAGCTGGGTTCCTGTAGATACCGCTGTGGTCGTGCTGCCATCTGGTAAGCTTGATTCAAAGCCCATGTCTTCAATAGCCTCTGTCAGGGACTCAGGGCTCTGTTGACCCTGGTCAAATATCAGGGTGGCAGTCTTCTGCTCCAGAGACACCTTCACATAATTATTACAAAGGCTTGTTAGTGGGACAGGATGAAAAGCTCTTAGTCTTTGAAAGTCTTAAGTATATTATTTCTGCATGATGACCCCTTAGTTCTCCGTCTTGAGCAAGAAAAAGACATGTGACACACTGAACGGATCACCTGACTGGCATAAGCAGAAACACAAAAACTAATGGAATTTATAAATCAGTTCAGAGCTGAAAAGAGACATTTTTAAGCATGAGAACAGAAACTAGTTATTCCATATTTTGGGGAAAAAAATAATTCACTCCTGACACAGCTAACAAAGATCAACAAAAACATCCAGAATTTGAATAA
>NC_050521.1:16552639-16573449 GCF_002922805.2 Oryzias melastigma
AAATCACTGCCAAACCACCTGTGCAAAGCAGTAAAAGCTACTTCACTGTGTCGACTCCTGACAGAATAAGCCGAACAACAGTTTCAACACTAGGAACAACACTAATAGTTGCCTAATATAAGTGTACATGCAGATATTCTCTCAAAAAAAGGCAAAGACTTCACTTTTACTATCTAAATGTCCAGCATTGAGAGTTTGTTAGGATTTTGTATTAGCCAATAACATTGTATTAACAATGTAAATCTTCAAAAGTAAACCAAGTACATCACCTTTGATCTTTTGAATTCCGTTCAGTTTTCCAATCTTCCCTTCAATGGTGGTGACGCAAGAATGACAAGTCATTCCTTCAATGCGCAGCTTCAAAAGTGCTACTCCATCGTCTTTCTGCTTAGATGGACTAAGAGTTTGGTCGTCTGTAAGCGTTACACTTTCCACTACTTTACTTAGCTCCTGTGGGGAAATCAGGGAAGGGGCAAAAGTGATACTGAGGCCCTTCTGGGAGGGGTTCTCACAAACATCCAGAATTCCTTTGATCTGTGAAAGCTTCTCCCGAGCTTCCTGAAGGGCTGCAGGTCCCAGAGCCGATGTGGGGATCAGCTGGGTTTCTGTAGATACTGCTGTGGTCGTGCTGCCATCTGGTAAGCTTGATTCAAAGCCCATGTCTTCAATAGCCTCTGACAGGGACTCGGGGCTCTGTTGACCCTGGTCAAATATCAGGGTGGCAGTCTTCTGCTCCAGAGACACCTTCACATAATTATTACAAAAGCTTGTTAGTGGGACAGGATGAAAAGCTCTTAGTCTTTGAAAGTCTTAAGTATATTATTTCTGCATGATGACCCCTTAGTTCTCTGTCTTGAACAAGAAAAAGACATGTGACACACTGAACGGATCACCTGACTGGCATAAGCAGAAACACACAAACTAATGGAATTTACAAATCAGTTCAGAGCTGAAAAGAGACATTTTTAAGCATGAGAACAGCAACTAGTTATTCCATATTTTGGGGAAAAAAATAATTCACTCCTGACACAGCTAACAAAGATCAACAAAAACATCCAGAATTTGAATCATTTCCTGTTATTGGAACGTTTGCATCGACCTGCTGTCACAGCCTTTGCAGAAGGCAGAGCATGTCTGGGACACACAATTACATCAACTTTCCATTAAACCTCAGCCTGAGGGGTAAACACACAATAATCAAAACAAAAGAGAATCTTCATTTGCAATTAAGCCGTCTCTTTTAGCAAGTTTTTTATAGTAAATCAAACTGACCGGACCCGAGGGGTAAGAATGTCAAATTAATCTAAAAGGACGACGGGGAAATCTGGAGAACTAAAAAAAAGCCATGGCATGGCACCTAATTTTAAAATACACAAGTGTGTAAAAACAATTGTAAAAAACACAACAGGTCCTGTCCTCATGGGGAAAGTGCAAACAAAAGCTTTTTAGTCAGGAAAACAAATAACTGTATCTCAAAACAGAACTAAAATTGCTCAGTGCCAAGTGCTTATCTTTGCATGCAAACACTGCACTTACCCTTATATGTATGACTCCAGGAAGAGACCCAATCCGCTGTTCTATGGACTGAACACATGATCCACAAGTCATGCCCTCCACTTTGAGAGCAACTGAACACAGATTCACTTTCTGTGTCATTATGGTTTTGGCTTTGAAAGAAGAAAAAAAATTTACTTCATTTTCGGTTGAGTGGTTAAAAACAGGACAGGGTTTTCTGACATTTCATTCATTGTTTAGAACAAAAAAATCCCCTGCTGTAAAACAGGAAAAACTGGAAATGTTAGGTAAAATTTACACATGACATTATTTGTTACCTTCATAGAAATTAAGAAGGTGCCATCGAATGCGTGTTGTATAAAGAATATAGATTTAAAAAGTGAAAGAAAACAAAATAATAAAATAAAAATCTTACCATTAGTTTCTGATATTGAAATAATCCTTTTGGCTCACTTACGATAGCCTCGGGCTACCCGACCAGGAAGTTCTCAAACATCATATTTTTATCCTAAGATACAGTAAACCGAGTAAAAACAATTCACCCGGTTTATTAAACAGCTTTAATAACATCGTTGTTTAGCCGTTTTCATAAACTTCAGCTCTAAACTTCCTCCTCTCATGCCGA
Source organism: Oryzias melastigma (assembly GCF_002922805.2). NCBI lineage: Eukaryota > Metazoa > Chordata > Actinopteri > Beloniformes > Adrianichthyidae > Oryzias > Oryzias melastigma. The sequence goes on from NC_050521.1 coordinate 16,554,780, forward strand.
CGACACCAGCCGGCGACTGAGCTCTAAGTATGGCAAGCGAAAGGTATCAAAAATCTTCATCCTCTCGCGGCGACTGAGCTCCAGGGTATGGCAAGCAAAATAAACAAATAATCTTTACTCTCTCTAGCTACATTCACACTGAAAACGTGTTGTGCAATTAAGAACACACTACGTACAATTTCATGAATTTGCATTTAGGAAGCGGCAGGGAGGGGCTTCTTCTTCTTTTGTTTTTCTATTGTTTGCTAGTTTTTTGTCACCCGGAGTTGGAAAAGGCTTGGTGTGAAATGTAATTCCGGCTGGGTACAAATGATTAATTTCTCCTTCATGATTATGTTTATGACAGTTGACACTTCTCTATTTTGAAAAGGACAATATCCACACATCACTATCAAATCGGAGTCCCTGATTGGTCAAAGTTCAGCTGTTTGACGATCAAGTAGTTGAAAGTCCAGCTGATTGAACTGTTGACTGTATATACAGGTCTGGACTGAATGACCCATCCTCCCTCGCATTGCAATAGGAAGTAACGTACATCTGACTTTAGTAGACTGGGTGTATATTCCTAAAACAGCTGGCCAGACGTTTATAAGAAACAACTATCAATTGGAGACAGGCTTTCATTCCATAGCAGACAGAATGGGGATGGCTAATGGTTTTATTTTGCTGGGAAATTTGGTCAAGAAATGTAGACAAAACCAAATGAACATTTCAGGATTTCTTGAAATGACAAGAAAATTGTACTGTTAAGATTAGCACTGACTGAGAATGTTTATTTTTGTCTTCGGTGAATAATCCTTGTTAAAACTAATACTTCTATTTCGTTGTTACCTTTCTTTGTACCTCCACCAGGCAACCGTTTGCTTGTTGCTCCTTTTTCTGCAGCCATCTACTCAGTGTCACTAATCTGCTTGCGGCATTCTCGGATGCATTTAGGATCCACCCAAAATGTCATGCAGATTCCTTTCACAGCTCACTGAGGATATCTGGTTCCAACATGGCAGCTGACTGTCTTCACTTGGTTGGAATACAAAGAAAGTAATTTTCTATGGGTAATGTCACACTCGCTCTGTCCAGTTCTCTATGTACAGTCAATGGGTTGAACTTTCATTGTGTGTTAAGTGTGGTTAGTATGTAGAGACCAAAAATTGACTTAAAAACTTGAATAGTGACATGTAAATGCAAGGGTTTAAACATGGAAACTTGAAATACTAATGTTTACAAAGACTTTTCATTGAAAGTAGCTGCAAGTTGCCAAGGCCAGAGTGAATGTACAGTAGCTTCATGTCAACATGACCACACAGGGACTGAGCCACAGCACCATCTTCAGGTCAAAAATTGACATGACAGTTTTTTTTTTGCAAAAGCATTTTATTCTAAGGCACACAATTTCCAAGATCTATGCAACAGAGCAAACATGGACAGCAGGAAAAGAAATCCAAAGTCCTGTGGACGTTTTAAGAAAGCATTGCACCAAAAAAAATAACAAAACTTTATATGGCAGGATGTGACTACTACAGATGGAAGAAAAGCAGCAAGATAAACCGATGTCCTATCAAAGGAGTTTTACATTTTGGCTTGAAAAACATACTGCAAACATATATGGCAGTAAAGTCCATGACTGGAATACAATTTCTTTGTATTTGTTGTTCAGTAACATGTTCAGCCTGTAATGTGTTTAAGGCTTTTTTGATCAAAGTAAAATCCTAAAAAACACAGATACAAAGACATTTGACTTACTACAAAAACACTGTCAAACATGTCTTATATATATATATATTTGCAGCATCATAAAAAATACATTGGCCCTAACTTCTGTGTGCAACAGACAGCAACACAATCACTCATGTGACAACTTCAAAGGTTATCTTTTCTTCAAGGGGATATTATTTTTAAACTTCACTTTTTGGACTATAACTAGTAAATAGAGAAATCTTTGGGATTTTTTTTTTTTTACTTTTCCAAGTTGAGTTTCCAATGTTACTTGTCCAGTTAACATCTGCTACAGAGGCTGTGTTCTGCACCACCACCAGCTTTTAGTTTGTTACGTAGCGTCTTTGGGATGACGATCCTTAGTGTGCTGAACATTTGCACAGTGAGCCATAAACTTCAGAAGACAGAAAATCCAAACTGGCGTTTAAATTAACAAAATCATCACAAAGGATAAAATGAGAAAAAAGATAAATAATACTTTTATAAATATTTCTAATCAAGATTATACAACTGTGTTTCAACTTCAAGGAATATTCGTAAAAAATATATATATATATTGAATGTTTTTAGATCCTCTCTCTGCTTCATATCTTTGGACTGATGTTGACGATTGTAAAGGCAAACGATTGAAGTTCCAGAGAGGACTTTTCCTTTATTTCCTGTTCATGGACACCTCCTACAAGAGGCTCTATGATAGTGAATGATTTCAAAGTGTTAAGAGCATCACTGCAGGCAGTTGCCTTCATAAAGGACAGACTGCAGCTGAGGTGCATGTGATCAGCTGCATGAGGTAAAGAGGCAAACATGCTTTCTTGCAGTAAAGGAAGCTGATCTGAGGCACAGAGAGCAGATGGATGAGCTTAAATCTGTAAGACCCTTTCATTTCTGCACGGAACAATCTCTGTTTCAGCATTCAAGTCCTCCATGGCAGTGTGCGCTCCATGTATTCAGCAGAACTCCTCCTCACACACAGACTCCCCCACCAGCAGTGAGTGCTTGTCGGGCTCATTGAGCGCTAAACTGTTGAGCGATTGTTTGTCTGAGCGTAAGGAGTTGATGGAGGCGCGGCTGTAGTTGACGATGCGATCCAGCAGGCTCAGTTTTGGGGAGGGACGCCGCGCGACTCCCATGCCGATGTGAACGCTGACGTCAGACAGGCTGCTTTGTCGCTTGTTATGACCAAGTCTGGCCTCCAGCTTCTCAGCTGTGGGTTTAGTGTAACTATAGACAGGAGAAAAACAAGTCAAAAATATAGCAGCTAAAAGGCTGAAAACCAACTTCAACTTTCTTCTTACCATTTCAAAAGAAGAGAAGACACGACTACAGACACAGAGGAAAGCGCCATTGCAGCAGAGCCCATCCACGGTTCTAAGACCAGACCAATGGGCAGGAATACTCCTGGAATAAAACTCATCGTTACTACACATAACTTTAGAAGAAGTTCTGCTGAAATGTATTCTGATGCACTAACCGGCAGCAATAGGAATTCCAACCAGGTTGTAGATGAGAGCAAAAACAAAGTTGATCCGAATTCTCTTTACCGTCTTTTTAGAAAGATCAATGCTGCCAACCACATCCAGCAGGTCGTTCTGGACAGGAGACGAGATGAACGTTTTAGCATGAAATCCCATCATAAAGATGAATAAACTTAATTCACTTAAATTCAATAAAAGAAAAAGTAGGATCAAACAAAATGAACCTTAACATGTTTTGTCTTTTGGTTGTGAAACACATCAAAAGATGAGATATGTTGGGGGAAATGTCTCAAGGTCTTTTTTTTTTCTTTTCCATAACTTAAAAAAAAAAAAAAAACTTGAGGTGTGTAAGGAGCTGCATAACTTGCCTATTATTTTACCAAATTTACAGTAGAGCAAATAAGTCTTTGCTGATTTTTTTAGGTCTTCCCACTTAAGAAGAAATGGAAAGTATTTCATCCCAATGGTAGATTTATTTTAACAATGTGAGATAGAAAATCAAGAAATCAATTAATTTTTTTTTTAATAAATTTGTTTGCATTTCATTAAGAGAAATAAGTATTTAATAATTTAATCATAACAGTTTTGGTTCACAAAAAACAGACTCTCCTACTCAACCCGTCACTTGAATTGAAGACACCTGTTTGAACTAATCTCTAGTAGAAGTTATTTGTGGAACAAAATTTCTCCTGATATGTGCAAAAACATGATCATCATCTGAGCTCTGTGCTGCTAATAAGAGTTTTACCACAAAGTACTAAGTCTTTCCAGTAAGAAGGTTCAAATACTTTTTTTCTTTTACTGAAATGCAAACAATTTTATATCGATTCTTTAAAGTGGATTTCTTGATTTTCTTTATCTCTCTGTTCAAATAAACCCACAATTAAGATAAAAGACTTGATTTCTTTTCAAGTGGAGAACCCTACAAAATCAACAAGGGATCTCCTCTATTGTATCAGATGAAAACAAGTAAAAGGAGATTTTTCACTTTAAATATTAATGTCACTCAACAGAAATTAGACTTTTATTTTTTACTTTTTTGTCCTTTTGTGGTTTCCTGTCCTCACAGGATTCAAAGAAAGTTCAAATGTTTGAATCTTTATCCTGATTTCTTTACCCTGATCAAGACCACGTCTGCTGCTTCTATGGCCACATCTGTTCCGGTTCCTATGGCGATGCCCACGTCAGCCATGGCCAGAGCAGGCGAGTCGTTAACGCCATCTCCCACCATGGCCACTCTCTTTCCAGCCTGCTGCAGCTGTTCCACTTTGGCCACCTTGTGGGAAGGCAGCACCTCAGCAAACACCTTTTTGATTCCTACCTGGAAGACGATCATGAGAAGACTGGATGTACTCAATGTGCTATATTTCATATAACATGGATAGAACATTTTTCTCCTGTCTTTAAATGAGGAACTTATCTGGAGATAAAAAAAGACATAATCTCCCTCTGTCTGTGCACGAACAGAATAACATCAACAATCCTTTAGGCAACCTTCATACCTGCGCTGCAATGACCCGAGCTGTCTTACTGTTGTCTCCAGTCATCAGCACCACCTCCAGACCCATGTTGGTCAGCGTCTGGACTGCCAGCTCAGCCTCAGGTTTCACTGTGTCAGCTATGGCTATCATTGCACACAGCATATCTGTCCACAAAGATAATTTTTTAGCAGCTGTTTCTTTATTTCTTAAGGTTTCATGTAAGATACAGTAAACTCACTGTTCACAGCTACTAGAACAGCAGTGCGTCCTCTACGCTCATGCTCCGTCATGGCTTCATCAATCTCTGCTGTGATTTCCAAGAAGTTTCTCCTCATCCACTCCCTATTGCCAATCAGGACGACATAGATGTCTGTTGGAACTGAACCTGCAGGACAAGCGGAGAAAAACGTTTAACATTAAGTACAGTATTATTAGAATGGTAAACTGACTGTTAAACCATATGCTACATACTCAGTGGCTGTGGATCCATGATGAGTGGATGGGAGCTGCTGGACGTCCGTGTGTCACTGATCTGAACGAGCACGCTGTTGCGATGGTTGTTGTCCTCACTGTCACTGTCGCCCTGCTTCAGCACTGTCTCCGTGTTGCTGACCTGACATCGAACGCCACAACCCGGGACCGCTTGAAAGTCTGTGCACGTGCCAAGAGACTCTGTGCCGAGCTCCTGCATAAACACCGTTATAAAAATGTGAACTCTAATGACTGTGTGACAGTCCTTAAAAAGAGTAAGAGGTGTTAAACCTAACAGAGAAACTAACCTGTTTGCAGTACTTGGTGATAGCTGCTCCTAGAGGATGTTCACTGTTGTTTTCGGCTGTGCCCACAATGGCCAGCAGACGAGAGAGGGGCATCTTGTTCCCCTCCACCACTGTTTTGACTTGGACAACCTTTGGAGCTCCATATGTGATGGTGCCGGTTTTGTCAAACACCACAGCCTGGACCTGCATACAAATATAGATTTAGAAAATTCTAGGACTTAGTCTGACTATTAAAGGTGTTTTTTTTCTGATTATTACATTTATATTTGGTTTCTTGCGGTAAAGCGTCAGATTATAACAAACACACCTTATGCGCCATTTCAAGAGGCTCTCCTCCCTTTATCAGAATGCCGTTTTGTGCTCCTACCCCCGTGCCCACCATCACAGCTGTTGGAGTAGCTAAGCCCAGAGAACAGGGACAGGCGATGCATAATACAGTTATAGAGGCCTGGAAGGCGAAGCGAATCACTGCCTCGGCTGTAGAAATGCTCTTGTCATAGCCCTGCAGAGAGGAAACAGGTCGGCTTTAATCGCAAACTAAAATGACGCACAGCAAATAAAATACTCAAAAAAACATAAAATGAGATTAGTTAGTGACATTTGTGTGAAAAATATAAGAATGGATTGTAAAAAGATAATGACTTACTGGAAAGTATTTTGTGACAAGAGAAAAGTCCAAAAACCCAATAATTATCCAGACAATCAGTGTAAGCACAGAAACAGCGACAATAAATGGCACAAAGTAGCCACTGATCTTATCTGCATACTGCTGGATGGGGGCCTAAAACAGAAAACACACATTAATTTAACAGCTGCCGTCAATGCTGATATGAAAGGTCCAGATGTTATACTCCACAATCTACCTTTGAAGTCTGAGCCTCCTCAACGAGTTTAACAATCTGCGACAGCGTGGTGTCCATGCCAACATGAGTAGCACTGACCAGCAGGGAGCCGTTCTGATTAATGGAACCTGCGATGACTGTGCTTCCTGGCTTTTTTGTAACTGGCATGGCCTCACCTGAAACCACAAAGAAACAGCTGATCAGAGAAACACTACAGGAGTTTTCAGTGTTGGAAAAGGTAACACTACTCTCTCTTGCTCTACTTTTACATCAGAGAGTTAAAAGTTTTAAATATTTGCTGTCAGGTAACAATTATGCATTTAATTTATCTCTTAAAAGAACTCTGCAGAGCAAATACATGTAGATGCTGCAAACTAAATGGTGTTGAACAAATGATGTTATGTTAGGTCATCTGTGATACAATTTGTGATTGATTTTATACATTTATTGCTATGAGATTCACAGCTCTGCAAATAGTTAAAAAACAAAGGATTGTTCAAATATCAGACTCAAATGTGCTTCAGACAATGCTTTAAATCACTGATAAAACATACTTATATCAGTAATGACTCTTAATAGCATAATTTAGGAAGATGATACTGAAATTATGACACTAAAGTATTAGATCTAATCCATAACGGCGTCCAAGTTAAAGACCTAAGTATCAACATTTGATCAATTTCTAGTTTGATTTTGATGTGGATCAGATTTAAGAGTAATCAGAGTGATACGGTTTAGATGCATCAAAAAAACATAATGTCTGTTCATGTCACCTGTGATAAGCGATTCATCAGCCATTGAATGTCCCTCTAAAACCCTCCCATCAACAGGAAACTTCCCTCCAGGAACAACTTTCACCACATCACCGCGCTGCACCAGCTCAACGTCCACCTGCTCCTCACTGAACATACAAAACATCAGGTTGAGGCACATTCAGAATCTTTATGACTTGTCAAAACTGAAAAATCATGCAAATCTTTCGTATTTTTATGGTGTTGTATACACCCAACTGCTGCAATTTGCAGCAATAAAAAAAAAAAAAAAAAAAAAAGTGACAAGTAGATGTACCTGAGGATAACATTATCGCTCCCAAGAGTGACCACTGTCGCTTCTGTTGCTTGTAAAGACATTAACTTGGACAAAGCTTCAGAAGTTTTACTCTGAAAAACAACAGATATTATATTTGATTTTTATTCTGCTCAATCACATTAAATTAAATATAAAAAAAAACATTACAGGCATATACCTTAGCAATCTGTTCCAGCCAGCGACCCAACGAGATAAACACAAAAAGCATTGGAGGTGTGTCGAAAAAAGTGATGGGATTGACCTTTGCTTTTTCCGCCATGGCCACTATTAAGACGACCAGCGAGTAGCTAAAAGCTATTGAAGTAGCTAAAACAATGAGCACATCCATGTTTGCAGACTTGTGCTTAAGTGCTTTATAGGCTTGAATGTAGAAGTAGCGACCTCCAATAAACTGAGAAGACAAAAAAAAAGCAGAAAGTGATAGTCCAACTTGACATGAAAAATAGCATGACAAGCATCTTCATTTAGCTTTACCTGTACAGGCACACAAAAAATGAAGGAGAGAAGGTTCATGATTGAAAGGCCGGGGAAAAGCTGTCTTTCCAGGAACATGGTGGAGTGGTAATGGTTCCGGTCCTCGACTGTAGCGTTGTGGTGATGTGAAACGTTCATTTGGTGGTCCATAACCATCATGTAGATCATCATTCCCATCACAGGAACACAGAAAACCAGGCTTACAAGGAAAGATTTCCTCCATCTGGGAGAGGGGAAATAACTGAGTCAATGTGGGAATTATTAGACACAATGCAGTTCATATGTTTGCACTGTTAGCATTAAATATTCAAAAATGACAACAGCTTGCATATTTCAGTAGCTCAACTAGACCCAAATTTGTTTCCAAGAAATGCATCAAATAAAAAAATAAAGTGATAAACTAATGGTTATAAAAAAGCTAAAGAGAAAATGTTTTCTTACTGCCGGATCTCTTTGCTGTGGTCCAGATGACTGGCAGATCGATCTCTCTTCACTAAAGAAGCTTTGAATCCCAGGTTCTACAAATAAACATTCAGTCAAACTTCACATCCTCACCATGTGGGTTCTTTAGAACCAATGTGAAAATCAAATGTTGAGAAAAAAACAAAGCAATAAACCTCAATCAGCTTGATGATGTCTCGTGGTCCTAAAATCTCTGAGTCAAACTTAACGTGTGCTTTGTTGGTTGCTAGGGCAACAGAGGCATAATCAATCCCCTTTTCCTTCATGAGATTAGATTCAATTTTGTGAACACAAGAGGCACAAGTCATCCCCCTGATCTGAAAGGTAGAAGCAATGAAGAAAGTGAAAGATATTTTTTAAAAATACACGAAGAGCAAAAAAGTGCCCACTAGTTAAATAAAAAAGCATAGCACTGCCTCACCACAAGCTCCAGGTTTCCATTGGATCCTTCATAGTTCTCCATGACAGAAGCTGTAAAGCCCAACTCTTTCACACACTCAACTATTCTCGGAGGGTCGATGACTTTAGGGTTATAACGCACCTCTGCTTTACTGGCCATTAACGCTACTAGAACAAAGTAGATCCCTGCAGGAAATTGAGGTAATGAAGTAAACAAACAATTCTCACTGAAATAAATTAAGATTTGTTTGGTTCAGACCTGGTTCGTTCTTAAGGTTTCGCTCGATGTTTGACACACAGGATGCACAGGTCATCCCTCCAATCTGGATGTAACATTTAGAGTGTGTTTCCTCAGTGGATCTTTGATGAGCCTCTTTGTGATGGTCTTCATCTAACTCCTTCTCTTGATCAAGTGCTGTACTTGCAGATCTCACAACATTGGGCTCAAGCAGAGAATTGGTCTCTATGACCAAAATAAAGTAGCCAATTTTAATTGAAGGATGTCATAAGAACATTAAAATCAGTTTTCTGAGATTTATGGTAACTTATGGACACAGACAACTCTATAATAATCAAGGTAAATGTCATCTCATTAAAAAAAAAGTATTTTACAACTTAAATATTTAACTTACCAGGTAGAAATGCATCAAAGCCCATGTCCTCTACTGCTTCCCTCAGCTCCTCTGGGGAGGTCAGGAGGGGGTCATACTCAAAAATCCCTTGGTGATTTGCCAGTGAGACCTGTGCTGATACCACCCCTTTTCTTTGGGAGATCATACCTTCAATGGACTGCACACAGGAGTTGCAGGTCATCCCTTCAATGTGAATACTGACAGTAGATACCAGAGGCTGGGTAAAACAAGGCTGCAAAGATGCAGGTTTGGCCTGAGTTACACATGCAGACAGTGCAGGTGTAGAAGTCAGCGGGTTAGATCCTGAAGCTTCAACCTTAAAGTTTCCTGGAGGCAGTGCCTCAATCGCTCGCTGCAGCTCAGTAACTGACACCTTGTGAGGATCATAGCAAATTGTAGCCTGTTCTTTCTCAAGAGAGACCTCCACGGATGAAACACCAGGCAGCAATGAGACGTTGTCTTGAATGTTCACTACACAGGAACGGCAGTGCATGCCTTTTACCCCGAGTACTACGAGGGTTGTGTCTATGAAGACTTCTGTCTCCTCTGATGGGTCTGAAGGTGAAGTCAGTGTTGGTTTTTGAGAATCAGCAAGTCGCTCAATGTCTCTGATGGACAACTGCAGCGGTTTAGGCTTGGACTTCACAGACGCCTTAAATCCAGCAAAAGCTATTTGCTCAATGATGGACTGGTGGGTAATGAGGTATGGCGTGTAGATGATTGTGGCTTCTTTAGACTCCAAAACAACTGTAGGGAGAACATAAAACTTTGTTAAACACAGGAGAAAAAAAAAAGTCACATTTTAATTTAAAGTATAAATGTACTTAATTTTTCTACTTTGATTTGTTTACTTTAGTTTTACCATTTAACTTATTTAAGATTATAAATAAATAAAAAGTAACAAAATATCTAAAAAATAAATAGATCTCTACAAAGCTGTAATCAAATCCTTGGATATTTATAAATTATTACCAGGCTAAAATAAATTTTTCCTATGGACTGAAATCCTTAAATGGAATATGTGTCTTCGGCATATATAATCCTATTTGTTATTAATTCAACTGTATCATTCTAAGGATTTTATGAGTCATGGTCAAATCTCATCAAGGAAGCTCTCAGGGGTAAACCTAAGGACGATCATTGCACAATGTCATGGCAGCAGTGAGGTGCACCGTTAGGACGTGCTATACCACACGACATGTAGTTTTAACAGTGAAGAACCATGTCAAATAGGGATTAGATTACAGATTAGATTAGTTTAACAATGTAAATATGTTGATTTTTATCAAGCCAAGTACATCACCTTTGATCTTTTGAATTCCATTCAGTTTTCCAATCTTCCCTTCAATGGTGGTGACGCAAGAATGACAAGTCATTCCTTCAATGCGCAGCTTCAAAAGTGCTACTCCATCGTCTTTCTGCTTAGATGGACTAAGAGTTTGGTCGTCTGTGAGCGTTACACTTTCCACTACTTTACTTAGCTCCTGTGTGGAAATCAGGGAAGGGGCAAAAGTAATACTGAGGCCCTTCTGGGAGGGGTTCTCACAAACATCCAGAACTCCTTTGATCTGTGAAAGTTTCTCCCGAGCTTCCTGAAGGGCTGCAGGTCCCAGAGCCGATGTGGGGAACAGCTGGGTTCCTGTAGATACCGCTGTGGTCGTGCTGCCATCTGGTAAGCTTGATTCAAAGCCCATGTCTTCAATAGCCTCTGACAGGGACTCGGGGCTCTGTTGACCCTGGTCAAATATCAAGGTGGCAGTCTTCTGCTCCAGAGACACCTTCACATAATTATTACAAAAGCTTGTTAGTGTGACAGGATGAAATAAAGAATCTAGCATCATTTTTTTTTTCCAGATGGCATTTTTTATTGTAACATCTGGTATAAAAAAAATTGTGAGCATGTCAACAAAATAATTTTTGTAATAGCTTTTAATAACGCAGCTTTAAATAACTTCCTCTATTTAAAAAAAAGAACTTCAAAGCCATAAAGCTAGTAAACCGAGTCCATAGTCTCTGAAAGTTTAAAGCACGTTTTTTCAGCATGATGACCCCTTAGTTCTCCGTCTTGAGCAAGAATAAGACATGTGACACACTGAACGGATCACCTGACTGGCATAAGCAGAAACACACAAACTAATGGAATTTACAAATCAGTTCAGAGCTGACTGCAAAATAAACCAAAATAACACGAAAAAATATTTTTTTAAGAATGAGAGAAGAAACTGATTATTCTTTATTTTTCGGGAAAAAATGATTTTACTCCTCACAAATTGAATAAAGATCGACAAAATGATCCAGGATTTGAATCATTCTTTAAGTTGTAATCATTTCCTGTTATTGGAACGTTTGCATCGACCTGCTGTCACAGCCTTTGCAGAAGGCAGAGCATGTCTGGGACACACAATTACATTAACTTTCCATTAAACCTCAGCCTGAGGGGTAAACACACAATAAACAAAACAACAGACCATCTTCATTTGCAATTAAGCCGTCTCTTGTAGCAACTTTTTATAGTAAATCAAACTGACCGGGCCCGAGGGGGTAAGAATGTCAAATTTATCTGAAAGGACAACGGGCAAATCTGCTCAGAGAATTTAAAAACACAATTTCACACCTAGTTTTAAATAACTGTTTTACAATTGTTGTCAAGCAATGATTCTATAAAACACAACAGATCTTGTCTCCGTGGAAAAAAGGACAAACTAAAGCTTTTCAGTCAGCAAATGAAAGAACTGTAAAAACAGAACTAAAATTGCTCAATGTCAAGTAAAATGCTTATCTTTGCATGCAAACACTGCACTTACCCTTATATGTATGACTCCAGGAAGAGACCCAATCCGCTGTTCTATGGACTGAACACATGATCCACAAGTCATGCCCTCCACTTTGAGAGCAACTGAACACAGATTCACTTTCTGTGTCATATTGGTTTTGGCCTAAAAAAAAAAAATTATTTATAATCAAGAGCACCATTTTTATAACAATAACAAAAATAATCAGATCTTGTTGCAGAATAGAAATAACTTCGCAAAAAATGTAAATAAAAAGAAGCTCAATTAACACAAAGGGACAAAATATTACAGGATTTCTACCATTTTAAAACAAAATTCCCTTTCAAAAATAATTATTATACCAGTAAATGTTATTATTTCACAAGTAATACAGTCCTTATTGATTATTGATTATAAGACATCATTTAGTGAGAAACTATTTTATTTCCATTTGCAACATCCAATTACAAAAACAATTATTATGATGTTTTTAAACTTTTTTTTTCCCATCTAAAAAAATTTTTTTTTAAAGAAATAGCAACAGTAAAATGCAGTTAAAATCTATCTACAGTATGTCTCCTATAATCTTTTGCGTAATAAACAAATAAACAAAACAACTTAGACTAATCAAGACAATAGACTAAAATAAAATACATTTTTAAAAGGTTGGGAGCTTTATTTACCTTTTAGCACAGTTACGGACATATAAATTAAGGCTTTTCCTTTCTTTAAACAAAGACAGGGGGGAAACACATCACTGTTTTTAATCTATTTTTTAAGAATGTCTAAAACAGCATACAAGACTACAATAAACAATGTTCTCCAACTATAAAGCTAATTTTCTAGAAGCTCGGTGTTTATAAAGGCATTATTTCCGAAGAGGAATTCACCAATTCACACCAAAGCCGTGTCAACTAGTGGGTAACTTGGCCGTTTATTTATCACTAGAATACATTTGCTTTAAAGCAACAAAATTAAATGAGTGAATTAAAATTAGGATAGAGTATAGCAACATAGTTTAAAAATATAAATTTCAGCACCGGCTTGTTGTCACATTGAAAACACTGGATGCAGGTCAGCTAAGTTTACACAGAGAATCGTTTTCTTCTTTAAATATATAAAACTTCGTCTTTTTAATGTCTCCTCTGTAAAATATAACAAAGGCATAAAGGAAGAAACTAGTAAACCTTACCTGTACTTTTAAAAATGAAAACAATCCGTCTTCTTCACGCTAGCCTATGGGCTGTTAAGCTAGATAGAGCTAGCAAGTTAGCTAGCATTGTATTTTCTTTTTGTTTTTCTTATCTCAAAATACAGTAAGTCAAGCAAGTACGTTTCTCCATCGAGTTTACAAGGTGAAACAGCTGAAACGACTGAAATAACATCTTTATACCGCTGCTTTCATAAGCACTGGTCTTAGTTTTATGGAGGAGGCTAGCAACTGGTCAGAAAGGGCGGAGTTTGTCGATTCAAGTCACGTGTTACCCTATTTTTTGTCTGAAGGGCGTCCTTTTGGCAGCGCGCAGCTACAGTAGTGACTTGCAGCAATTTTTTTTGAAGTATTTCTTAAATTTAATATCATAGCAAAATATTATCATTTTTATTATTATAATTTCAAAGGATGTATTGGTTTTGGGTTCGTAATTTGGGTTTTAAAGGAAAGAGATTTCAAAAGCCTGTAAGTCTAAAATAAGGGGGTAACTGGCTTTTATTTTCCCATAAATAACTTTTTTTCCCGGATTCTTCTGTTCCACCCTGTCATCTTCACCCTTCCATTTACCACAACAATTCATTTTATCCTCTCATTGTATCCTCCCAGTGAAAACACACACAACAAGTTGACAAAATAGCCAGAGTGAACACTACAGCCACTGACAGTACTTCTAAAGATACTTGAAGCAACTTCACACAGAGCTTTAAAGTAAAAGTTACTGTTTTAATTTATCTTACTTTTATGTATTTATTTATTTATTTGTTTTAACCTAATGTTGGTGTTCATTTTATATAAAAGTACCACCTGAAAGATGAAAGAATCATGCTTGATTGTGATTTAAGAGGATGTAGGGTAGCACTCCTTGAGCAGCAGAAAATAGAAGACTGTATTTGTTTAGGATGCTCAGGTCCTTCTTAATTTTCTACAAAAAGTTATGCATCTTCCATTCACAGCTGGAGACATGGGCAAGGGGGAGCAAAGCCACCCTAAATGCTGTGACTGCCACCTGAAATGTGATGATTCGCAAATATTCACAATCAGCAAAAATGCAATTGCACAAAAAAAGAAAGGATAAATAAATAAATTCAGCCTAAACAGAGCACAAACCAGTGTCTGGCTTGTGCCTGTCCCCAGCCCGGAAAATGCAGAGGGTAATTTCCTCTGTATGAAACGACGGGGACAGAAAATCAGAACCGGGTAAAGAAGCTGGCTTTGAGCTAAAGATTCTTCTGGATGTTTCAAGCTGCGTTAACCACTAATTATGATATGAATCAAATTGTTGTTAAAATGAATTGTTAGTACCCTATTGATCTTTAATAGTTAAGAGTACAAGTTCCTTAGCTCTAAATCTCTTTGTTCTACACAAAAGTGTCCAGCAGACGGATCTGCAGCACCACGTCGGTGCACACAAAGCTGTCTTTAACACACTGCTGCATGCTGCAAAGAATCAACAAGTTACTGAAGGTAAAAGAGGGTTAAAAAAGATCCCCCTCTGTCAGACATGGACACAGTAACACACTGACCTACTTTCCCAGCACATGCACGCATTGTATCTGATCACAGATTACAAAAACGTCCTGGCAGATGGGGGCATGAAAATAAGCAAATAAAGTCTAAATGGCCAGTGTTTTATTGTGCATAAACCTGCTAATCTGTGAGCAAATTTGACATCTTGGGTGCAAGCTATGTTTTCTTGCACTCACGTGTACAGCTGGGCGGCAGGCTGTCGTTAAAGCCCCACCAGCTTATTACCTCATGCCCCGAGTCAGCAGCAATCTTTCTCCAGTCGGCTATGACCATGGATTCAGCTGCACACAACCTGTGGAGCCCAAAATCCAGGGAAAACAGAAGGTTTTAAGTATTCGTATGTGAGTAACTCTAAATTTTCTTCTGAGTTTTATATAAATTTGCATTGCATTTCATGGTTTTGAGTCTGGGGAAAGCAGGCGAATGAATGTAGGATTGTGGCTCTGTAATAATTCAACTAAACATTGATTGTTATTCCCTTATTTTTCCTTTAACATGTTTATGCTCAAATCAAAGCAGTGGTACTGGACAAAATATGTATCTGTGTTAGCTAAGTGAAAATGAAAGTAAACTAAATGTTACAATTTTTGCAGCAAAATCTAAAATATTAATGCTATTTAAATTATCTGCTTTCATGCAAAAAAAAAATGTCAATATAATTTGCATCATTATTTAAGCTTTTTCCAACAGATCTGATCACTTTTTTGGGCTTAAAAAAGTTGAGAATTGAGTCTTTACCTAAGTAAATTTCTAGAACTTAAATCTTCCTTCATCAGACACAAAATCTAAATTGAAGGAAATTTTCCTCACATTTGTTTATGAAGACATCTGACACTCACTGTTCATATAAATCGTAAGTGGAACATTTTAGAGAAAGTTATAAAAATGAAGAAACAAATCACACTGATGTTTATGGAAAAAAAGATGTTCATGAAATTTAATTTAAGACATATTTTTAACAAAACAAATTATTGCACATTCACAAGTATAATCTGTATGATTTTGCTGCTGTGTTTTTACTGAGTAATTATTTTGGTGAAAAAAATGCTATCAGATAGTGTGGAAAAAGGTCATGAAAGAAGAGATATAAGTTGATAATGTTAATGTGTTAGCAAATAATTCAAAAATTCAATAATCCAAAAAGTCAGATATTAAAAAATGAAAAACATTTAAAAAGTGTTAAAAAGTGTATATAGAAAAGTGAAAACTGATTTTGAACACATGAAAAAATGAAACTGTTGTTAAATCTGGAGCTGTGATCTTCTCTAATTTGAGTAATAAACAGTACTTTATTCAATTACATCTGAGGAAAAACAGCATTCACCTCAATGCTGACGTCAAAAGTTTTTTTGCTCTGTTGTATCAACAACCTTTATCTTACCAAAAGCTGCCTTTTCTGCTGTTTTAATCCAGGTTCTGTACAACAGAAATGCTCTAAAATCAAGCAGTCGCCTTTGTGGCTCATTCTCCAGCTAACTTAGGATGCACATTTGTCTCAAAACTATGCAATGAAGTGAGGAAATGCTAGTTTGGTTGCTTGTTTCTGTGTTATTAAATGTTTAGTTGAAAGGCCTTTATGTAAAGCATTTTGAGGAGTGTGCTTTTGTGGGATGAAGCACAAAAATTACATTATGAGTCTAATCTATAACTTGTGTTTTGAGACCCATCTGCATTGATCCAGCTATATTTTTGTCACTTCTGTCGTCTATGAGTCAAACTAATTATTGTCTTTTTTTTTTTTTTTTTTTGCAAGAAGAAACTGAATAAATCAAACATTTTACACTCCATGAAGAGAAAATAACTATTTTTATATGATTAAAATATTCTTTGTTTCCAAGCCATTCTTCTTTTTAGTTGTTAATAACAAAATAGGGGAAATCCAAATTTTAAGGAGATCTCTTAAAAATACACAACCATCGTTGTCAGATCATGATATCAGGTCATTCCATTTACAAAATGATTTTGGAGAGCATGCAAACAGATCCACTAACGTTTTTTTTCTTGTTACCTGGTACCACCAGGTGTTAATGATCAATTGACTGATTAACATCTAATGGCCAACACCTGTGAGTGCGGCTCTAAGAGCTATTGTTCTATGTTTGACTTGTATGGCTGACAGGGAAACCATAAGCCGTTGTGCTGTAAAGCTTTGTTCATTTCTGGAGTGAAGCTCAGATTGTGCCAAAAATATGATTTTGTGTCCTCTGTTTATGTACTGCAGTACTGTTTTCAACCTGAAGATCAAGTCTTGAAATCATAAGGAGTCTTCTTTTAGTTCTAAGTTCTCTACGGCTGACAGATGTCTTCCCAGACAGTCTGGAAAAGAGGGCACACAGCCTAAATCCAGTGTCCTAGAGGAATGAACGTCTTCAACGTAGCGTCTTGTGGTGCTGTTGTTGCAGAATTTTTGTGTTGAGTAAGGATTCTGTTATAACAGTTGTATAGTAAATGGGGTGAAGACACACAATGCTGATCTCTGCATTGAAGGAGTAACTTTCAGTGCTGTGGGTGGCCTCTCACTCAATGATAAACACAAGGTTAAAAGTACGGTGGCCCTGAAGTGCAAATCACTCAATGCAGAAACATGTTAAACAACACAACAAATATTTAAAAAAAAGTAAAATAATAAATAACATTTTTGAAATCCAAACAAAATTCTAAAAATCAAAACACAGCTCTGAAAAAAATGAAAGAAAATAAAATGAAACGTTTTGGAAAACAAAGGAAGAAACCAGAAAAGGTAGGAATGGGACATCGCTGACTGGATGTTTGTCCATCATTGCAACCGCATGTTATTAGACATGAATTGATATTGAGCATGCTCCGTATGAATCATAAAACTTTTATTAGTTTAAGAATATCTTTATTTCTATAGCACTTTTCCCAAAAAGAATCTCAAAATGCTTTAAAAAAGAAGCATAAGATAATATCAAAACACAAAGGTAATAAAATAAAATTATAATGAAAAAATAAAAACAGTAAAAAATTGTATAATGTAGTAAAACAAGGACTTAAATCAACTGAAAGCTCTCCTGAATGAAAAAACTGAAGAAGCATTTGAAGAAACTCAAACGTCATTATCTTATCAGAGATGTCCAATAATGTCTATGCTTCTTCCAGTTTCTTATTATTTCATTTTGATTTCCAGAAATTACTTTTGCTTTCTGAAGCATTTCATTTTTATTTCATTTCATTTCATTTTTTTTAATTGGTGTCTGGAATTTTTTTTCTTTTTCTTCCATATTTATGATTTGTTTTTGCTCTTTTGAATTGTTCTTGTGATCTTCTATATGTTTTTGTGTCGAGTGATTCTTTGGTGTGATTTGAGCTTTAGAGCCACTGTGGAAAATTGATCTCAAAGCAGAGTAATATCAAGAGTAGATTTACATTTCTTTGTGTGAAACAAAAAATGATATTCTCCAAATGACAGTTTTGCAAAATAGGGAGCGATTAGCAATCACACTGATTATTTGTGTGTTGTCCGTGCCAGAGAGACCGACACAGCCATGGAGGATAAGCTGGAATAAATGTTGGTTGAAAGATAGTTTGCAGGTAGAGCCTTTATACTGCAAAATAAATACTTTAAATTTTCTAAAATATCTTGTCTCTTTAGACTCAATCATCCAAGAGTTAAGATTATCTGTGAGATTTCTTTATATGAGTGAAATCTTTTGGAATAAACAATGAACTTTTAGTTTTTTTCACTTTTTACTGTTCTTTTTTTACATACCCCATAAATGTATGTTTCCTACAAGCAAAGCACTTCTTAAATGTGCACAAACAGGCTTTAAAATTGCCACAAAAAAGCATAAT
>NC_050521.1:16573578-16577286 GCF_002922805.2 Oryzias melastigma
TTGCCACAAAAAAGATTATAATAAAAAAAGTCTTTACTTTTTGTGTTTTGCTTAGAATGTTCTGTTCAAACATTTAGCACTGACACTGTCTTTCTCACAGCCACCGCTGTCAAATGAGAACAGCTCACTGTTTATTATTGCAGAGCAGATTTCCTGTTTCCTGTCAACTCAGCAGTTCTGCAAAAAGAGGATTTTAATCAAAAGATTTTACCCAAACATCTACTTTCAAGATTAAACTAAGCGGCCACGCTCACAACATTCATTAAAGTATCTACAGCCATTTTAGAGGTTACATTGGCATTGCCAAATTTACTATAAACAACAAAAGAGTTTACATTTAAGATTTTTGATATTTTATTCTTGTGTCTCACAGTGGGCCGCTTTATTCCAGAATGAAACGACGGTTAAGTTTTAAATCCAGGCGCCACACTTTCCCGTCCCATGAGGAACCGGCGAAGAGGCAGAAGTGGATGAGAAGACGTTCTGAGTCATCATCTGCACAGGACTGGGGCAACCTGCCCCACCATGTGGTCCTGCAGATCTTCCAGCACCTGTCTCTGATCGATCGGGCCAAGGCCTCGTCTGTGTGCCGCTGTTGGAACGACGTGTTCCACACTCCGGACCTGTGGAGGAGATTTGAGTTTGAGCTCAACCAGTCTGCCACTTCTTACCTGCGCTCCACTCACCCTGACCTGATTCAGCAGATTATCAAGAAGCACGCCCAACACCTGCAGTATGTTAGCTTCAAGGTAAGAAGCTCCAACCCATTACGTTATATCTATCCCCACTTTCACGTAGCTGTTAGTACAAAACAGACTTTCCTCACTAACACTCTCCTTTGTCATGACACATGAACTCACTTTAGCTTGTTAGACTCAGATGAATTTTACCTCTCACTCTTTTATTGTTTCCACCTTACAACATCATAAATGCTGAATCACTGTTGACTTAGGTGGACAGCTGCACAGAGTCTGCAGAGGCCGCCTGTGACATCCTGTCCCAGCTGGTGAACTGCACCATAAAGACGCTCGGCCTGATTTCCACAGCACGGCCTAGCTTCATGGACGTGTCTCAGGTGAGTCAGTCTCAAGCCTTCTGCAGTCACAACAGCACTTACGGGTGGATACGGGCTAAAGATGGGCACACTGATGGCCCGCAAGGTTGAAGATCACTTGGTAGAAGGAAAATGTTCATGCACATTTTTCTACAGTCACGCTTCGGACGGCAGTTTGTAGCAAACACTTAAGTAACACTGTTGATAGAAACCTTCACTTGGCTGATTACATCAGCAATATCCCAGTTCAAACGTTCTTATCCCAAACTGTCAAAGGTTAGATCTCACAGTGACTGCTTTCTGTGCCGCTGCTCACACTCAGCAGGAAGTGAAGGTGCTTCTGTGCTGCCCTCTTAAGGTGAAACTGAAACAACTTTGTTCTGTTTTCTGGTTTTTAAACAAAGAAACAAACACTTTCCTAATAAGTCTTTAAGCTTGTTTCGCCATAAAATTATTCAAATAGATTTTTATGGATTATACAGGCTTAAAGGAGATTTTAATTTTATTTAACCAAACAAGTTGTAACCTCACATGTTTTTGCATGATTAAATGGAACGGTAAGCTGAAATGGGGTAGATAGGGATAGAAAATGAATAATGTTCGAAAGGAAAATAGACAAAAAATTATGATTATCAACATTTTTCCTGAAAAAAGCACTGATTAAACTTTCTTTGAATGTATTTGGAAATAAACTTATGAAATGTCATTATATGTAACAACATTGAGTTGTTGGGTGTTTGGATGCAAATAGATAAAAAATAATTTCCTGTTAGTTTAGAAGACAAATAATCTAAAATACTAAATACTCTTGGACATAGTAAAACAGTTTGTCTCTGGACTTCTAAAGGACTTTTGTGACCAAATTTTGGCTACAACAAAAACATTTTGAGTTTGACCTTCCTTTTCTCCTCCTCAGGCCCACTTTGTGTCTGCACTGACTGTGGTGTTTGTAAACTCCAAGTCCTTGTCCTCCATCAAGATTGATGACACCCCTGTGGATGATCCCTCCCTGAAGGTGCTGGTGGCGAACAACAGCGACACTCTCAAGCTGTTGAAGATGAGCAGCTGTCCTCATGTCTCCCCAGCAGGTTGGTGCATTAGAAGCTGTAAATTTTAGAGAGAATACAAAGAGTAAAATCTCAGATGAGAGTTTTTTATTCTTAAAATGAGGTTTCTTTCTTTGTTCAGGTATTTTGTGTGTGGCAGACCAGTGCCATGGCCTCAGGGAGCTGGCATTGAACTATCACCTCCTCAGTGACGAGCTCCTTCTTGCCCTGTCCTCTGAGAAGCGCGTCCACCTTGAGCACCTGCGCATCGACGTGGTCAGCGAAAACCCCGGCCAGACCCACTTTCACACCATCAAGAGGAGCAGCTGGGAAGCTTTGATCCGGCACTCCCCGAAGGTCAACATTGTCATGTACTTCTTTCTGTACGAGGAAGAGTTTGAGCCCTTCTTCTGCGAGGACACCCCCGTCACCCACCTGTACTTCGGCCGGGCTGTCAGTAAAGAGATGCTGGGGCGAATCGGACTGAACTGCCCTCGGCTGGTGGAGCTGGTGGTGTGCGCCAACGGGCTGGAGCCGCTGGACGAGGAGCTGATCCGAATCGCAGAGCGCTGCCAGAGCCTGACAGCCATCGGGCTGGGCGAATGCGAGGTGACCTGCAGTGGCTTTGTGGAGTTTGTGAAGATGTGTGGGGGCAGGCTGACGCAGCTGTCCATCATGGAGGAGGTGCTGATCCCAGACAGCAGCTTCAACATTGAGCAGATCCACAGTGAGGTGTCAAAGCATTTGGGTCGCATGTGGTTCCCTGACATGATGCCCACATGGTAGACAAACACAGTTCCATGACCTCAGATGAGTATCAGAGGTATGAGACTTATAGATGTCATGCGACGTGACCTAATCCATCCATCTTCAGAACCCGCTGGTTCTGGGGTTGCTGGAGCCAACCCAGCTACAGTTGGGTGAAGGCGGGGTACACTTCGCCAGTCTGTGGAGTCCATACACTCACACATCCAGACAAGTTAGTGTCACTAACCTACCTAAAAAATGTTTTTAGACTGTGAGAGGAAGCTGGAGTGTCTGGAAAAAACTCACAGACACACACAGAAAGGTCATTGACAGAAGTTAAATCAGGGCCGTTACACTGCGAGGTGAGAGCGCCACCCATTTCACCGCTGACCAGCCTGGATCAACCAAATGTTTACATTTTGGCAGAATTTCCAGTCACTTCCATCCAAATTTCTGCTTTTAAACCTTTTAATCCACATATATCAAATTCCAGGTTTGTCGTTGTAGCTTCTTTTTGGCAAAACACACCTGACCCAGGTAATTTACAGCGAGTAGGGCAGAGTTTCTGAAAAAAACCTAACAACAGCAGGATGCCAACCCTCAAGGCCTGGAGTCCGACACCCGTGCTCTATTCAAACAGAGAGCTATTTTTAGCAGATAAATGCACTTCTAGTCTGCAACTGCAGCAGGTCTTTCCAGTTTAATTGACAAAGTTCAGTGACAGAAGTCACACCTTTCAGTGCAATCTCAGTGGAGTTTCGTTTTCTAGGAATTGGTGTTTGCTTATAAGATTCATTTTTGAATTAAAAGGTTTGAAATAAATGATAATAAATCAGAATATAATGTATTATTCTTCTTTAC